>NC_134501.1:32794401-33109401 GCF_040206685.1 Ascaphus truei | reverse complement strand
AGTGTACTTGGGCTAATACATAGGTGGTTTATAAAGCCCATCCTATTGGCAAACAAAACTGATAGTAATTACATATGGGTAATCAGATGTTGATGAACAAACATGACATCAATGGACTTGAATGAGAGCATCAACTCAGTTGGCTGTTAATAATTCATGATATATATTGAGATATAAAACGCTATAGAATCTCAATATATGATAAGAAAAAATAGACCGAATGTAAAGGATCCAATATACAGGTTAATCCATAATAATTCAATGGAAGTAGAATACCAAAATCTTATATCTATACTGTATGTGATTAGTAATTCACAAAATGATTTATATTAGAAAAAATCCTGAGTTGGTGATCTCAATCCTATCAAGAGACAATGATGCCTGAACATTATAATTAGTGGTACAAAGATGGTAAAACCTATATAAATACAGATGGACATAAAAATAAAACTGATTGAAAGCATACACGAATAGATATTTAGACCATCACAGCAATGATAAATAATATTGCAACATGATGATAAAACAAGGAAGTATATCCCTGTTAAAAATAAAATGAAGAGAAACATGGAAAGAACTGTATGAAATAAGCCACGATTATTGAATCATGCAACTATTGTTTCAATGAGATCGTAACAATAATGGCTAAGCATTACTATCAATGGACAATGTTGCACATAAGTAAATAGTAAATAGACAAACAAATAGAGCTAAAACATAAAGAAAGTATATAGACTGAATAAACTAAAGATGGTAAAAGTTATGTCATATTTAGTATAAGGTAATATCCCATAAGGGATTACTTATTATCTCAGACAATATGGAAATATATATATATCCTATTGACCCAGAAATCTCTGAATCATGTGTTAAAATGAACAAACCAAAATATCCCAATGGACAGCTTAACACAGCAAGATATGTATATCCCATCTAAAACAACCATAGAAGTTGTACAGACTAAGGTATATATTGGATAGTGACAACACATGAATCAATCAAAAGAAACTATATAAACAACAGTATTGCACATAAGAACAATTGGAAATAAAGACATAACTGTAATGTTCTATTAAAACACCTCTGTATATGAAATGTAATTGTAATAATGTTAAATTATGATGAGAACTACAAATGAGTCCAAAACATAAAGAATAAAAATTAACAAAAATAATAATAAATAAAATGAATAATACAAAGAATGTTTTGAAAGGAAATATTCAAAAACATATATTTGAAAAAAAAAAATATCTAGAGAAAATATTTGAGGTCCCATTCTGAGTTTAACCCTTTAGGGACTAAAGTCGCAAGCGAGAAGATCATGTAGGCTTCTCTTTTGTAAAGAGCCTTGATTCTGTCTCCTCTAATATGAATACTAATGTGTTCAATGGCCGTGCATTTGAAGTTACTGAGAGATCCATTCTGGCACTCACTGAAATGTTTTGAGACTGGATGGTTTAGGTCTTTTTTAAGAATCAGTCTCAAAAGCTCCATCATACGGTGTTTAAACATTCTAGTGGTTAGGTCGACGTAACTCTTATTACATCCAGAGCTTAGTATGTAAATCACGAATTCCGTATTAAAGTTGATAAAAGACAAAATGTTGTATGACTTATTACCCTCTATATTTTTTAACGTTTTTGTTTTTGATATTTATTTACAAATTTTACAACGTCCGCAGGGAAAACATCCTATCAATTTTTGGAAAAATTGTTTTTTGATTGTATATTTGTTATTCTTTATCATACAGGGAGAAACCATGTTCCCCAGAGTTTGGGATTTTTAAAAAAACAAACTTTGGATTAACAGAGGTAATGCCTCGTAAGGTTGGGTCAATAGACAGAATGTTCCAATGTTTATTGATAATATGTTTTATATTTATATATAGGCACTGTACCGTGTATCTGTGTTAATGGATGTAGCACTGAGCTCTGTCTGTGTTTCATGTTTTGTCTCTGGTTTTAAATATATATTGCCATGCTCAGTAGCACTCCTCTTTGACACCTATATGCATATATATTGTGGCTATTTTGGGGGTTCAATATGAGCTTATTGGGGTTCTGTATGTTAATACATTTTATAGCCTGGGCCTGACTGCTAAATAATGTTATGAAATATTGAGGTTCTAGGTCTGACATAGATTGAATCTGACTAACATTCCCATATCTTCCACGGATACGATTGGTATAAGAAGCAATTAACTCACCTCTTTGTTTGTCTAGAGCATTGAGATAAGCATCCTCAAGTATTGTCCTGTTATATCCCCTGGATATAAACCGATTAGTCAATTCTATGGCTCTAGATTTAAAGTCATCAAAATTTGGACAATTACGGCGTAATTGAATATACTAGCCATATGGTATGCCTTTAAATAGACTTTGGTTATGTCCGCTAGTAGCATGAAGTAATGTGTTTCTACTATGTTCTTTTTGGAAGATATCTGTATGTACCTTTTGGTCCATACCGACAAACAAATTGAGATCAAGGAAGTGAATGTGATGAGAGTGATATTGTGAAGGGAAAGAAATATTGAATGGATTATCGTTGATATAGTGAATAAATAACATGAGATCCTCATTAAAGCCACTCCATATCAATAGAAGATCGTCTATGTCTATGTAGCGATGATAAAAGTGAATGTGTTGACGGTAAGGGTTTCTATCTCCAAATACATGGGACGTCTCCCACCAACCTAAGAATAGGTTGACATAAGAGGGTGCAAAGCATGTGCCCATGGCCATCCCACATTTTTGGAGATAGAAACCCCCAGAGAACAAAATAATTATGTGTTAATAAAAAACTAAGTCTGTCTAAAAGAAATGTGACATGTGCTGGTGATAAAGAAGAATGCTGTTCAAGGAAATATCAAGTTGCTTTTAGACCGTTAGAATGTGAAATGATGGTGTATAGAGAGGACACATCTAAAGTCACCCAAAGAAAATGTGGTGACCATTGAAAATCCTGAAATAAAGGTAATATATGTGATGTGTCCAAGAGGTGTGAGGGTAATGTTGCAACTAAAGGTTGTAAATAGTGATCTATGTAAATAGATAAGTGCTCACCCAGTGACCCGATGCTGGAAACAATGGGATGCCTGGGTGGAGAGTGTAGGGATTTGTGAATTGTGGGAAGGTAGTGAAAGATTGGAATGATGGGATATGGGCAGTGTAAATAATCAAATTCCTTGTCAGATAGGACTTGAAGGTATCTACCTTCATCAAGCAATTCACAGAGCTCTTTTAGAAATTGACTTGTAGGATCAAACTGTAGTCGAATATAGGAAAGTTGGTCATTAAGTTGTCCGTACGATTCAGCATAGTAATCAACACGATCTAAGATAACAACTGTGCCACCATTATCGGCATTTTTCACCACTATTTTGTCATTATCCCTTAGGGAAGTGATAGCATTGCGTAATTCAGGTCGCAAGTTATTTGATTGTTTAATACTAATTGTATATGGGATACCTTTAGACAAAAGTAATAAATCTCTCTCTACAGCTTGTTGAAACAAATCAATAGCACCACCTTTGTATTTGGTGGGACAGAATATAGATTTATTTTGAAGACCAGATGGAGTGCTTCCAAGGAAATTGACTGCAGGGTCAGTATATTCCATATACTCTTCAGATAGTTTGATCATGTCCTGAAAAAAGCAATGGTCACGAAAGGTTAACTGTCCTGTATATCAAAGATAGGTATTGTGTTCTCAACATTGGTAGAAGATGAATCCACCAGATCTTGTGTGGAACTTAAACTTTTCATTTGTTTTTCCTTGAAGAATTTTTTCAAAGAAAGTTTTCGAATAACTTTATGTTGATCCACAGTACAGTAGTATTGAATAAATGTACATTTTTATCCAGTAAGACACAGATCTAATACTTTTAATTGGTCTTGTGTGTAAGGGAATGCTTAGAAATGTTGATAGGAGCAGGTATATTCAATAATTCAACGGAGTCACTTTGTAGCCAGAATGAAGAATAAGTACTTATTGGGGATAGTTTACGGATTGACCCACCCAGGCCCTGCTTGAATGATTGGCCGGGAAATGCACTAACGAGGAAAACATGAATTACCTCAGCCTCGCTCAATTGAAGTTCACTCTCTGTCCCTCTGTAATCCCGGTGAAGCGTGGCACAGCTCACAATAAAAAACTGTCTTCTCCAGGCAAAGGCGTGATTCTTCCTGTGTGTCAAGTCCTGCAGAGCTGCCGTGCGTCCATCCAGCCAGAAAACAGCATAGAAAAAACGAAGCATGGGATTGGGTGATCAGCATGCCCTGATTGAAGGGCGAAGGGGTGTGGGGAGGGGTGACCGCATGGCCAAACCCAGTCCATCAGCGTACTAAGACTATGCGTGGACTCCACACTCCCTTAGGTATATGCTGATTCCATGAGCAGCTGGATACCTTGCTTCAACTCCATGTACTGGATACACATACCACGGCTCTGTATCTCTGTAACTCCTCCGGTCTCCCGTCCCACAGTGCCTGTTAGCAGGAAATCCTCTACAGCTGATGGGTGTTTCAAAATGACATTGACCCTACGCATTTCGTCAGATCAAGGTCTGACTTCATCAGGGGTATGTCTAGAAGCGTGGCAGCTGTCAATCATTTATAGAGGCCCGAAGAACATAATTGGTGGATAGATGTAACCAATAAGGATCAGGGACACATCTTATGTTACAAATAGATACAATTATATGTGAATTTATAACATACTGTATACAATCATATATGAAACATAAAATAAATAAACATACATATGAATCAACCCATAAGGGTGTGTGGAGTTCACGCGTAGCCTTAGTACGCTGACAGACTGGGAATTTGCTGTGCGGTCACCCCTCCCTCCCCTCACCCCTTCCCCCTCCAATCGGGGCATCGTTTCTGCTTTGGAGCAAGTAGGCGGTTACAGGATTTCTTTCCGGATCGGCATAATTGCCGCTTTCTTGTAAGAGGAGGCTCAGCTGATGGAACCCCTGCTGTCACTGCTCAAGAGCTAACACTGGTGAGAATACACTGAGCAATTCCTATGCACATTTACCACACTGGAACTACCTTGTCAAACATCTCCGTTTTTATTCTCCTGGACTTTATTTGTGAACATATATCACATCACCATCTGTCCTGTCTCCCCTCATTGAGTCAGGCCACATTATCATTGTGTGTCTGTTATTAACAGGTTCCTCCTCTATTGATTATCAGCTTGTGGTGGGTCTTTTTGTTTTTTAATCATTATTTGTTTTTATCCATTCATGTTCATGTTTTTATCCTATCTCAATTTTTTTATCTAACTAGGTGCATTTATTATCTGGTGTAATAAATTATGTAATTAGTCTTATCTAGTATTGATTATTTGCACTCTTTTTCTTGTATTATTGCTATATTTCGAATTGGAAATTCGTTGTTAGAGCTGCATCTTTCCTCTAGTACATTGCATTTCGGATATTGGTCTTCTCTACACCTTGTATTCAATGTATCTATTAGTTCCAATGAGTATACACGCACCATTCTAAATGTAAGCGCTGGTTGTTTTTCTTTTTTGTTTACACACACACACACACCTACACCTACACACACACCTGTCTGTGGGTGGGGTAACTGACTATGCATCTTAACCCAGGCTGTGCTCAAAGGCTGTGAAATGCAGCATGCATCAGCTTATAGAGGACCATGTCATATGGTTTTGAAGCAAAAGGTGTGCTCACTTGGATGTCATTTCCCAGAATCCCTTGCTGCAGTGGAAGCACCGTGTGCTGGGTGATAATGGTGAAAGGCAGACCTGTCTAAGACATGCAAATGTGCATACAGTAAAAAAAAAAAAAAATATTAATTAATCAATACTCTGTTTACATCCCTTGCTGTCTTTTGTCCCCTCTTCCCAGCTTTACTCTCTCCATCATGCCCGGCTCCTTTTTGCACTCTTTCCTCCCCTCTCTTTACACTCCCTGCCTTACTTGCCTGCTCTCCTCTGTAGGCACTACACTCCCTCCTACTTATCTCAAGGCAAAAACAAAACAAAAACAGCAGCGCACCTCCAAGGGAGCCAGGGTCAAAATTGTAAAAATATATATATTTATTGAGACATCACAAAAAAGGAGGTACACAGACCCTCCTACGCGTTTCACACCTTGTAGGTGCTTTTTCAACTTATCTCATCTGTGTCCTCTATTTGTGTCTCCATTTCCTCCTCCTCATCTTGTTGTCTCTCCTCCCCCATGTGCACACTTCTCTCCACTGTCTTCGTTTCCTCTCCTTGCTGTCTCTCCTCCCACCGGCATCATTCCCTGCTCCTCGTTGCATTTTCTCTTCCCTTCTCTTTTCAGTCCCTGTCTTACTGTGTCTGCTCCTCTCTGTGCACACTACACTCCCTCCTCTCCTCATCTCATCTGCCTCCTCCTCTCCTTGCTATCTCTACTGCCATTAAAATCCCCTCCCCTAGTGTTTCCTGGGTGAGTGAGAGGCTGTTCAATCTAGCATAGAGGGGGAAGGATGTATATCTTTATATAGCTCTGAAAGTGCTTTATAAAGACAATACAGTGCAGGGAATTATAATAATAGAGTAAGCGCAGCAAAGTCAGATAATAGGACAGAAAATCCCTGCCCCGCAGAGCTTACAATCTGAGTGGTATGTTGGGAAACAGAGACAGCAGGTGAGGCAATAAATACAGTAGATGGCAGTGCTTTGCCACAATAGTTGCTAGAAGTGACTGTGTGTTGTACAGTAGCCAAGAGTGCAGGCTATTGGGATGCTTCATTTGAGAGATTGGTTAACACCATTAGCAGGGAAAGAGGTGGCAGTGAGGCGTGGGTGAGAGCTGCTGTGTATATTTCTGGGTCTAGGATTAGCGGATCTATCCAAAGCATCAAGGAGAAGGAGGAGTAGAGAGATGAAATGGGAAGAGGATTTGTTGGGTTGCTTTTTATTGAGGGGTGTAGAAGTTGTAGCGAAAAGAGTGTACATAATGGTGCAATGAATAGGCACAAGCATCGGTGGAGGGAAGGAGAGATGAAGAAATGTGGATAGGAGGAGAGTGGGGAAGTTGGAGAGAACAGAAACATTTACGAAAGAGTGAGGAAACAGCAAACAGAAAAAGCAATATGGAGGGCATAATGAGATGAAGGGAGAGAGGTAGGAGAGAGTTCCCAGGTGGAGGATAAGAAGAGGAGTTGAAAGAGCTGATGTATAAATCAGGCCTTGGAGGGTAGTGTTGTACTGACGGTTACAGAGCATCTTAGAAAGTTAGTCTTTAGATGTTAAAGAATTGTCAAAGCATTTAGAAAGCCAAATTCCCAAAGTTGCAGGGTTGATAAAGTGCAGAGTCCAATTCTTCCTCCAATTCAACTCCACAGACACTTCATATGTGACACTTAAGATGTTACACAACCAATGTGTTGTCTCATTGGCTGTCCCTGGGTGAGTGACAGGCCGTTTAACCTATCACAGGTGGATGTGCAGACATCCTTTGGCTTTTATATAGAAGTATAAATATCTTCATTACTATTGGAAAATAATGTAACATATTGCCACTTCTGGTGTTCCTAAAATTCTGCTGATTCTCTGGCAAGAAAAGTATAAGTCATGCTATAGAATTCGTCAAGATATGCAGGAGAGGCCCAGCGGATAGAATGTTCCTTTTTTTTTTTTAAAGATAAGTGTGTGGTCCAGTGATTATGCAAGAGTAACTCCTGCTGATCTGAATTGATCTATTAATGGAACAAATGAAAATGGAGGTATATTTCATGGTCAACAGCGACATCTACAGAGGTTTATGCCTTCTGACACTGCAAGAAATGTGTCTGACATCACATAATAAATATCGACCTGATTGACTCGGACTGTTCTTAGGGTGTGGGTGTGGTGTGTAATTGAAAGTATAATTTCTGTAGCTTTCAGTCTCTTAACTAGGTACACTTGCATGTAAGAGAGCACACGTAGCAGCATTTATTCTGTGAGGCTTTAGCTGAATAAATAAATCATTGCTTATTACTATCTTATCAATTAGTTTGTATCCAGTTATTTCATTGTCGGCCAATAAGAGACTGAGGACATACCTTAACCTCAGACAAAGAACACAGGACTGGATTACACGAGGACCACCTTCTATCCAGGTCTTCTGATGCAGAATACCTAGGGCAGACCCGTGAAACTCACAGTAGGTTGGGTGCCAATTCTTAAATCCAACTGCAAGACTTGGGCCGCATCATCAGAGGGGTGGAAGGTAAAAAGAAAGTAGCCTTCGTCTAACTGATTTTCATAGTCACTATAACCCCCTTCTCTATGCTCCCATATACTACTCTTGGCCACACATACCTCTCCTCTCTTCCTCTATTTCCCTCTCTCCCCTCTTTATCTCTCCTGCCCAAACAATTCCCTCCTTTGCTCCCTCCCACGGGGCCAAACAACTCCCTTCAATCTCTTTCACCGGACCAAGAAATTCCCTCTGTTCCCTCCCATGAGGCCAAATAACTCCCTCCCAGCCGCATAACACAGCTCTTTTTGCCACATCTGAACCGTGGGCCATGTGTTTGACAGGCATGGCCTAGGACATAGATGAAATGAGACATTGGTGCAAGACCACCAAGAGTGAGTATTGACCATTAATGGCAATGTTGAGGAGGGATGTCTACTATTCAGTGATTGGCAGTCGTGATCCAGGTGTAATGCTGTGAGGTTGTGTCAGTGATCGGTATTAATAGGTGAATAGGGAAGATCTGATGTGGTCTACCTGGAGTAAGACTGTTAGACGGAATAAGTGGACTGATTTACCCATGTTATTCATTATGGACACTTACTAAGTATATGAAAAAGCATGTTGGTAAGGATATGCCACCTATGCCCTAAGATCAGTGTTTTTCACCCTTTTTTTTTATTGGGGTACCCCTAATCACAGTGTTATGCTACTGAGGCACCCCCACAAAAAGATAGTCAAGGAGACACCGGACAGAGAGTAACACGAGCGCACCTCTCTCCAGTCCATGCTTGTGATGGTAGTGGGTAACCAGGCTACATAATAAAGGTTAAGCCCTCTGGTTACCCCTGAAATTGTGGGGTCCCTGGTAGCTACATAAGCACCATAAGCCAGGGATCTTGGATAATCTATGTAGAAAATAAAGTGACCCCTGCTTTTTTCTGTTTTCATGTTCTCTTGGCATTGTGAGATTTCTTGGGTGTCAGTTTTAAGGGGGATATTTGGGTAGAAATATAATTATTTTGTTTGCAGGAGTTCGGGGGCTGAAGTTACCGGTCGTCCTTTAATTCTCCCCGGTGAGCAGGCATGATTTGCCGGTACACAGGATGAATTACACCGAGGCAACCCAGTGTCCCCCAGACTCCTGGATTTCGAGCCTAAATATCCCAAATCCATTTCCCTTATAAGTATAAGGTTCCCCAATGTGTATATTTTATTACATTGTACTGTATAATTGTGACGGTGAAGGGGTAACCAGGCCATTAATAAAGGTTTTATGCCCGGCTGGTTCTCTCTGATCCATATTTGGGGTTTTAGAGTGTCAGCTCTTGAACCTGTCTATCCTATATGAAATGCATATGCTTGTATGACGATAAAAAATGTATGTGTATTTTAACTTTGCAGGAGTGCTAACCAGTAGAGATTCAGAGGCTATGAGTTTCAAGGGGGTTTTGCAGTAAAAGTGTTAACAGATTGTGTCTATTTTGCCGGGGTCCAGAGTTGCTGGCCACCCCAAAAATGTATCCGGTAATCAGGTCATATTCCCGGGGACATATAGACACACCACCTCGGTCAAAATCCTCCCTTGAAAACAGTTATGCGACTCACCGCCAGGTTTCCCTGCTTCAGCACAGACCAGAAAGGTAAAGGCGGGGCATATGTGTATCCCGGGAACACTCAGGTGTCCCTAAGTTAGTGAGGGTCCCCCAGTATATGCCCAGGTTCCCCTGAACCAGTATAGAGGTTCTGGGGGATACTCCAACCTATACAGTATGAGGTTGTGAATTTTTATGAAACCTAAATCCTATTTTCACTAAGGGAAGGAGATACAGCTTTGAGAACGCACCTACACATTTTTTAGTTCTAACTGAGTTTGTTTATTCTTAAGGGAATGAGCTACAGCTCTGGGAATGAACCTAAGCATCTTTTCATTCTACTTTGGGACTTTTCAAGAAAAATGATGACAAATATTTTGTTTCATAAAGGGGTAATATCCCAGAAGGCTATACATTCTAAGTCAGGTTTTCAGTGCGTGAGGGATATGGCTAGTGGGAATAAAAGTATAGATTCCCATTCTACCCCTCACAGCCAAAAGACTTAGACAGGATAAAAGTATATTTTATTAAACAGATATGTTTAAAATGTATTATGCTTATGCACTGTAAAATAAGCTGGGACTTTTAAAGCCTGTATTCTGAGTGAGCCAGATGGCTTCCAAACTGTGGTGCCACTGTGTCTACTCAGGGTCCAGACATGAAAGCCACAGATGCTGTCAGAGGTGTGACAAACATTTGGGCAGGATGGCTAGGTGAAGTACCCACGTCCTGGGATCAATCCAAGCCATTCTGGCAAGTATTCGCTTTCCCAGACTTGGAGGCACCTAGCCCTAGCAGAAGGGTGGCTTCTGCATGACAAGTGGCTACGGTGGAAAACTCGCGCATGCCCTTGTTTCGTTCAGAAGATCCGCTTGCCCGGCTTCAGAAGACTAACAGGCATCTGATTGGCTGGTTGTAAGGTTCCCACACTGGGATTTGCTGTAGTATTTTGTGAATGAACTCCAAAATACTATAAGAAATCCTGCAGCCAATCCGGTGTTGAGATTCTCTAAGACTTTGAGTGCCAAGACTATAGCGGCAAATTCAAAATCACCAAAAGATGCTCTTGGAGAAATAGACGCGAGCCGGCATCAGAACTTTCAAGGCAATAAATGTTCCCACTTTTCGGGGTGAAGTTCTGAGAAGTGAACGTAGCGGTCGCGGCTGGAAGTACAAGCCGAAAAGAGTACTAGGACGTTTGGTGCTATCTCCCGGTTAAGGGATTTTGGTGTCTCCGGAGCGGATACAGCGGTGGCGACAGGAACTTAATGCCGATTTGAGTTCCAGGACATCTCGGGATAAGTCCCGGTCAACTACAAACTTTGTTTTATTTACTGTAGAAGCTAGGAAATTCTAAATTGTTTCTCCCAGACCCCCAGTAAGTGTGTTTTCTCTTGTATTTTGTAATCCACTGTGTGTCCATCTGTTTTAATGGAATAAATGACAATTTGTTTTATCATTTGATTTTGCTCAGTGATATGATCCCGGTATAAAGGTGTAAATGCCTGGAATCCCATGACAATAATGTTTTTGACATTTACTATAAGGCTCTATACAGTCAGCCAGGGCATCAGCATAGACACCGGCATGTCTGTATAGAGTCCGTAGATCAAAGAGGAGAGGATGTCCAGAGGTGAGAAGACCATTTGGTGGGCGAGGAAGGGCGAATTTGCAACACCGGAGAACAAAGGTCACCCTGTGGGGACACCTTTTGTATCTGCCAGAATTGGCGGAGCCTGCCCAGCGGGTGGCAATGAGTTAGCTGGGAGAGGTACAGCTCGTAGGCTAAATCATATGTATGTAAGGAGAAGCCCCAGTCAGGGAACCAGATGATTTTGTGGCTTGAGTCGATGAAGCTAGGACGGGCTTTTCAAAGTTGCTCTGTTCCAAATAGCAGAGCAACCGGCTTCGTTTTGGAGCTAGGAAAGTCTGCCCTGCAGAGACTAAGTCAGACGCGAGGACCAAGTTCTCATTTGAGAACGTAGCGGTCAAAGTCAGGAGTTCCTACCTGTAATGGTCGTGCTCGCAACAAACGGGGACCAGACCGCGGGGCTGAGGTGGGGATGTGAATACACCGACCTTAGACCACGAAGCCGGTTCTGGAGTGCGCAGTTCATAGTCATTCGTAGCCGGTTCAGGGTTGGAGAATGTAGAGTAATCCTTAGACAAGCCAGGGTCAGGGTTGGAGACGTCAGGGTAATCGATATCCAGGCAGCAGTTCGGCAACAAGGAATCAGGAACGCCACGCTTCAGCGCAGCAGCTGTACTGCGAGAATGGCCTCTACGCGGGGAGCGGGAGCAGCCCATAATGAAGGCCTCTGCAAGACAGGAATGCAGCAGACCACAGGAAATAGGAAGCAGGAGGTTAGTGCTGGGGATCCAGTGCTTCAGCACAGGAACCAGGACACTGCCTCTGCAATGGAGATATACAGCAGGCCCCAGGAACCAGCCCGCTGCAAGGAGAGAAGGCAGCAGGCCTCTGGGAACAGACAAGGCTGGAACTGGGGATCCAGCGCTTCAGCACGGGTACCAGGAAGCAGACCTCTGCCAGGGGTGAATGCAGGAGGTCTCAGGAACAGGATAAGTTAGACACTGGGAATCCAGGGATTCAGCACAGGTAACGGAAAGCAGACCTCTGCCTGGGGTGAATGCAGGAGGTCTCGGGAACAGGATAGAGTGACACAGGGGATCCCGCGCTTCAGCACAGAAACAGACCTCTGCAGCAAGTCCCAGGAACAAGGTAAGAGCAGCACTGGGGATCCAGTGCTTCAGCACAGTAAGCAGAAAGCAGACCTCTGCAGCAGGTCTCAGGAAGACGGCAAGAGTAGCACTTTGGATCCAGCACTTCAGCACAGGAAGCAGACCTCTACAGCAGGTCCCAGGAACAAGGCCAAGGCGGAAGTGTGTGGCAAACACTGTTACATCCAAGTAAACTTGGATTATGCTCGACCAAGAGTCAGAGAAAGAGGCCAGTATAAGAAAGGCAGATAGCCAATCCCAAGACGGGTGTGTGGGAATTCTTCCAATTCCAGAGCAGAGAGACAAAGCAGCATGATTGCAAACACAGGTGAAAGTATTTGCAATTGTAAGGGGAGGTTTGTTTGAGAGCACACCAGCTCGGCAAGAGTGAGCTCCCGCCAAACCCAGGAACGGATTCCTTAAACTACCAAAAAAAGTTCCAGGACTATCGGGACTAGGTCCCGGTCAGGATTTTCTGCTGAATCTCAGTCCAGGATGTCCGGAACAAGGTTCCGATCAAGGCAAGCCCTAGCAAGCGAGCGCCATCCATCAGGTCCAGCAGTGGACCCCCACGGCAGTCCCTACACCCTCTACAGGCGGCATAGCAGTGGAGACTGATGGTTACCCAGTTTCAGCCATCGGGCTGCAAGCAAATGATGTCCGGAGGAAGCATTTGTGACCAGTGACCATTGGAGATCGCCAGGCAGCCGGCCTAATCGACTCCAGTGCTACAGTTACCCTGATACGGCGTGACATGGTTAGCCCTGGGGATCTGCTCCCTGGACCAGGGATGCATGTCACCATGCCAGATGGGGGACTTCGGTCAATCAAAGTCACCCGCGTGTTTCTTGACTGGGGTGCCGGTTAAGGAATGAGAGATGTGGTTGTTTTCCAGGGTTGGATACTGAGGTGCTACTCGGTATTGACCTGGGACACCTCATCTGCTCTTTTGCCCAGAGATGCTCTTGTGGCTGCAGTCACAAGGAGCCAAAGTCGGGCACTTGCCCAGAAAGGGGAGCCTTTTGTATGCCTGCCCACTGAGATCACCATCCCCCTGCATTTTGGACCACTGATTCCTGCAGTTCTTGCAGAGACCGACCAGGTCAGCCAGACCTAGTCTGTACTGTGTCCTGACCTCCCTGGAACGTCCATGTTTCCCCATCCCTGACTTAGTGACTGAGGATGAGTGGCCGGAGCTGGGTACCCGGTTCAGAGAAGCAGTGCGGCCCGATCCCAGCTTAGAGGGCATGAGACTTCAGGCATCCGAGTTTGGGGGTGGGTCGGATCTGTATCTCTAGTACCGTGGGCTCTTGTACTGGGAGCAAGCTCCTGGTGCTCTAGATTGGGTAAGTACTGGTAGGAGACAGTTAGTGGTACCCAGGGAGTATAGGCAGCAGTTGTTACAGGTAGCCCACTCAATCCCACTAGTGGGGCATCAGGGGGTCGTCCGCACTAGATCCCAGCTATTGCAACATTTCTACTGGCCGGGGGCATCGTGGGCAGTGACAGATGTTTGTCGCTCCTGTGATGCCTGCCAGTGGGTAGGTAAGTCGAGTGACTGTGTGAGGGTCCCCTTGAAACCACTACCGGTGATAGGTTAACCTTTCCAGAGGGTAGTGGTAGATATTGTGGGACCCCTTCTGGTCCCTAGCTGGACGGGGAAGCGCTACATCCTCACGGTTGTTGACTTTGTGACCTGATACCCTGAGGCTGTGGCACTGTCCTCGATTGAAGCTAAGAAAGTGGCCGTAGCTCTGATAGGGATTTTCTCTAGGGTAGGTTTCCCTAGCGAGATTCTAACCGATTAAGGGATGCAATTCATGTCTGAATTACTCCACTGTCTCTGGGAGGCGTGTGGGGTGACAACCCTCCGCACGACCCCTTACCACCCCCAGATAAACGGACTGCGTGAGCAGTTCAATTTTGCCCTGAATCAAATGCTGCAAACCTAAGTAGAGCCTGAACAGGGAGACTGGGAGATTCATTTACAGCATTTGGTGTTTGCCTACTGATATGTACCGCAAGAGTCCACTGGGTTCTCCCCCTTTGAGCTTCTATATAGTCTCAGGGTCCATGGACCACTTGACCTGTTCCATGAGGAATGGGAAGGGGAGACTACTACTATTGATGTTTATGTACTACAGTATGTAGTAACTCTCAGAGACCGGCTAGACCGACTCATGGAGTTATCACAGGCTAACCTCAGGGATGCTCAGACCGAGCAGAAGACTGGGTATGATCAAAATGCCCGTAATAGAGACAGCAAGTGCTTGTTCTGAAGCCCACTCGGCAGAACAAACTCATTGCTGCCTGGGCTGGCCCGTATACGGTTCTCTGGCGGATGAACGAGTGCTACTATGTTGTACAGTTAGATCAGTAGACAGGGACCTATCACATTAATATGTTGAAGGAGTACTTCCAGAGTGCGGCATCAGTGCTGGCTATCTGTAGCCCACCGATGGAGGACCCGGTGAGTCCAGCTCTGCCCCACCTCCTTGTGGAAGCTAGGCAAGGGGGCACAGTAGAGCAGGTAGGGATAGGTCACCAGCTCGAAGCACCCCAGCGGGTGCAGGCACATGCAATGCTAGACCAGTACCAGAACCTGTTCACGGATAAGCCGGGCAGGACCCATATCACTGATCACCCAGTCCACACCGTGGATCAGAGACCTCTGCATAAGAATGCCTATCGGGTATCAGCAGAGGTGAAGCATAGTATAGAGGAGGAGGTAGAAGAGATGCTGGCCCTAGGGGTAATTGTACCATCTCAGAGTCCTTGGGCTTCACCGGTAGTCCTGGTACCTAAGACGGACGGGATCACTCGGTTCTCAATGCTCAGACGGTGTTGGATGCCTATCCCATGCCCCGCATGGATGAGCTGCTAGATGAGCTCGCGGCGACAAGGTATCTGACTACCATGGATTTGTCCAGTGGGTACTGGCAAATTCCGCTGACCCAGGAGGCGCAGGAGAAGTCAGCTTTCATCACTCAGAGTGGCTTGTATGAATTTATAGTTATGCCATTCGGGATGAAGAATGCCCCGGCTACCTTCCAATGCCTGGTCAATAGGTTACTGGAAGGGATGCAGGGTTTCGCAAGGGCATATCTGGACGAAATAGCTGTATTTAGCAATTCCCGGGAATCCCATTTAGTACATGTAGCAGCGGTGCAAAAGGTGAAAAGGATAGGAGAAGCAGGCCTGGCACTCAAACAATCTAAATGTCTAGTCGCGATGGCAGAGGTACTGTACCTCGGGCACAGGGTAGGAGGGGGCTAAGTTAGAGGTATTTCTCGAGTGGCCAGTGTCCCAAACAAATAAGAAGGTAATGGCTTTCTTAGGCACCGCTGGCTACTAGAGGAAGTTTGTCCCCCAGTACAGTGCCCTGGCCAAACCCCTGACTGACCAGACCAAGAAGAAAATCTCGGTTCTGGTTACCTGATCTCCCGCTTGTGAGGAGGCATTCCAAGCTCTGAGGCCCGCAAGAGCGCCCACGGCCAAAAATAGGGGCCCACGAGAGCACCCACGGCTGAGAATAGGGGCCCCGCGAGAGAGCCCAAGGCCGAAAACAGAGGCCTGTGAGAGAGAGCTGGCCGAAAATAGAGGCCCGCAAGAGTACTCCCGGCCGAAAATAAGGTCCCGCGAGAGCACCCACGGCCGAGAACAGGGCCCCCGCGAGAGAGCCCAAGGCCGAAAATGGGCCTGTGAGAGAGCCACCAGATGAAAATAGAGGCCCGAGAGTGTGCGCCCACTGCCGAAAATAGGGGCCCGCGAGAGCATCCACGGCGAGAACAGGGGCCCCGCGAGAGAGCCAAAGACCAAAAACGTACCCATGAGAGAGCGCCCAGCCGAAAATAGAGGCCCGCGAGAGCACCCACGGCCAAGAACAGGGGCCCCGAGAGAGAGCCCAAGGCTGAAAACGGGCCCGTGAGAGCACCCAGCCAAAAAATAGAAGCCTGCGAGAAAGAGTGCCTAGCAATTGTGTGGGCACTGAAGAAGCTCCAGCCCTACCTGTATGGTAGAGCTTTTACGGTGATCACTGATCACAATCCCCTCAGTTGGTTACAGAGGGTGTCGGGGTGAATGGCAAACGTCTGTGCTGGATCCTTGCCCTGCAGTAATTTTACTAATCAGAACAAGAAGGGCAGTGAGCATGGCAGTGCAGATGGACTCTCCCGACAGGACATCACCAGTGACCAGAAAACCTGCAGGCTATCTAGGCTATGCAGGCTTTGTGGAGCCACATGATGGGGTGACTACCCCAGAGTCTTCATCTTGAGTGGGGAGGTGTGACGGTAGGGGGTAAACAGGCTACATAATAAAGGTAAAGCCCTCTGGTTACCCCTGAAATCGTGGGGTCCCTGGTAGCTACATAAGCACCATAAGCCAGGGACAAGGGATAATAGATATAGAAAATAAATAGAACTGTGAGATTTCTTGTGTGTCAGTATTAGGGGGAATTTTTGGGTAGAAATGCAATTTTGTTTGCAGGAGTTCGGGGGCGGAAGTTACCGGTAGCCCTTTAATTCTCCCTGGCGAGCAGGCATGATTTGCCGGTACGCGGGGTGAATTACACCGAGGCAACCCAGTGTCCCCCAGACTCCTGGATTTCAAGCCCAAATATCCCAAATCTATTTTCCTTATAAGTATAAGGTTCCCCAATGTCTATACATTATTAAAGAGTACTGTATAATCGATGCCGGCATGTCTGTATAGAGTTCGTAGTTCAAAGAGGAGAGGATGTCCAGAGATGAGAAGACCATTTGGTGGGCGAATTGCCAACACCGGAGAATAAAGGGCACCCTGTGGGGACACCTTTTGTATCTGCCAGACTTGGCAGAGCCTGCCCAGCGGGTGGCAATGAGTTAGCTGGGGGAGATACAGCTCGTAGGAGTTTCTCCCATTGGCTAAATCATATTTCAGCCCAGAGACGAGCCCCTGTTTCTATTGGCTGGCGGGGAGGAATTTCCATGCTCTGATTGGTCGCTCCTCCTTCCTCCATGCTGAACATAGCTCAGCGGAGGGTAAGGAGAAGCCCCAGTCAGGGAACCAGATGATTTTGTGGCTTGAGTCGATGAAGCTAGGACGGGCTTTTCAAAGTTGCTCTGTTCCAAATAGCAGAGCAACCGGCTTAGTTTTGAAGCTAGGAAAGTCTGCCCTGCAGAGACTAAGTCAGACGCGAGGACCAAGGTCTCATTTGAGAACGTAGCGGTCGCGGTCAGGAGTTCCTACCGAGAACAGTTCCAGGACTATCGGGACTAGGACCCGGTCAGGATTTTCTGCTGAATCTCGGTCTAGGACGTCCGGAACAAGGCTACGATCAGGGTAAGTCCTAGCAAGCGAGCGCCCTGCACCTAGGAAAGGCTAGATCTCAATCCCCAGACCCCAGTGTGTATATTACTGTATTTTGGTGTATTTCCGAGGTTTTATCCAAATAAATCCATTTTATTCCACTGCCTTGTGCTGCCGTTTGAATGATCCCTAAAATATAAATGTGTTAAAAGACCTGGTCTACTGTGACAATGCTGCTGTTTACTCTGCTTGACAACACATTGCAGGCTCGTGACACCTCCTCCTGATTGTCTGTATTACCAAGCAGCAGCCAATCATGTTGGAGGTAATTGCCCAGCAACTGCACTGCTTTCTCCCGGCACTCGGAGATCGGGGAAATCCTGCGGTCCCTTTTGATCCTCTCATAGAACCTTAGGCTTCCATGCCTTAGATGTAATAATAACTTTATTTGATAGAGTGCTTTTTTCCCAATGGGACTCAAAGCACTTCACAATTCTAGTACAGTACACAGCACATAGGAATTGCTAAAGGCACAGTCCCTGCCCAGGTGAGCTTACAATCTATGATTTTGGTGCCTGAGGCACAGGGAGATAAAGTGACTTGCCCAAGGTCACAAGGAGCTGACACTGGGAATTGAACCAGGTGCCCCTGATTTTAATTCAGTCCTTTATAGAGTCAGTGTGTTTGCTCACTGAGCCGCTCCTTCCGAGGGAGGGAGGGAAGGGGAAGGGGGGAGGAAACTTTCACATTTTTGGCCTGCATTATGGGGTTGGTTCTACTGTATGTAGCAAGAAAGCTCCCTCATGGCACAAAGGACAGGGTAGGAAGTCTGATGTAGCCGCAGCGCTTCAGCTGCTTTCCACAGCAGAAGATACCACATTTCAGATTGCTAAACAAAATACAGAACTGATTTAAACAAAAACAGGTAGAGGATTCCCTCACCGCTCCGAGTGAATCCACAGACCGGAAGTGACGTGAGATGCCTAGAGAGAATGAGAGTTTGGGTTCTCGAGGGTTTGGGAAAATATTAATCGCCTGACATCCAAATGATTGCCAATTTTCTATAAACTACATGTGAGTGTTTGATAAAGTCTTGGACAGAGACGAAACGCGTCAGAGTTTGTCTTCTGCGATGTACAGCATGTTCTAATAAAGCTGATTTTATTTTCATCATCCTTTGACTGGACTCCAAGTGCTGTGACCGCCTCAACTCAACTGTATATCTACATGTGAGTGCAATGAGTGAGACATTTTCTTCATTTTTTCACATCTATCACTGAGCATCACTATGGAAATGTATTACTGATACGTTTATTCGCTCCACCAACACCAACTGTTTATCCACGATCAATAAGACTGAACCCACAGTCTGTTATACAGGTTGGAGCTGCCATTTTTATTGGTTTGCCTATTTTTGCATTTTTATTTGAAGTCACATACAATTATAAAATGACATCTTACTTTTCTAACACTATCACGGGGATTGCTTCTTTTCTTGTTTTTTTATGTTTGAAAGATTGTCTTTATGGTTTACGATTGGGACCTCTCTTTTTTCGTAGGTGCGGAGGCCAAGAAACAACGGGGCACCTGCTTATCAAAGACTACAGGAGCAGCTCTTTGTTTTAAAATGTGTTTCTTGAAGGAAAATCAGCTACACACGCAATTTGTTTTGCAGCCACAGGACCTGGGAATCTTGCAGTCATTTGAGTCGACCATGAACTCCTCTGTATACCAAAGTATTCTAGAGTCATATGTGAGGCCATCTGTCCGACAGCTAAAGCTTGGCTGAAATTGGCCATGCAACAGAACAATGATCCCAAGCACACCAGCAAATCTACAACAGAATGGCTGAAAAAGAAAAGAATCAAGGTGTTGCAATGGCCCAGTCAAAGTCCAGACCTCAACCCGATTGAAATGCTGTGGCTGGACCTTAAGAGAGCTGTGCATAAACAAATGCCCACAAACCTCAATGAGCTGAAGCAATGTTGTAAAGAAGAGTGGGCCAATATTCCCCCACAACGATGTGAGACTGATAAAGTCATACAGAAAATGATTACTTCAAGTTATTGCTGCTGAAGGTGGTTCTACAAGCTATTGAATCATAAGGTGTACTTAGTTTTTCACACATGGCTTCTCCATTTTGGCTTTATTTTTGTTAAATAAATCATGACATGGTGTAATATGTCATGTGGTGTTGTTCATCTGAGGTTGTATTTACCTAATTTTAAGACCTACTAAGGAACAGATGATTGTTATTATGTCCTGATATGTAAAACCATAGAATTCAAAGAAAGTGTACTTTCTTTTTCACACCACTGTATATGTATGTTGCTGGTTTGGTATGTATGTATGTATGTATGTATGTATATTGCTGGGTATGTATGTATGTATGTATTTAGGTAGGTATATATGTTGGTGGGTATGTATGTTGCTGGGTGGTGGGTAGGTATATATGTATGTTGTTGGGTGGGTAGGTATGTATGTTGCTGGGTAGGTAGGTATGTATGTGGGTCGGTTTGTATGTATGTATGTGGGTCGGTATGTATGTATGTTGGTAGGTATGGATGCATGTATGTGGGTATGTATGTTGTGGGTATGTATGTATGTTGGTGGGTATGTTTATGTATGTATGTTTGCCTTAGGTATGTATGTTGGTATGTTGGTTGGTGGGTATGTATGTATGTAGGTGGGTGGGTATGTTGGTTGGTGGGTGGGTATGTATGTTGGTGGGTGAGTATGTATGTATGTTGGTGTTTATTTATTTATGTATGTATGTTGGTGGGCGAGTATGTATGTATGTATGTATGTTGGTGGGTGAGTATGTATGTATGTTGGTGGGTAAGTATGTATGTATGTTGGTGGGTGAGTATGTATGTATGTTGGTGGGTGAGTGAGTATGTATGTATGTATGTTGGTGGGTGAGTATGTATGTATGTATGTATGTATGTATGTATGTTGGTGGGTGAGTATGTATGTTGGTGGGTGAGTATGTATGTTGGTGGGTGAGTATGTATGTATGTATGTATGTTGGTGGGTGAGTATGTATGTATGTATGTTGGTGGGTGAGTATGTATGCATGTATGTTGGTGGGTGAGTATGTATGTATGTATGTTGGTGGGTGAGTATGTATGCATGTATGTTGGTGGGTGAGTATGTATGTATGTTGGTGGGTGAGTATGTATGTATGTATGTTGGTGGGTGAGTATGTATGTATGTATGTTGGTGGGTGAGTATGTATGCATGTATGTTGGTGGGTGAGTATGTATGTATGTTGGTGGGTGAGTATGTATGTATGTATGTTGGTGGGTGAGTATGTATGTTGGTGGGTGAGTATGTATGTTGGTGGGTGAGTATGTATGTATGTATGTTTGTATGTTGGTATGTTTGTGGGTGAGTATGTATGTATGTATGTATGTATGTTGGTGGGTGAGTATGTATGTTGGTGGGATGTATGTATGTATGTTGGTGGGTGAGTATGTATGTATGTTGGTGGGTGAGTATGTATGTATGTATGTTGGTGGGTGAGTATGTATGTATGTATGTTGGTGGGTGAGTATGTATGTATGTTGGTGGGTGAGTATGTATGTATGTATGTATGTATGTTGGTGGGTGAGTATGTATGTATGTTGGTGGGATGTATGTATGGATGTATGTTTGTATGTTGGTGGGTGGGTGAGTATGTATGTATGTATGTATGTTGGTGGGATGTATGTATGGATGTATGTATGTATGTTTGTATGTTGGTGGGTGAGTATGTATGTATGTATGTATGTATGTTGGTGGGTGAGTATGTATGTATGTATGTATGTATGTTGGTGGGTGAGTATGTATTTATGTATGTATGTATGTTGGTGGGTGAGTATGTATGTATGTATGTATGTATGTATGTTGGTGGGATGTATGTTTGTATGTTGGTGGGTGGGTGAGTATGTATGTTGGTGGGATGTATGTATGGATGGATGTATGTATGTATGTTGGTGGGTGAGTATGTATGTATGTATGTTGGTGGGTGAGTATGTATGTATGTATGTATGTATGTTGGTGGGTGAGTATGTATTTATGTATGTATGTTGCTGGGTGAGTATGTATGTATGTTGGTGGGTGGGTGGGTGAGTATGTATGTATGTGTGTATGTTGGTGGGTGAATATATATGTATGTATGTTGGTGGGTGAGTATGTATGTATGTTGGTGGGTGAGTATGTATGTATGTATGTTTGTATGTTGGTGGGTGAGTATGTATGTATGTTGGTGGGTGAGTATGTATGTATGTTGGTGGGTGAGTATGTATGTATGTATGTATGTATGTTGGTGGGTGAGTATGTATGTATGTATGTATGTATGTTGGTGGGTGAGTATGTATGTATGTTTGTATGTTGGTGGGTGAGTATGTATGTATGTATGTTGGTGGGTGAGTATGTATGTATGTATGTATGTATGTTGGTGGGTGAGTATGTATGTATGTATGTATGTTGGTGGGTGAGTATGTATGTATGTTGGTGGGTGGGGAAGATCAGTGGAAGTGACAGTGATCCCGCTATATGGAGCACACAGCGTGGTGATATACAGCCCCCGCTCCCGCCCACCGCTCCCATGCCTTGGCTGTGGCAGACGAGCCTAGGAACCTTTCTGTGGCGTCTCTTGTTTCCGCGGGGAGGTAAGAGGAGGGGAGTGCGCCGGAAGTAGAGGCGGGTAGTTGTGGTGGGCAGGATCCCGGTGTCCGGTGAAGGATTCGGGGGGTGAGGCTCGGAGGCTGACCCCGGGAGAGGGCAGTGCGGGCACCGTGAGGTGGGAGCCGCCGAGAACGCGGCGAGATGGCGGCGGCTTCTAGTATTGATATCGACGCCACTCAGCATCTGAGGGACATTCTGAAACTGGATCGTCCCGGAGGTGAGATGAGGGGGGGAGAGTAGAGGCGGGGGAGGGGGGGAGAGTAGAGGCGGGGGGGGGGGGAGAGTAGAGGCGGGGGGGGGAGAGTAGAGGCGGGGGGGGGGAGAGTAGAGGCGGGGGGGGGGAGAGTAGAGGCGGGGGGGGGGGAGAGTAGAGGCGGGGGGGGGGGGGGGGGGAGAGTAGAGGCGGGGGGGGGGGGGGGGAGAGTAGAGGCGGGGGGGGGGGGGAGTAGAGGCGGGGGGGGGGGGAGTAGAGGCGGGGGGGGGGGGGGGAGTAGAGGCGGGGGGGGGGGGGGAGTAGAGGCGGGGGGGAGTAGAGGCGGGGGGGGGGGGGGGAGTAGAGGCGGGGGGGGGGGGGAGTAGAGGCGGGGGGGGAGGGGAAGAGTAGAGGCGGGGGGGGGGGGGAGAGTAGAGGCGGGGGGGGGGGGAAGAGTAGAGGCGGGGGGGGGGGGAAGAGTAGAGGCGGGGGGGGGGGGGAGAGTAGAGGCGGGGGGGGGGGAGAGTAGAGGGGAAGGGGGGGGAGAGTAGAGGGGAAGGGGGGGGAGAGTAGAGGGGAAGGGGGGGGAGAGTAGAGGGGAAGGGGGGGAAAGAGTGAGGCGGGAGGGGGGAAAGAGTGAGGCGGGAGGGGGGAAAGAGTGAGGTGGGGGAAAGAGTGGGGGGGAAAGAGTGGGGGAGGGGGGGGAGAGTGAGGCGGGGGGGAAAGAGTAGAGGCGCGGGGGGGGAGGGGAAGAGTAGAGGCGGGGGGGGAAAGAGTAGAGGCGGGGGGGGAAAGAGTAGAGGCGCGGGGGGGGGAGGGGAATAGTAGAGGTGGGGGGGAAAGAGTAGAGGCGGGGGGGGAAAGAGTAGAGGCGGGGGGGGGGAAAGAGTAGAGGCGGGGGGGGGGAAAGAGTAGAGGCGGGGGGGGAAAGAGTAGAGGCGGGGGGGGAAAGAGTAGAGGCGGGGGGGAAGAGTGAGGCGGGCGGGGGGGAAGAGTGAGGTGGGGGGGAAGAGTGAGGCGGGCGGGGGGGGAGAGTGAGGCGGGCGGGGGGGGAGAGTGAGGCGGGCGGGGGGGAAGAGAGGCGGGCGGGGGGGGAAGAGTGAGGCGGGCGGGGGGGAAGAGTGAGGCGGGCGGGGGGGAAGAGAGGCGGGCGGGGGGGGAAGAGAGGCGGGCGGGGGGGGAAGAGTGAGGCGGGCGGGGGGGAAGAGAGGCGGGCGGGGGGGGAAGAGTGAGGCGGGCGGGGGGGAAGAGTGAGGCGGGCGGGGGGGGAAGAGTGAGGCGGGCGGGGGGGGAAGAGTGAGGCGGGCGGGGGGGGAGAGTGAGGCGGGCGGGGGGGGAGAGTGAGGCGGGCGGGGGGGGAAGAGTGAGGCGGGCGGGGGGGAAGAGAGGCGGGCGGGGGGGGAAGAGTGAGGCGGGCGGGGGGGAAGAGAGGCGGGCGGGGGGGGAAGAGTGAGGCGGGCGGGGGGGGAGAGTGAGGCGGGCGGGGGGGGAGAGTGAGGCGGGCGGGGGGGGAGAGTGAGGCGGGCGGGGGGGAAGAGAGGCGGGGGGGAAGAGAGGCGGGGGGGGGAAAGAGTGAGGCGGGGGGGGGAAAGAGTGAGGCGGGGGGGAGGAAAGAGTGAGGCGGGGGGGGGGAAAGAGTGAGGCGGGGGGGGGGGAAGAGTGAGGCGGGGGGGGGGAAGAGTGAGGCGGGGGGGGGAAGAGTGAGGCGGGGGGGAAAGAGTGGGGGCGGGGGGGGAAAGAGTGGGGGCGGGGGGGGAAAGAGTGGGGGGGGGAAAGAGTGGGGGAGGGGGGAAAGAGTGGGGGAGGGGGGAAAGAGTAGAGGCGGGGGGGAAAGAGTGGGGGAGGGGGGGGAAAGAGTGGGGGAGGGGGGGGAAAGAGTGGGGGAGGGGGTAAAGAGTAGGGGCGGGGGGAGGAAAGAGTGAGGCGGGGGCGGGGGGGGGAAGAGTAGGGGCGGGGGGGGAAAGAGTAGGGGCGGGGGGGGGGAAAGAGTAGGGGCGGGGGGGGGAAAGAGTAGGGGCGGGGGGGGGGAAAGAGTAGGGGCGGGGGGGGAAAGAGTAGGGGCGGGGGGAAAGGTTTGGGGCGGGGGGGGGAAAGAGTAGAGGCGCGGGGGAGGAAAGAGTAGAGGCGGGGGGGAAGAGTGGGGGAGGGGGGAAAGAGTAGGGGCGGAGGGGGGAAAGAGTAGGTGCGCGGTGGGAGGAAAGAGTGAGGAGGGGGGGAAAGAGTAGAGGGGTTGAAAGAGTAGAGGGGGGAAAGAGGGGGGGGGAGAGGGGAAAGAGTAGGGGGGGGGGAGGGGGGAAAGAGTAGGGGGGGAGGGGGGAAAGAGTAGGGGTGGGGGGGAGGGGGGAAAGAGTATAGGCGTAGGGGGGGAAAGAGTATAGGCGTAGGGGGGGAACGAGTAGAGGCGGGGGGGAACGAGTAGAGGCGGGGGGGGGAAGAGTAGAGGCCTGGGGGTTAAAGGAGAGAATGGGGGGGGTGGGGTGAAAGGGAGGGAGAGGGGGGTTTGAAGGAGAGGAAAGGGGCAGGGGGGGTGAAGGAGAGGAAAGGAGCAGGGGAGGGGTGTTGAAGGAGAGGAAAAGGGGCTGGGGGAGGTGTGAAGGAGAGGAAAGGGGGGGGGTGAAGGATAAGAAAGAGGTAGGGTGAAGGATAAGAAAGAGGGGGGGTGCAGGATAAGAAAGAGGGGGGTGATGGATAAGAAAGGGGCAGAGGAAAGGGTGTGGAGGAGAGGAAAGGGGCTGGTGGATGGATGAAGGAGAGGAAAGGGGAGGGGGTGGAGGAGAGGAAAGGGGCTGGGGGAGGGGTGAAGGAGAGGGGAGGGGTGGTAAAGGGGAGGGGTGGTAAAGGGGAGGGGGGTTAAGGAAAGGGGAGAGGGGCGAGGGAGGGGGTAAATGAAAAAAGGGATTGTCGGGGGGGGGGGGTGTTGGAAAGAAAAGGTGTTGTTGGGGAGAGGGGGTGAGGTGAAAGGGGTGGTGCTGGGTTGGGGAGAGGTCGAGGTGGAGAGAAAGGTTTCTGGATGGGGGAAGAGGGCTGGTGCTAGATGGGGGGTGAGGGCCGGATGGGGGAGAGTGAGGTGCTGGGTGAGGGCGGTGCTGGGTGAGGGCGGTGCTGGATGGGGGTGAGGGCCGGTGCTGGATGGGGGGCGAGGGCCGGTGCTGAATGGGGGTGAGGGCGGTGCTGGATGGGGGGTGAGGGTCGGATGGGGGAGAGTGAGGTGCTGGGTGAGGGCGGTGCTGGATGGGGGTGAGGGAGGTGGGGAAGGGGTGAGGGCGGTGCTGGATGGGGAAGAGGGAGGTGGGGAAGGGGTGAGGGCGGTGCTGGATGGGGGAGAGGGAGGTGGGGAAGGGGTGAGGGCGGTGCTGGATGGGGGACAGGGAGGTGGGGAAGGGGTGAGGGCGGTGCTGGATGGGGGAGAGGGAGGTGGGGAAGGGGTGAGGGCGGTGCTGGATGGGGGAGAGGGAGGTGGGGAAGGGGTGAGGGCGGTGCTGGATGGGGGAGAGGGAGGTGGGGAAGGGGTGAGGGCGGTGCTGGATGGGGGAGAGGGAGGTGGGGAAGGGGTGAGGGCGGTGCTGGATGGGGGAGAGGGAGGTGGGGAAGGGGTGAGGGTGGTGCTGGATGGGGGAGAGGGAGGTGGGGAAGGGGTGAGGGCGGTGCTGGATGGGGGAGAGGGAGGTGGTGAGGGCGGTGCTGGATGGGGGATAGGGAGGTGGGGAAGGGGTGAGGGCGGTGCTGGATGGGGGACAGGGAGGTGGGGAAGGGGTGAGGGCGGTGCTGGATGGGGGACAGGGAGGTGGGGAAGGGGTGAGGGCGGTGCTGGATGGGGGAGAGGGAGGTGGGGAAGGGGTGAGGGCGGTGCTGGATGGGGGAGAGGGAGGTGGTGAGGGCGGTGCTGGATGGGGGAGAGGGAGGTGGGGAAGGGGTGAGGGCGGTGCTGGATGGGGGAGAGGGAGGTGGTGAGGGCGGTGCTGGATGGGGGAGAGGGAGGTGGGGAAGGGGTGAGGGCGGTGCTGGATGGGGGACAGGGAGGTGGGGAAGGGGTGAGGGCGGTGCTGGATGGGGGAGAGGGAGGTGGAGGAGAGGGAGGTGGGGAAGGGGTGAGGGCGGTGCTGGATGGGGGAGAGGGAGGTGGGGAAGGGGTGAGGGCGGTGCTGGATGGGGGAGAGGGAGGTGGTGAGGGCGGTGCTGGATGGGGGAGAGGGAGGTGGGGAAGGGGTGAGGGCGGTGCTGGATGGGGGAGAGGGAGGTGGGGAAGGGGTGAGGGCGGTGCTGGATGGGGGACAGGGAGGTGGGGAAGGGGTGAGGGCGGTGCTGGATGGGGGAGAGGGAGGTGGGGAAGGGGTGAGGGCGGTGCTGGATGGGGGAGAGGGAGGTGGCGAGGGCGGTGCTGGATGGGGGAGAGGGAGGTGGGGAAGGGGTGAGGGCGGTGCTGGATGGGGGAGAGGGAGGTGGGGAAGGGGTGAGGGTGGTGCTGGATGGGGGAGAGGGAGGTGGGGAAGGGGTGAGGGCGGTGCTGGATGGGGGAGAGGGAGGTGGGGAAGGGGTGAGGGCGGTGCTGGATGGGGGAGAGGGAGGTGGGGAAGGGGTGAGGGCGGTGCTGGATGGGGGTGAGGGAGGTGGGGAAGGGGTGAGGGCGGTGCTGGATGGGGGAGAGGGAGGTGGGGAAGGGGTGAGGGCGGTGCTGGATGGGGGAGAGGGGGTAAGGCTAGAACGCCACAATGTTATCTTTCTATGATTATGCAACTTTTGTATTGGCTGCCGGAGCAATCTCTTACCCTGCAGGCCATATTGTGTCCCCAATTTGCCTAAGGCCGTGTTCACACAGGGGTCTTCACGACGCTGCGTGTGCGCATCCGTCTGCTGGGCGATGTGTGATCATCCCCAGCAGACGGAATGACACAACATCCAGAAAGTGTGTGAGGGCGGGCGGGGGAAGGGGAGGGGGAGGGGAGAGGGGGTGTGGGCCCGGTGTCTACTTTCCCAACGAGTCAATATAAATAAAAGGCAATATTCAATAGAGAATCTTTCTACTCCACCTCCTTTCCATTTGGGGAAAAATAATAAAAAATAAATAAATACAAACTGGGGGACGGTGACAGAGACAGACGTCAACCACTTTAGATCTATCCAAAACCTTCCAACTGCCAGTAAACCTCCGATACTTTCCTTATTGCAGAATCATATTCTGAGGGAAGGGGGGGGGTATGGAGAGGGACTGAGGGAGGGGGGGAGAGGCGGGTGCCCGGGAAGGGACTGATGGAGGGGGGGGGGGGAGAGGGAGAGGCGGGTGCCCGTCCCCCGTCCCCACTGCCGAGTCTCTGGCTGCTGAAATTGACCAATCAATGTAAAACGTCTGGACATTGATTGGCTGCTGAAATTGACGTCGCGCTGCTGCAGCCGGAGATCACAGATTAAAAGACTCCCGCGACTGCAGCAGCGTCGACGCCGCACTTTGCAGCCAATGGTAGTTTCAATACTGAACACCACCATTGGCTGCCAGGCATCAGTGACAAGCGCGCTCGCGTCGTGTAGCGCGCTGTGTGAGCGGGGCCTAATGGACAATGGGCTCTCTGCTCCTTGTCTCCAGTTGTTGTTGTTGGGGGTGGGGGCAGTGGGGAACATCTGCTTCAGGTAAGAGATTAAAAAAAAAATTGCAATAGACAGGATTGCTGCTTTCTACATTTAGAAAACTAAGACCATGTTAGACATCCAGAATCTTGTGTTTACTTTAAAGATAGAGTGTGAGAGTGTGAGAGTGTGAGAGTGTGAGAGTGTGAGAGTGTGAGAGTGTGAGAGTGTGAGAGTGTGAGAGTGTGAGAGTGTGAGAGTGTGAGAGTGTGAGAGTGTGAGAGTGTGAGAGTGTGAGAGTGTGAGAGTGTGAGAGTGTGTTTGACGTAAACGTAGTGTGTGAGTTCCACAGGTAAGGGGCAGTGAGAGGAAGGGTTTAAGGAGATAGAGAGCAGTGGGGGGTGGGGGTGATCCAACACTTGAAGCCAGGAGAGGGATTTAAAGAGGAGATGAGCAGGGACTGTTTTGGGAGAAAGTGAAATTATTCTAGCAGCAGAATCTTGGTTCATGCACATTACGTTAGACAAAGGAGGGAAAGGCAGTGACATATTTGGCTCTACACACACAACCTCTTCATTTGGTGGCCTCTGTCCAGCTAATGGATGTACGGTTGTGTTTTACTAAACTTTTCTTGTTTACACCTCCTGTTTGGTTTCTATCAGTTCTGTCTCTAAGGCTAACATTTGTGTCTTAGTTTCACCTCCACGGTGCCAGTTGCTATGTTTAGATTAGTGTTGTACCGGGTCCTATTTGTTTAGAAAACCGGGTAACGAGTACCGGGCAAAATCAATCCTGTTATCCGGACGGCACTTACCTGCAGGGTGAGGAAGACCGCGGTGACATCTGGGAGCAGCAGCAGAGGTCCTGTGTGCAGCCGAAGTTTGTGTGCAGCCGGCGGGAGCAGCAGGAATACAGCACACAGCTGATACTAGTGTGAACATGGGAACCATGTGACCGGAGCAGGAGCGTTCCTATTGGACAGCCGGGGAGGAGCCTCTGCTGCTGCTCCCAGATGTCGCTGCGGTCTTCTTCTCCTTCCGTCGCCGACTGCAGGTAAGTGATAAAGTATTTTCATATACAGCGACATTACCCGGTGTCGGGCCCAACCCCCTGCTGCTGGGTCGGGGTAATGTCCGGGGTAATGTCCGGGGTAATGTCCGGGGTCTCGGTACATCACAAGTGTAGATCATGAATTGCTTACGTAACATGGGGTTATAGGCATTTTAACCCTTCCTACACTGTTAAACAGAGGAAAATAACATTAAACAGGACAATCCTCCATAGACCACAGGGCACTGAAGGCAGTGGCATGTGTAATTATAGATAGTTGACACAATTAAAAAAATTCTGATACGTATTTTAAAAATCCCGCTTGTGAGCACATTCAGGTCTTAGGCCGGCAGCCCTGCCTCTTCCCATTATCTCTTGGCATACAGCGCTTCCACAGCAGCCAGGGATTCTGGGTAATGACATGCAAATGAGCATAGTGTGTTCCTTTTTTGCTTCTTGTCCATTTTAACATGGACCCCTATAAATTTATGCCTGCCGCATTACACAGTCTATTAGATTAGTATTTTGAAATCTTTTTTTTACACTTTTAATGTCACCATAGTAACCAAATACTCTGTGTCTGTGTGTGTGTGTGTGTGTGTGTGTGTGTGTGTGTGTGTGTGTGTGTGTGTGTGTGTGTGTGTGTGTGTGTCTCGATATCTCTGATCCAGATTTTAAAGCTGCAGTTCAAGTTGCCGTTTTTCAAAATTGAAGGGAAAAAAAAAATTCCCCATTCAATATGCTTATCAATACAATCTGCACACTGACAAGTGATTGGCTAAGCTGCAGATCAATATGTGCATCAATACAATCTGCACACTGACAAGTGATTGGCTAAGCTGCAGATCGATCCGTTCTGTAATCGATCGCTGAATCGGGGGTTATTTATTTCACTGTTAGGGCAGCACAAGAGTACCCAGGATGCAAAGTTCTGTGGGGAAGATCATGTGACCAGGCAGCCACTAGATACAATTGGTGCACTGCTAGAGAGAGGGCGGGGCTCAAAAGGGGTGTGACAGACCTTGTTTCAGAAGAGGAAGGGGGTGTGACTTTGTAAATGGTTTCTATAGAGACAAAAATGCTTGTTACATTATAATGCATTAAAAATGTCTTTAAAAATATTTTTTGTTTTTTTAAACAATGCTACAAGTATTCTCTCATGGTACAGAACTGATTTATTAAAAAAACACACACGTAGGATATTGCTTGAACTGCAGCTTGAAGGGGCAATCCAGTTTAATTGAAATATATTTAAATTTTTTCTTTTGCCCAAAATTAGAATCGAGGCGTACACAGCACGTGCAATGTTTTCTCCACGAGTCCAGCGAGGGCTTATGTTATTTTTGCTACTCTTGTTATACTTGCTGTATTTTGGTTTAAATCCCATATATTTTGTGTGCCCATGCTGAAGAGTACTTACCATATGAAGTGTTCTTTCTTGTCCCTACTGTTTGAGGTGAACAAGAATTGGGAATTCATGGCCTTGTTTATACAGAATTATTATGTAATAGGGAGCAGCTAAAATGGTGAAATACCCTCCCCGTTTCAGGCTGAGAGGAATCCGGTAAAATATTAAACAATTATGTAAAATACTTATTTTCAGATTTTTTTACATTTATTTATTTTTTTACAAAAGGCTCCCATGGCTCGTTTCGAGCTAGTTTCTGGCTTCTTTAAAGCAGCATCTTCCCCCTCCAAGACGGTGCTATATACTTTATTCTTTTGTATGGTTCCTGTCAGCCATTTTAATCTGGTATCCCTGTTTTTTGCCCCTATTCTTGGTGTCTCAAATTAGACCTTTGCATGGGAAAAGGAAAGATTTTATTTAGAAATATTTTGCAACCGACTAAAACTGCCAGTTCCCCTTTCTTTAATCCGCTCTCGCCTTGTGTATGGCCAAAAAGGATCGAGGCCTTGTCGCTTGTAGACCTCCTCTGCATCATTACATGGTGTTTGCTGGGTGTTCACTTTTCATTCCAGCAGAGTCCTGCCGTTGCGTCACTAACAGGATTAGCATTCTGGGTAAAAGCCAAGCGAGTGGCCGTGTCGACTGTCACACTTTCGCTTCCTGCCCACACAATAAAAGAGCCGTGTTTAGCCCTTCTTCTGTATGGGAAGGAGACGTGGGTAATGCGCTGGCTTTTATTCCAGTGAATTGAGGTTATGGCATTGATGCCAGCATTACCCTGTATCCCACTATTGTGAGTAAGGCCGTGCTTATAGTGCTGGCGACGGCAACGCAACCGATGACGTCGCCATTAGCGAAAGTTGTAATTTGGTTTTTGGCGACGTCTCTGGCGACAAGGCCAGTGGCGTCACAAAGGGGGCGGGGCAACGCAATCTGATAGGTTTAGAGACGGTCACATGTGGCGACTGTCTCTCTAAAAAAATCACATTTACCCGGCTTCAAAAATTTTGGTCGCTCCATCGCTGTCGCGCTTACTATAAGCGCTTGCAACGGAGTCAATGTATTTGTTTCGGAGCGCCCTCGCAAGGCACTATAAGCGCAGCCTACGGTTGGTGTTCTGATTTTGCATTTTCTTAACCCAAGCCTTTGCTTTAAATGTTTGCTACAGCAGGGAAAAGCGATGGGGAAGTATCTATGTTTCAAATTGATGGGACGCTAAGTTTGCGTGCTGATACCCAGAATCATTGGCTGCCGGCAACCACTCTGTGTGACAGTACGATGAAGGGAGCTTGTTTTGGGGACCTGTGAAAGACATGCAGATGCCCCCATCAGTGTCTTCATTCCTGTGAGAGAGAAGGGAGAAGCGCAGGGACACACAATGTATTAAAGGTTACTAGAAAAACATAAAATAGTAATGCCTTTACAGGAAACATTAAAAATGGTGAAGTGGCGCCAATTCTATGGGGTAAAATTCTAGAAATGCAATAAATTACTTCTAGTCTCGCAGCTGGATTCCCAGGAGGTTATTCAAACTCCTCACATGAAATGTTTGTAAAAGGTATAATCGTCCTCCAGCGCGTGGTCTTATTGCCTTTTTCTTCCGTGATATATAAAAACAAACACAGAACACACCACAAACAAGTGGTATAATACACGTCGACAGTGCTGGTATTGTCAATAGAGAAGTAAATTAGAGAACTTAACACTTGCCTGTGTGTTTGTTCCCGTAGCGTGTACTCCTCTATGTCCTTCCTGCTGTTTCCTTAAAAAGTGGAGAGAAGCATAGCATAATACTGTTTATTAGGAAAAAATTAAAAGATATAATAAAATTACACTCACAAACGGCCAAACACATAGATTGTGATGGGTTCAGCTGCTGTAAGTGTCCTTGAGCAATGTCTCTGTATAGAGGTACTCTGTAATGACCCGTCTTGCAGTCCCTGGTTGTCAATTAGATGCCACGGCAAATGGAGGCTTTCCCAGACTTGTGCACAGTCTGGTCTGCTTCTCTCCGTCCGTATTTGCGCACCGCGCATGCGCCGGACTCTCTGTTGACTCCCAGAGCCGATTGGGCAATCCGAGATCTCCAAGAGTATGGTGGCTCCAAACGATCAGAAAGGCATCCACATCAAACGCGTTTCGCCGGGTTTGGCTTCCTCAGTGATGTCACAGTGGGTGTAATGCAATGTCTTTTGTAGTGCTCTGGTTTTGACTCCTCCCAACTATTCAAATAAATCCTTTTTTGTGCTGTCGCTCTCATTATGATCCACATATAAATCCACATCAAATCCACAATGATTAGGAACATAATTTACATACAAGAATATTAAAATTGGGGTTAATATCCTTAAAAGTGTTTAAAAGTATAATACACATAATAAACAGATTCATACAAAGGCTGCAATTTCCATATCTATATTAGGACCTAGGGGAGCTAAATGTTTGCAGAGTAAATATCCAGAAGGTTTCTCTCTTAGACATTTTCTGACAGAAGTCTCCCCCTCTCCAATCATGATTGTGGATTTGATGTGGATTTATATGTGGATCATAATGAGAGCGACAGCACAAAAAAGAATTTATTTGAATAGTTGGGAGGAGTCAAAACCAGAGCACTACAAAAGACATTGCATTACACCCACTGTGACATCACTGAGGAAGCCAAACCCGGCGAAACGCGTTTGATGTGGATGCCTTTCTGATCGTTTGAAGCCACCATACTCTTGGAGATCCCGGATTGCCCAATCAGCTCTGGGAGTCAACAGAGAGTCCGGCGCATGCGCGGTGCCCAAATACGGACGGAGAGAAGCAGACCAGACTGTGCACAAGTCTGGGAAAGCCTCCATTTGCCGTGGAATCTAATTGACAACCAGGGACTGCAAGACGGGTCATTACAGAGTACCTCTATACAGAGACATTGCTCAAGGACACTTACAGCAGCTGAACCCATCACAATCTGTGTGTTTGGCCGTTTGTGAGTGTAATTTTATTATATCTTTTATTTTTTTCCTAATAAACAGTATTAGGCTATGCCTCTCTCCACTTTTTAAGGAAACAGCAGGAAGGACATAGAGGAGTACACGCTACGGGAACAAACACACAGGCAAGTGTTAAGTTCTCTAATTTACTTCTCTATTGACAATACCAGCACTGTCGACGTGTATTATACCACTTGTTTGTGGTGTGTTCTGTGTTTGTTTTTACATATCACGGAAGAAAAAGGCAATAAGACCACGCGCTGGAGGACGATTATATCTTTTACAGGAAACATATTGTTGTAAGCATCATCGCCCAAAACCAAAGGCTCCGTAGCTGTTTTAGAGAGTCTCTCTGGTATGGATCTAGGAGCAGAGGTCTCACAATGCCCTACGCATTTCGTGGAACCGGTCCACTTCATACATGCCACTGTATATACAAAGAATAGGTATCTGTGGCGCCTGACATATAAATATATGTTTAGAAAAAGGATATATACAACCAGGACTGGCAGATGTGCAGATCCCAGGACATCTCCAAATGGTGAATATTAGTGCTTAAAAAGAACAAATAAAATGCATAGCATAATACTGTATGACAAATATAACATAATACAAACAGCTGAGATAGTCAAAAGGTGAACAAATTATATTAACATTTAATAAAAAGACATAAATAAAAGACATAAAAATGACATGATATACATATGATAATGTATAAAAAAAAAATAAAAAAATATTTTTTATATATATTTTTATACATTTTTTATACATTATCATATGTATATCATGTCATTTTTATGTCATTTTTTTATGTCTTTTTATTAAATGTTAATATTTGTTCACCTTTTGACTATCTCAGCTGTTTGTATTATGTTATGTTTATCATACAGTATTATGCTATGCATTTTATTTTTCTTTTTAAGCACTAATATTCACCATTTGGAGATGTCCTGGGATCTGCACATCTGCCAGTCCTGGTTGTATATATCCTTTTTCTAAACATATATTTATATGTCAGGCGCCACAGATACCTATTCTTTGTATATAAAGTGTTTCTCTGACCAGGGGGTCAGAGTGGTATCATAGGCAGCCACCTATATCTCTGTATCACAGAATATCAGGTTTATTGTTCTGATCTTTGACCAGTAACACACCTATTCATCACATTCTAGTTGGCGCTACCTATCCTGTTTTTTCATACATGCCACTGATGAAGTTGACTGGTTCCACGAAACACGCAGGGCAGGAGTGCGCAAACTATTGGCGCTAGGCCCCTCCTGCCTGCTCCCCCCGGTGCTCGCGCCCACCCCACCTTGTTTTTCGGTGTCATGATGTAGCGGGTCATGTGATATCACACTGTGACCCCGCGGCCTCATTTGATGCCGCGTTGCCATAGCGACGCGTCGCCACGCTTCTGAATCCCGGTAAGTTGAGTTGCAGGGGCCTCACGCAATCCCCCGGTATTCAATTAAATGCCTTGGGGAAGAGTGCGGGGCCTCTGCAACCGCCCGCGCGCACCCCTGACGTAGGCCATTGTGGGACCTCTGTTCCTAGACCCATACCAGAGAGACTCTCCAGCTACGGAGCAGATTCATACGTGTGCAGCTTGGTCCTGGGCTGGCTGTGTGATGTCGCGAGAATGGTCACCGTCCCGCATGTGACCATTGAGAGCCGCCCTCCCGTGAGCGGTGATCGCGGGATATCCCACCACAACAGCGAAAAGTGTGGATACTGGATCGGCGACCATCTTTTCCCACGTGGAGGGGTTGAACAGCCTCCCTTGCTGCATGATGACTAAGAACAGACGTACCTGATGGACGCCAAGCAGAGGGATTGTGATCATGGTCAGAGCCCTGGGTTTTGGGTGATAATGCTTACATTTTTGTCCTGCAATGGCATTAATGTTTTATCAATTTGATGTTTTTCTTGTAAACTAGAATACACTGAGCGTCCCTGCGCTTGTCTCTCCTTTGTCACACTGCTTCTCGGTGCTGAGCCACCGGAGATCCGCTGCAGGGCCTTTCCTACTGAAATACTTTGTTTGAGCCAGCAGGCTCTTGGAAAAGGATATCCTTTTTGGCATTTAGACACCTTATGCACTTGACGTTATTTTACAATTTAACTAATTTTGGACACACTTTTCCTACTAAGTTTCTTCCCCCCCCCTTGTAGTTTATATGGGAGGGAGATAGAGTTTTGCACTGCATTATTCTTATTATTTTCGTAAGTTTATTGTGTATTTTATTCACTTGGCGCACTAAGATTTCCCTCCCATTCTCTACTCCTATACCTTTTTACAGTGGCTGGTTACCGTCTCTGGCTAACAAGCACAGGAAGAGTCCAGCCTTGGATGTGTCGTCTCATTTTCCCTCATCTGTTCTATTCTAGATTCTGCAAATGACAACCAGAGGAAGTCCAACTCCTTTAACGGAGACCTGAATGGTCTTCTGCTTCCAGATCCTGGCACAGTGGGAGATGCCTCATTGCATGATCCCAGCCTCCGAAATGTTGCTATGGTGACCTTACCAGAGAAACAAGTCATGTGAGTAGGCCTTGCATTGGTACAAGAACTTTGGTGGGCCAAATATGGTACCACACATCTCTCCAGGCTCGGGTATTGTTGTGGCAGCTGCATGTTGCAGCAAAGGAATTAATCCAGACAAGGTTTCCCTATTCTAGGTTTACTGCTGTTTCTCAGTCAGTGTTGTATCCCTAAAATGTGCCTTTTACTAACCTGCAGGGTTAGTTGCATAGTAGATGAGGTTAAATTGAGACCCGTGCCCATAGGTTGAACTCTATGTTAAATTTGGACGACGCATGTACTCATCCTATATTGTATTTACGGTATATTGATCCAGAGGAAGGCAAACAAAAACCCCAGTGAAATATCATGCGATATCTCATAAAGGGAAAATACATTCCTTCTTGTCTCCAAGAATTGGCAATCAGATTACTCCCTGGATCAACATCCTTCCCATGTTTACTTATTTGGTATATCCCTGTATACCTTTCCTTTCTAGAAAGCTGTCCAACCTTTTTTTTGACCAAATCTATTGTATCTGCCATCACAGTCTCCATGGGTAATGAATCCCACATTGGAACTGCCCTTCCTTTGTTGCTAGTGAAATTTCAGTTCCTCCAACCTTAAGGCCTTGTCCCCGCTGGCTCCTTCCGGCGTGGCTGACTGCGTGCTGTGACGCGTCAGCCAGCCGGAGCTACAAGGAGCTTGTGGTTTTGGTGAGTGTCGCTTCACGTGACATCCCAGCAGACAATCCGATTTCCCCCTCTGCTCCGATTTCCCCCCATTCTGATTCACCCCGTGTGTGCCTGTGTGTGTGTGTGTGTGTGTGTGTGTGTGTGTGCCTGTGCCTGTGTGTGTGTGCCTGTGTGTGTGTGTGTGCCTGTGTGTGTGTGTGTGTGCCTGTGTGTGTGCCTGTGTGTGTGCCTGTGTGTGTGCCTGTGTGTGTGTGCCTGTGTGTGTGTGCCTGTGTGTGTGTGCCTGTGTGTGTGTGCCTGTGTGTGTGTGCCTGTGTGTGTGTGCCTGTGTGTGTGTGCGTGTGTGCCTGTGTGTGTGTGTGTGTGCCTGTGTGTGTGTGTGCCTGTGTGTGTGCCTGTGTGTGTGCCTGTGTGTGCCTGTGTGTGTGCCTGTGTGTGTGCGTGTGTGTGCGTGTGTGTGCCTGTGTGTGTGTGCCTGTGTGTGCCTGTGTGTGTGCCTGTGTGTGTGCCTGTGTGTGTGCCTGTGTGTGTCCTTCCCTCTGTGCCTGGCTTCAGAGTGCGAGGGGCTCCGGGAGTGAGAGAGGGATCAGGGGGGGGGGGGGGAGGTGGGTACGACAGCACGAGAGCCCACCGCTCAAACCACGCCCCCTGCTTCGGCTCCCGCTCCCTACAGACCGCAGGTGGCGGTCAATTGCCTGTCAGCGCGCTGCCTGCATGCAGTGCGGGGGCGCTGACTGAGGGAGCGGGGCCTTAGCCTAAGGGATGCCCCCGAGTCCTTTGTACTGCCCTTGGGATGAATAGTTCTCTAAACTTCCATGAATATATGTATAAAATGTTCTATAAATAAAAGTGGTGATGGGGAATTTTATATAAAATTCTAAGCAGCTTTATAGTAACTTTTTTAATATGCTTGAATATTGATCCGATAGAATCTAAAAGATAAACGTGCACACGGCAGCAGCCATGGTGCACGACTCGCATGATTTAAGAATCAAAGCCGGGATGCATGCACGGTGCAGACAAAGATGGCCGCCCAACTGGCGAGGTCCTCACGCGAACGGTAGATATTAAGAGCTAAACCAGCTCAACTCCAGTCCTCATGCCCAAATCTCCCCCCCAACAGGTCAGTTTTTCAGCATATCCCCGCTTCAGCACAGGTGGCTCAATCAGAGGCTTGGTCTTCGACTGAGCCTCTGATTGAGCTACCTGTGCTGAAGCGGGGATATTCTGAAAACTTGACTTGTTGAGGACTGGAGTTGAGCCCTCCCTATGCTAAACCATAACCCGTACCTTGAATAGCCTGGGAGGCTCTATAACCAGCCCCACCAGGCCGGAGATATAAAGGAAGCTGCAGACCGGGGAGGTAATGCACTTATTTTCCTCCGGGAAAAAATGAACTCCAATAATGGCGACACGTGAGCATGAAAGCTCAAGCTCTGAATCGCTGCTTGAATCTGACGGTAGGCCTTCCACCGTTAAAAGATATGACGAATTGGATGCAAGAACGTAAAAGCCACTTTTCAGTGGGAGGCCTTTTTAAAGCGGACATTGGTTTACCGCCCTCCGTGATGGAAGCAAAGTGGAGGACGTCTCTGAATTACAAATGGATGCCAATGAAGAAATCAAGGTCTTGAACCATGAGGTTAAGCTGCTCCAGAAAGAAAGGCCGGAGTTTGGTTGTAGAGCAATCTCGGGGTGAGAAACATGCGGGGGGAGGGGGGGGTGGTGGGGTGGATCACAGGGGACCACTTAGAATCTAAATACAATAACTTTTATTTGCAATTGAGAGCTTTTTATTTCAGCCCTAGATAAAGCAAAACTGGCACACAGATCATTGACAACACTTAAAACCCTTTAATGTAATTCAGAAAATAGCAAAAACTGTGCCTCTGTTATCTGCTGCTCCCCACCGACGCTGCTGCTCCCCACCGACGCTGCTGCTCCCCACCGACGCCGCTGCTCCTGCTGCTCCCCACCGACGCTGCTGCTCCCCACCGATGATGCTGCTCCTGCTGCTCCCCACCGACGCTGCTGCTCCTGCTGCTCCCCACCGACGCTCCTGTTGCTCCCCACCGACGCTCCTGTTGCTCCCCACCGACGCTCCTGTTGCTCCCCACCGACGCTCCAGCTGCTCCCCACCGACGCTCCTGCTGCTCCTCACAGATGCTGCTGCTCCTGCTGCTCCCCACCGACGCTGCTGCTCCTGCTGCTCCCCACCGACGCTGCTGCTCCTGCTGCTCCCCACCGACGCTCCTGCTGCTCCCCACCGACGCTCCTGCTGCTCCCCACCGACGCTCCTGCTGCTCCCCACCGACGCTCCTGCTGCTCCCCACCGACGCTCCTACTGCTCCCCACCGACGCTCCTGCTGCTCCCCACCGATAATACAGATGAAAAGATAAAGTGGTTCAACTGGGAAAATACTTTGATAGTTGTAGACTGGAGAGATATCTTTGAGATGACCACTAAGTCCTCTATAAGCTCGGCCATTAGGGACGTGAATATAAAAGTGTTGCATAGACGGCACCTCACTGCACAGCAGCTTCCTTTTTGTCTCCCATTTGCTATAGGGAATGCAGAAACGGGGGCCCCTCATTCACATTTAGTGGGCTTGTCCCAAAATTTGCCAACTGTGGTGGTTGGGGGAAGCTGGAGAATTAATCAACCATGATACAGAATCCAACACCCCTCTCCTTGGGTTTCTTTCATTCAAACCTATTGGAAACGTAGACTGGAACGTAGATACATTACTTCATTTACTATCTGCAACAAAATCTCCTCGCTAGTGCTTGGAGGCTCAGTGCAGCCCCCTCACTGTTTCAGCTAGAGGGGAAAATATGGGACATAATGATAGAAAAACGTGACATGTCAGCTCGGAGATACTCGTCAGAGAATCTGGGACCCCTGGGTAACATACGAGGGGGGAAATGACAGACCGCAAACATGTTACACCTACTTCACTAAAAGTGATAAAAAGACTAAAGCAATATAGAGGGGCACAACAAAACGCTAAACATAGCGCAGTGTGTAGCAGCGCAGTGTATAGCAGCGCAGTGTATAGCAGCGCAGTGTATAGCATGTTTTATTCAAGAGCAAAAAAATATATTGAAATCCCAACGTAGTGGCCCTCACAAGAATAGCCTGTAATAATAGCCTGGTAATAATAGCCCTGTAATAATAGCCCACAGCTTGACGCTCTGGTGTCCGTGTACCTTCAGATTGTTCCCCGATTGTGTTGCTGCTTTTGCTCTATCCGGTGGTGTCTTGCAGCTCCCCGTTTGTTTCCAGATGCCAGGGGCTGTCCATGTACTTCCGGGTTGTGCGTTGGTGGGGGGGTGGGGCGGTTGTTGCGTGCAGATGTCAGTTCCAGGGCCTGGACAGAGTACGCACAGTCGCTATGCGTTTCGCAGTTCTCTGCTTCCTCAGGGGTGCACGTAATGGCCCCAGTGACTCTGGTAAGGCTCCAGTGGCTCACATGGCAATAAAATACCATATATCTATATTGGGAAATGCAAGATCAAAATAATGGAAACTCTAACTTTGGCTCAAAAAAAACTCTTGACTTTAGAATAGTCCTAACAAAATGGGGGCCAAACCCCATAATATATGAAAAGAAAGTATTAATTATGGTATAAAAACCCCCATTAAATTATGTAACTCTAAGAAGATCAGTATAAACATAGATCTAAAAACTTAAAATGATCACAATGAGATACTTGTTAAAAGTATTAGAAATGTGTCAAACCAATAACTAGAATGGTATAAAAAAAAAAATACATGGGATAATCAAAATGAGATGATTAAAAAAAAAAAAAAAAAAAGAATAGGGGAAGAGGAAAAGTTTGAGGGGGGAACACTGTCCTCCATGACCTTCATCCTTCCCCCACGGGCCCTACTTGTTGAGCAGAGGGTCTGGGTTGGAGACGATTTTCAGGGGTGGGGGCATCCAGGCAGCAGATAGCAGATTTTGGGCCTGACTTCGGGCTCCCCCACCGTGCCTCAGACAGCTGTCCCTGCACTCCCCTCCTGTCGGCAGCCCTGCAATCCGGGAGGCAAGCGACTCACGTGCCATAAATTACTGCTCACCCCGGGTGACCAGGCAAGTAGCTATCTGCATGGCTGCAGCAGGCTGAGTTATGAGAATGACGCTTTGGAGCCTCTTCCGGACCAATTTGTGATGGTCGCTTTGTGTGATTTTTGTATAAATTCAGTATGAATCATACAATTCTTCTGTTTATCTCAGCTGCCTGTCTGGCGATGACAGCTCTACCTGCATTGAGATCACAGACAAAGATGTAGAAATAGTGGCCAGCAATGATTCCAACATCTGCAGCAAAGCAAGAGGAAGCAACAAGGTAAAGGGAGCCGATATGTAGAAACTTCATCACGGTGCTTGTATGCACCAACACGTTGGATGCTAACATGACTACTTTAAGTCATTAAAATGACCTTTTGTGCAACCCATTGAACCCTTTTATTTGTTGGTGTGCTTGGCTCTGTCTTTCGATGACCATTATATCATGACCAGATTTTGTGTCCTGGCACCCGGCTTAGTAAGCTGGTTCCTTCCAGACCCCAGTTAGGGGCATCCCAAGTGGCTGGATCTGATATTCTTTCTTGTGTATAGTTATTGGTAGTTACCAGGCTGTGGTTACATCCATAGTTGGGTCATTATATAGATTCCAGTAGCGTTCTGAGATACATGCATATTCTGAAATTACTTGCATACGAAAGCACCACTTCTGTATAATATTGCATTTTTGTATAATTCCAAATCTATCTGCACAAACGTGTGTGTGTGTGTGTGTGTGTGTGTGTGTGTATACACACACCCTATACTTCTGTACATTGAGATACATCTTGTTTTGAAGTATTATTAGTTATTTGTAAAGCGCCAACATATTCCTCAGCGCAGTACTATGGGGGTACAGAGTTATGTATATTACACAGAATGACATACAAATAAGGACAAACGAGAGCAAACGGATACAGGAGGTAACTCCATTGGCCTCTGTGACGGTCTCCTGGTTCACATCCGCTCTTCGTGTTTCCCTCTCTGGCGCCGCCTCCTCTTCACTCGTTCTTACTTAAATACCTTCTTTCTTATGCAGGTTAAAATACAGCCTGTCGCTAAGTACGATTGGGAACAAAAATACTATTATGGAAATCTGATCGCAGTATCCAACTCCTACCTTGCGTATGCTACCAGAGGTATGTGGAATTGTCTGTATCAAACCGTTAACGCCTCACGGGCAGGTTTTAACACCGATATTGGACACAACCAGCTTTCTCAGAGGTTGGGGTACTGGGGACTGTTGCTTTAAGAATGAACGTAGCACTCCAAGTACAAGTTCCCCTACTGCTATAGGCAGCAACGATGGGCACTATGGAATTAGAGGAAATACCGCACTCGTTTCTTATCAAACCAATGACATACTTTCATTGTAATATGACAACCGCATCAATGGAAATAATTGAATCCCCTGGGTGTCAATTTATCCAATGTCAAAAGTGCCCCAGACATATTGACTCCTGTATTGTGATTACCATCACCATGATCATATAGCTCTGAATCCCACCTTCCTTTTCCATTCCTATCATGTTTGTGGCTCTGACCTGCACGCTGTGGATGGCCCCTCGTCCACCGCGTGGGCAGAAAGACCGCATCTTCCGCAGAGCCTCTTTGGCAGCAGAGTTGTCAATCACCGCGCTATACTAGCGCGACTGGTTAGCCGAGCCACGATTGACAGCTCTTCTGAAGAGGTACTCCGGTGGCCTCAGTTTTTAAGCTACACAAGTCACCAACCATTTCCCACCCATCCCAGGCGAGTGAGGATAGATTTCCTGAAAATAGCCATGTTTGTATTCCATGTTCCTGTTTTATACAGTATTTGGTTTGCTGGCTTCAGGCATTGGGACGGAAATGGTATGCTTGTAATGGGTAGCTGTATAGTTTTATTACCGCTTGCTTGTTTTCCTGACTGGTTGTCTTGATTTTCTTTAGTATTTCCCTTTCCAGGCCCCCAGAATCTGTCTTCTTAAGCCCTATTTGTCTCTAGTAGCACATTGATATGAGAAAAGACAATTCTTCTTCCTGATATTCCCAGGTGCCAATGGTTCGGCTATGGTTCGAGTCTTAAGCGTCACCACCGCAGAGCGAATCCTGCTGAAGGGCATCACAGGAAGTGTCTCAGACCTAGCATTCGCTCACCTCAATTCCAACCAGTTGGCCTGTGTGGATGAAGCAGGCAGCCTCTTTGTATGGCGACTGACCATGGAAAATGGGAAGATACAGTATCTTTTTCTACTAAAGGGGTATTGCGTGTTTAAAGAGGCAATCCCTTTCGGGGCCACAGTGTATTCGTGGCGGGGACATGGTTAGAGGAACATCTGAATGATGCCGTTTTTTGTTTTAAAATATTTTTTTACATTTTGTGTCACACAGACACCAACAAGTATTAAATCCATTTTTTTAATTATAGCAATTGCTTTTTCTTGTATATTTCGCTGCAGCCAGACATAGAATTTTTGGAGGTACAAGTCCCTGCCCCGTAGAACATACAATCTATGTTTTGGTGCCTTAGGCACAGGGAGATAAAGTGACTTTCCCAAGGTCACACAAGGAGCCGCCACCGGGATCTGAACCAGACTCCCCTGCTTCAGCCGAGGCCTTTACTCACTGAGCCACTCCGTGAGCCCTAGAATTTGTTGGTAGAGTTGTAAACCTGGTGTACGGGGGGGGGGGGTTGATGGGTTACTTCCATCCCTCTAGGTTGTGTGTCTTTAAAAAAACATTTTCCCCAATCATCCAATTAATGTTGTAAATGATCCTTAACGATGTATAGAGATGAGATCGTGGTGCACATAAAGAGACCCGACAGCTCTCCCATGAATAATTTCCGCAGGATAATCTGGTGTCCTTATATTCCTGATGAGAACGAGGACAATGCTTCCGAGGACGGAAGTCAGACCCTGGCTCTGCTGCACGAGGATAGGGTAAGGGTGATCGTGTCAACCGGGGCACTATTACATGGCAGCTCCACCGATGTCGGTGTGGAACTGCAGCTTAGGAATAACCCCATTAGAGTGCACTTGTTCTGTAACGTTTCCTTCAGATAAAGCGGGCAAAGCGTATTGTCCTCAGCGGTCTTCTGTGCACAGTCAGTATCTTCTAACAGGTTTCCGTACCACTAATGCTATACAAGGTCCTACAAAGGGATATTCCGCAGTGGTGTGGCTTTTAAGCATTAGGTTACCGGGGGGAAGAGGACACCAGAGGCAAAGAGAGAGCAGGCACAATATTGCAATACGTTGTTAACTTTGTTAATTTGTACTAATGAAGTACAAATCTGGGAGGGATAAAGTAAATCCAGCTTTAGATACTTGGACAAGTGCCAATGTCCGGTTAGTTTAGTGTATGGTGCAGAACGAGGTAACTACTGATCTATACTTGGGGTACGGACAAAAGCTGGAAAACGTAATCTCTCCTAGCATGCAAATGTTTTACAATCGGAGACCCCCTCTTCTTAACCCATTGAGGAGCAGAGAGTCCGGCTTGCTTGCCCCGGGCACTCAAAGCTTTTGTTCCTCTATCATTAGAAGGATAGGGTTTTATCAGCCGAACGATCAGCATCTTGTGCTGCAAAGATTCACCCAGGGACTGACAGACCTTCCCCAGTCTGGCCAGTTTAAAAGACCAAGATCTCCTAAAATATATTAATTTGTGAAATCTTTGCTGTATCAGATGGTCCCCAGGAGTTAATCATGTTCCCCCGGCACCCGGGAGACCCCCCTAGTTCCAGAGCGGTGAGCCAACGGTGGACCGGGATTATTGGGGAAACATTATGGCCACTAGGATCAGGGCTTGCTCTGGCGGCCAATGAAAAAGCTGCAGTGTCATCAAGAGATGACGTTGTGACTGTCTATTGGTCACCCCCGCGGGCAGTCATGTTTGTAGTTATTTTGTGTTCATACCGGTACAAGAAAATAAAAAACAAATCTCTGGAACCTGGGGGTCCCCTCGCATCGGCTTCCCCCTAGAGCATCTTATTGATGGAGGTAATGTCTCGGTTAATTTGTCCCGAGAAATAACTGGTTGTCCTTTTTTGCCTCGTTTCCCGTTTCAGGCTGAGGTGTGGGATCTAGAGATTGTGCAAGCGAATTACAGCACATGGCCAACCGATGTGACCGATGTCAAGGAAGGATTCATAGTAGTGAAAGGACATTCTGGGGTAGGTCTCGTGTGCTTGTTTCCTGCTCACTGTATTCTTGCTAATAAGAGCAGTATGTAGGTATCTCCTATATGTATATGTGTTTTAATGTGACTATTGCAAGTTAAAGATCACTTGTGAGCACATTAACATGTGACATGCAAATGAGTACACAGTGTACCCTTTTGATTCAAATTCATTTTAACATGGACTCCCCTATAAACGTATGCCTCCGGTATTACACAGCTTTTCAGCACAGCCTGGGTTAAGAAGTGTAGAGCCAGTAACCCTTCTCACAGATGGCTGTTTCGAGCTTTTGGGTCACATCAGTGTGATTCTGGGTATACTGGCTTTGCAATGTGAAGCCGGAATAGGTTTCAACCACACATTAAATAAGTTACGGTGGGTAAAAAAAAATGACAACCTCCAGTGTACAGTAAATAAAAATGTCACCTTGTGCGCACATTCACATGTCTGACAGGTCTGCATCTGACTACTAAGACTGTTAGGTTGCTATATTTTATTTGTCTCATCCTGTCTGGACAAGATATAGATATATAGGGGTATATAGATTCTCGTTTAGTTGTGAAACGCCAACATATTCCATAGTGCGGTACAATGGGGTACAGAGTTATGTATATTACATAAACAGTTGCATAGAGGTGTGGACAAACATGCACAGATACAAAGAGGTAATGTGTGTACGTGTGTGTGTACGTGTGTGTGTACGTGTGTGTGTACGTGCGCGCGCGCTTTTTAGGAGCGTAGCCAGTCTGACTTGTCTGCGTTTCTTATGTGTATGGAGGCAGCTTTTAATGACCCGATGGAAACGGTATCCATGATTTATTCTTTGTAAATAGTAAATCTCACTTGGTTCTGTAGATGAGCAGGGATGTGACAGGACGGGGAGGAGGTTGTACTTGATGTATCTCACTTGGTTCTGTAGATGAGCAGGGATGTGACAGGACGGGGAGGAGGCTGTAGTTGATGTATCTCACTTGGTTCTGTAGATGAGCAGGGATGTGACAGGACGGGGAGGAGGCTGTAGTTGATGTATCTCACTTGGTTGTGTAGATGAGCAGTGATGTGACAGGACGGGGAGGAGGCTGTAGTTGATGTATCTCACTTGGTTGTGTAGATGAGCAGTGATGTGACAGGACGGGGAGGAGGTTGTACTTGATGTATCTCACTTGGTTGTGTAGATGAGCAGTGATGTGACAGGACGGGAAGGAGGCTGTAGTTGATGTATCTCACTTGGTTGTGTAGATGAGCAGGGATGTGACAGGACGGGGAGGAGGCTGTAGTTGATGTATCTCACTTGGTTCTGTAGATGAGCAGGGATGTGACAGGACGGGGAGGAGGCTGTAGTTGATGTATCTCACTTGGTTGTGTAGATGAGCAGGGATGTGACAGGACGGGGAGGAGGCTGTAGTTGATGTATCTCACTTGGTTGTGTAGATGAGCAGGGATGTGACAGGACGGGTAGGAGGCTGTAGTTGATGTATCTCACTTGGTTGTGTAGATGAGCAGGGATGTGACAGGACGGGGAGGAGGTTGTACTTGATGTATCTCACTTGGTTCTGTAGATGAGCAGGGATGTGACAGGACGGGGAGGAGGTTGTACTTGATGTATCTCACTTGGTTGTGTAGATGAGCAGTGATGTGACAGGACGGGGAGGAGGCTGTAGTTGATGTATCTCACTTGGTTGTGTAGATGAGCAGTGATGTGACAGGACGGGGAGGAGGCTGTAGTTGATGTATCTCACTTGGTTGTGTAGATGAGCAGGGATGTGACAGGACGGGGAGGAGGTTGTACTTGATGTATCTCACTTGGTTGTGTAGATGAGCAGTGATGTGACAGGACTGGGAGGAGGTTGTAGTTGATGTATCTCACTTGGTTCTTTAGATGAGCAGTGATGTGACAGGACGGGGAGGAGGCTGTAGTTGATGTATCTCACTTGGTTGTGTAGATGAGCAGGGATGTGACAGGACGGGGAGGAGGTTGTACTTGATGTATCTCACTTGGTTGTGTAGATGAGCAGTGATGTGACAGGACGGGGAGGAGGCTGTAGTTGATGTATCTCACTTGGTTGTGTAGATGAGCAGGGATGTGACAGGACGGGGAGGAGGTTGTACTTGATGTATCTCACTTGGTTGTGTAGATGAGCAGGGATGTGACAGGACGGGGAGGAGGCTGTAGTTGATGTATCTCACTTGGTTGTGTAGATGAGCAGGGATGTGACAGGACGGGAAGGAGGTTGTACTTGATGTATCTCACTTGGTTCTGTAGATGAGCAGGGATGTGACAGGACGGGGAGGAGGTTGTACTTGATGTATCTCACTTGGTTGTGTAGATGAGCAGTGATGTGACAGGACGGGGAGGAGGCTGTAGTTGATGTATCTCACTTGGTTGTGTAGATGAGCAGTGATGTGACAGGACGGGGAGGAGGTTGTAGTTGATGTATCTCACTTGGTTCTGTAGATGAGCAGGGATGTGACAGGACGGGGAGGAGGTTGTACTTGATGTATCTCACTTGGTTGTGTAGGTGAGCAGTGATGTGACAGGACGGGGAGGAGGCTGTAGTTGATGTATCTCACTTGGTTGTGTAGATGAGCAGGGATGTGACAGAACGGGGAGGAGGTTGTACTTGATGTATCTCACTTGGTTCTGTAGATGAGCAGGGATGTGACAGGACGGGGAGGAGGCTGTAGTTGATGTATCTCACTTGGTTCTGTAGATGAGCAGTGATGTGACAGGACGGGGAGGAGGCTGTAGTTGATGTATCTCACTTGGTTCTGTAGATGAGCAGGGATGTGACAGGACGGGGAGGAGGCTGTAGTTGATGTATCTCACTTGGTTCTGTAGATGAGCAGGGATGTGACAGGACGGGGAGGAGGCTGTAGTTGATGTATCTCACTTGGTTGTGTAGATGAGCAGTGATGTGACAGGACGGGGAGGAGGCTGTAGTTGATGTATCTCACTTGGTTGTGTAGATGAGCAGTGATGTGACAGGACGGGGAGGAGGCTGTAGTTGATGTATCTCACTTGGTTCTGTAGATGAGCAGGGATGTGACAGGACGGGGAGGAGGTTGTACTTGATGTATCTCACTTGGTTGTGTAGATGAGCAGTGATGTGACAGGACTGGGAGGAGGTTGTAGTTGATGTATCTCACTTGGTTGTGTAGATGAGCAGGGATGTTAGGACGGGGAGGAGGCTGTAGTTGATGTATCTCACTTGGTTGTGTAGATGAGCAGGGATGTGACAGGACGGGGAGGAGGCTGTACTTGATGTATCTCACTTGGTTCTGTAGATGAGCAGGTATGTGACAGGACGGGGAGGAGGTTGTAGTTGATGTATCTCACTTGGTTGTGTAGATGAGCAGGGATGTGTTAGGACGGGGAGGAGGCTGTAGTTGATGTATCTCACTTGGTTGTGTAGATGAGCAGGGATGTGACAGGACGGGGAGGAGGCTGTAGTTGATGTATCTCACTTGGTTCTGTAGATGAGCAGGGATGTGACAGGACTGGGAGGAGGCTGTAGTTGATGTATCTCACTTGGTTGTGTAGATGAGCAGTGATGTGACAGGACGGGGAGGAGGCTGTAGTTGATGTATCTCACTTGGTTCTGTAGATGAGCAGGGATGTGACAGGACGGGGAGGAGGTTGTACTTGATGTATCTCACTTGGTTGTGTAGATGAGCAGTGATGGGACAGGACGGGGAGGAGGCTGTAGTTGATGTATCTCACTTGGTTCTGTAGATGAGCAGGGATGTGACAGGACAGGGAGGAGGCTGTAGTTGATGTATCTCACTTGGTTCTGTAGATGAGCAGGGATGTGACAGGACGGGGAGGAGGTTGTACTTGATGTATCTCACTTGGTTGTGTAGATGAGCAGTGATGTGACAGGACTGGGAGGAGGTTGTAGTTGATGTATCTCACTTGGTTGTGTAGATGAGCAGGGATGTGACAGGACGGGGAGGAGGCTGTAGTTGATGTATCTCACTTGGTTGTGTAGATGAGCAGGGATGTGACAGGACGGGGAGGAGGCTGTAGTTGATGTATCTCACTTGGTTGTGTAGATGAGCAGGGATGTGACAGGACGGGGAGGAGGCTGTAGTTGATGTATCTCACTTGGTTGTGTAGATGAGCAGTGATGTGACAGGACGGGGAAGAGGCTGTAGTTGATGTATCTCACTTGGTTCTGTAGATGAGCAGGGATGTGACAGGACGGGGAGGAGGTTGTAGTTGATGTATCTCACTTGGTTCTGTAGATGAGCAGGGATGTGACAGGACGGGGAGGAGGCTGTAGTTGATGTATCTCACTTGGTTGTGTAGATGAGCAGGGATGTGACAGGACGGGGAGGAGGCTGTAGTTGATGTATCTCACTTGGTTGTGTAGATGAGCAGTGATGTGACAGGACGGGGAGGAGGCTGTAGTTGATGTATCTCACTTGGTTGTGTAGATGAGCAGGGATGTGACAGGACGGGGAGGAGGCTGTAGTTGATGTATCTCACTTGGTTCTGTAGATGAGCAGGGATGTGACAGGACGGGGAGGAGGCTGTAGTTGATGTATCTCACTTGGTTCTGTAGATGAGCAGGGATGTGACAGGACGGGGAGGAGGCTGTAGTTGATGTATCTCACTTGGTTGTGTAGATGAGCAGGGATGTGACAGGACGGGGAGGAGGCTGTAGTTGATGTATCTCACTTGGTTCTGTAGATGAGCAGGGATGTGACAGGACGGGGAGGAGGCTGTAGTTGATGTATCTCACTTGGTTCTGTAGATGAGCAGGGATGTGACAGGACGGGGAGGAGGCTGTAGTTGATGTATCTCACTTGGTTGTGTAGATGAGCAGGGATGTGACAGGACGGGGAGGAGGCTGTAGTTGATGTATCTCACTTGGTTCTGTAGATGAGCAGGGATGTGACAGGACGGGGAGGAGGCTGTAGTTGATGTATCTCACTTGGTTCTGTAGATGAGCAGGGATGTGACAGGACGGGGAGGAGGCTGTAGTTGATGTATCTCACTTGGTTGTGTAGATGAGCAGGGATGTGACAGGACGGGGAGGAGGCTGTAGTTGATGTATCTCACTTGGTTGTGTAGATGAGCAGTGATGTGACAGGACGGGGAGGAGGTTGTACTTGATGTATCTCCTCTGACATTCGGATCAGTCTCTTTGGGCTTTTCCATTCACGTGTCCGTTCCTTGGCCAGGGTTTGACCCTTCCTTATTTTGTGTTCAGCGTCTGAGCGAGGGAGCCCTTTCCCCCGATGGGACAGTCCTGGCCACGGCGAGCCACGATGGCTATGTTAAGTTTTGGCAGATTTACATCGAGGGACAGGATCAACCAAGGTAATTCTGCAAGCGGAAAACCTCCGCTATCCTGAGACTGGCAGCTTTATAGGAACCCTATGATTATACTGTCAAATTCTTTCAGTGTCTACAAAGTAGGATAGTGATTACTGCTATATTAATCTCCGCCACAGTCTGCTATCTCGGCATCATTTGTTCAGTGATTATTCTATACGCTTGCTTCTGTGTAAAGTAGTAGTTTGTGCTTTTATCACTTTTAATAAAATAAAAAGCAGGAAACCGTTATAGATTTCGGGGCCTATTCCTAGATGTGCGATCATGGCATTTCTGTATGAGAACCTGGCTGTGTTCAGCATTTTGTTTCTGCCTGCGCAATATGCAAAGAAAACCACCCAAAATAAGGTGTATAATTATGTAACTGCTTTATTTACACATGTCCTAGGTGTCACACACTCAGGTAATGGACCCAATCCTACATTTGTTTCTCCCTGTCCCTTTCTCTCCCTCTATGAGCCCATATTAGTGTACCCTGGCATAGGGGGGCGCGGGGAGATTTCTAGCTGTCATTTTCCGGGCGATGTTGCATCTGGGTGCAAAGGTCAAATAATGCCGTTTTAAAGCATGAATCATTCTTGCTGAATTCGGCAAAGACACCACAGGCTTTTTATCACTTAAAACTGTATTCCATATCCCGCCGATTTTGCATTGACTATATCTGAAGGTATTGAGTAGGCCCTGTAGAATTAATATTTAAGGTAGGAATAGAGAAAGTGGCAGCCAGCAAGTAAGTCCAATGGTGGCAACAACTTAAAAGCAATGCATTAGTGCAACTCCAGTCCTCAAGGGCTACCACCAGGTCAGGTTTTAAGGATATCCCAGCTTCAGCACAGGTGGCTCAATCAGTGTCGTTTACTGGGCCACTGATTGAGCCCCCTGTGCTGAAGCAGGGATATCCTTAAAACCTGACCGGTTGGTGGCCCTTGAGGACTGGAGTTGGCCGCCCTTGAGCTAGAGATTACAAGGGTACAAGATATGGGGGTTGCAAGGTGAAAGCACTTCTAGGAGCAGGTTTATGTATCTAGTGGCCGCTGTTGACCCATTTCGGCAAATCACTGTTGGGTTTCTGATATTCATAGCGTCCCAAGTAGTGAGCTGTGGGTGGTCATGGCGTGTATGAGAAAGTATTCATGTGGCTGCATGTTCCTAGGTGTCTCCATGAGTGGAAGCCTCACAATGGAAGACCCCTCTCCTGTCTGCTGTTCTGTGACAATCACAAGAAGCAAGACCCAGAGTAAGCCGTGTATTATTTTCTGCATCATATTAAGTACATGTGCGCTCAGTACAGTGTGTGTATGTATATATGTATGTCTGAAAAAGAGATGACCCCGCATCCATGAGACAAATTATGGCAACTATAAAACCGACAAAATAAATTTAGATGTAATCATCTGTCGGTGGTGCTATAAGGGCATAGAATATTGCAAAAGAGAAAAAAAAGAGCCCCAATAAAAGCACTCTAGTATGCCTGACAATACAAAACCACAATGTTTATTGAAAAATGTCACAGAACATAAAATTTAAATTAAAGCACTGAAAATTAAAACAAGGCATGGATCCCCTGAATAGTGCAGACTTGATTTAACCTCTGATCAGGGAGTTACCCTGAAAGACAGTACAAGAGTCTAAATAGACAGATAAATGCTGGAAAGTACCTGACAGGGTGTATATGATAAAGCTACTAACAGACACAACACGGTGGCTAAATAAGGTGGCTGATACACTGAATAGCAAAATGCTGCAGTCTCCCTAGATCTGGGGACAAATGTAAAACATTGCAATATCAGCAGACTCACTGTGAAAAACACATGAATAGTCAGAAAAAGCACACCTTAGTCTGTAGCAGCAAATGAATGATACTTCACCTCATGTCAGGTACTCAGCACAGTCTGTGGAGGAGTCAAGGAGCAAAGCTCACAGCACATAAGTATGTCCTAGAGAGGGGACAAAACAGGGGATCCTGCCTACTGGACCTGCTCCTACGTGTTTCGGCCTTAGCCTTCTACTGGGAGTGGTACTGTAGGCAGTGTAACATGCACCTTAAAAAGGGATCTAATTAGGCTAGTGATTGTGGACACCTGTAGTGTTTAATAAGTAACACATGAAGTAGGGAGTGTACTAATGCATAAACATACTGTGTCATGGAGGCATCATGGGCCAAAGGCCAATGATAGGGATGTATTTCCTTAGCTCCTACCCATAAGAGGGCAGTACTGGCAATTTAGTATCACTAATAAGGTACTGCGCATGCGCATGACGTCATGAGCGTGCAACTATGCCGAAGCTGTCATCTATAATGTGCTATCCAAGCCAACCATAAGAGACTGTTGTATGTGCCAATAAACCGAATTTGGTGGTCTAATTTATTTTTTGGTTTTGGACACAGCAACATTTCCCTAGGAGTGTTAAGGGCTTTCTTATAAAAAATTTCTGGCAACTGAGGGCAAGCATGCGCAGTAAGGAGCTCTGAGACCAGAAACACCAGAGGGATTTGCCATCTCCTCAATGACCGAGTGTAGGGCGCAGGGGACGCTGACGTATGACGTCACGGACATGCGCATTTGCATTCGTCATGCACGTTCTTGCCCTCAGTGCCCTGGATCCGGGTAGGAAGAGTTTCCAATGCTTCCTCTTATGGTTGGCTTGGATAGCGCATTATAGATGACAGCTTCGGCATAGTTGCACGCTCATGACGTCATGCGCATGCGCAGTACCTTATTAGTGATACTAAATTGCCAGTACTGTCCTCTTATGGGTAGGAGCTAAGGAAATACATCCCTATCATTGGCCTTTGGCCCATGATGCCCAAATGACACAGTATGTTTATGCATTAGTACACTCCCTACTTCATGTGTTACTTATTAAACACTACAGGTGTCCACAATCACTAGCCTAATTAGATCCCTTTTTAAGGTGCATGTTACACTGCCTACAGTACCACTCCCAATAGAAGGCTAAGGCTGAAACACGTAGGAGCAGGTCCAGTAGGCAGGATCCCCTGTTTTGTACCCTCTCTAGGACATACTTATGTGCTGTGAGCTTTGCTCCTTGACTCCTCCACAGACTGCTGAGTACCTGACATGAGGTGAAGTATCATTCATTTGCTGCTACAGACTAAGGTGTGCTTTTTCTGACTATTCATGTGTTTTTCACAGTGAGTCTGCTGATATTGCAATGTTTTACATTTGTCCCCAGATCTAGGGAGACTGCAGCATTTTGCTATTCAGTGTATCAGCCACCTTATTTAGCCACCGTGTTGTGTCTGTTAGTAGCTTTATCATATACACCCTGTCAGGTACTTTCCAGCATTTATCTGTCTATTTAGACTCTTGTACTGTCTTTCAGGGTAACTCCCTGATTAGAGGTTAAATCAAGTCTGCACTGTTCAGGGGATCCATGCCTTGCTTTAATTTTCTGTGCTTTAATTTTAATTTTATGTTCTGTGACATTTTTCAATAAACATTGTGGTTTTGTATTGTCAGGCATACTAGAGTGCTTTTATTGGGGCTCTTTTTTTTCCTCTTATGCAATATATGTATGTCTATCTCTGAAATAGCCGTGTTAGTCCAGTTGCGATAGTGCAGAATAAATGACTTCTTCAGTATTAGATGATACCTTTTTTTTTTTATTTGGACTAACAATTTCTGTCATAGGACAAGCTTTCGAGAGTTCTCCTCTCTTCCTCATGTCAGCAATACTGATTAACAATGGAATCTATGGCTAAAACAGTGTTTGGGAGAGCAGGGGGAAAACAAACAGATGTACTGTAGATAAGGTAGGGTGCGAAAGTGTTTGAAGACATGGAAGGGTGTACAACGGTGACAAGGAACAGCATGGAGAGGAAAGGGGATGCTGGGGGGGGGGGGGGAGAATGGTGTCACACCTCCGCCCCCCCACAGCATCTCCTTCCATGCTGTTCCTTGTCACCGTTTTACACCCTTCCATGTCTTCAAACACTTTCTCGCCCTACCTTATCTACAGTACATCTGTTGTTTGTTTTCCCCCTGCTCTCCCAAACACTGTTTTAGCCATAGATTCCATTGTTAATAAGTATTGCCGACCTGAGGAAGAGAGGAGAACTCTCGAAAGCTTGAACTACATATTTATCTATCTATTGCTCCCAGTCTAATTCCAGCACCGAGCGAAAACCTGCGAGTTTGTCTCGGAGGGTCCCCAAACCTGCTTCATCCAGTGTTCACATGTCATAAACTGGTTGTGGCCAAGGATTCTGGGTAGTGACATGATGATTAGAGCCCAGCGTGCATGTCACTTGTAGCTTCCTATGCATTTTTACATCTATCCCTTAGAGTAGGGGGGCTCAACTTCAGTCCTCAGCGGCCACCAACAGGTCAGGTTTACAGATATCCCTGCCTCAGTACTTGTGGCCCAATCAATGACTCAGTCATAATGACTGAGCCACCTGTGCTGAAGCAGGGGTATCCTGACAATACACCCTGTTGGTTGCTCCTGAGGACTGGAGTTGGCCACTCCTGGTGTAGCGTAAATAATGAGGAAACACTCATGACTGAAAAACGCTCCACCATTGAGGGCCTGAAGAAAAGCAAAGGGTGTTTAATTCCCAAAGGAATGAAAGTGGACAAATGTTTGCCTTAAGGAAGCTAATTTAGTTACATTCTTTACGAAATGTGTTTTTTTTGGTGCCTACCAGGAATTGCACCTTTAAATATATCCAGTCTAAGTGGGACGACCCCTTATAACAGAATAAAAAGCCTGTGTGTGCATGTGTTCTCATCGCGCATTGGCTGCCTTTGCAGTGTCCCTTTCTGGAGGTTCTTGATCACAGGAGCAGATCAGAACCGAGAACTGAAGATGTGGTGCACGGTCTCCTGGACTTGCTTGCAGACCATCCGGTAAGATTTCTTATACAGGGCTCGATGTAACTGTGGGATGGATCAGTCATTGAGTGGGAGAAACCCAAGAACCGAGCAATGGGTATCGGTCTGGGGGACAGTGGTGTCCAGCATATAGATTATGAATAAAGTCTAAACGTTGTATGAATGTAAATGTATTAAAGCCCCATATTTTATCAATATGACTACTAGTATTAGTAGTTTGTAGGATTGCCCTATCTTTACCTTTTTCACACCTTGAATATGGAGTACAATTTTGGGCACCACTCCATAAAATAGACATTATGGAACTGGAGAGAGTGCAGAGAAGAGCCACCAAATTAATAAAGGGGATAGATAATCTGGTTTATGAGGAGAGGCTAGCTAAATTGAATTTATTTACGTTAGAAAAGAGGCGTCATGATAACTATATACAAATATATTTGGGGACAGTACAAGGAGCTTTCAAAAGAACTATTCATCCCACGGGCAGTACAAAGGACTCGGGGCCATCCCTTAAGGTTGGAGGAAAGGAGATTTCACCAGCAACACAGGAAAGGGTTCTTTACAGTAAGGGCAGTTACAGTGTAGAATTCATTACCCATGGAGACAGAGATGGCAGATACAATAGATTTGTTCAAAAAAAGGCTGGACATCTTTTTAGAAAGGAAAGGTATACAGGGAAATACCAAATAAGTATACAGTTAGTAAGTTTGGGATATAATCCCTATGTGAGGGGCTCAGCAATCCTATGCATATGTATAGGAATCAGGCATGTGTGATTGTACTCAAGGTACATGGGCAAGCATGAATGCTGCTGTGGACTCACAGGATAATTAAAGTGATATACTGGTACATGTGATACTGAAGAACGAACACAGATTCATATATATACCATATAAGTCTAATGTGTGTCCTTAGTAAAACAAGTGTAAATAATATATGATCACTGTGAGAACTCACTTTTGTAAGCAGCAGCCCAGTCCTAGGTAGTTGCGTGCATCACGCCCAGTATTCATGAGGAAATCTTGATCCCGTGGGGTCCGGTGGCGGAGCACAGCTGCACAAAGTAAAGGGGGCTGCAACCAGTATGGAGGCTAAAAAAGTTTATTGGGTGGTCATAAGACGGGATCAAGATTTCCTTAAGTATACAGTTAGGTCCGGAAATAATTGGACACTGACACAATTTTAATAATTTTGGCTCTGTACGCCACCACAATGGATTTGAAATGAAACAACCGAGATGCAATAGAAGTGCAGACTTTCAGCTTTAATTCAAGGGGTTGAACAAAAATATCGTATGAAACGTTTAGGAATTGCAACCATTTTCATACACAGTCCCCTTATTTCAGGGGCTCAAATGTAATTGGACATAAATAAAATGTTCATCTATTTTATATATAAAACGAAAAAATTGTTTGTCTGTGCGCTTGCTGATTGGTTGATCGGCGGCTCATGCTCTGATTGGCCTGCGGGGTGGGGTGACGTCTGAAACACGGCTACACACGCCCTCACCCTCAAAGCCTCCTCACACCGCGTGCCCCTCTGACCGAGAGCCACTCGCCGTGCACCCAGACAATTTTACCGTCCTGCGCCTCACATCCTGCTCACCGAGGACCGCCGCCTCACACCCGCCGACGCCCCCTCACACTCTCCACACGCCCTGCCGCCGCATAGCCTCACCTCCACCCGCCGCGCCTCACCTCCAGCCGCCTCACACCCTTCACCCACCCCGCCGCCTCATACCCTCCACCCGCCACGCCTCACCTCCAGCCACCTCACACCCTTCATCCGCCCCGCCGCCTCACACCCTCCACCCGCCGCGCCTTACACCCTCCACCCGCCGCGCCACCTCGCACCCTCCACCCGTCTCGCACCCTCCACCCGCCCCGCCGCCTCACACCCTCCACCCGCCGCGCCTTACACCCTCCACCCGCCTCGCACCCTCCACCCGTCTCGCACCCTCCACCCGCCCCGCTGCCTCCACCCGCCCCACCGCCTCACACCCTCCACCCGCCGCGCTTCACACCCTCCACCCGCCGTGCCACCTCGCACCCTCCACCCGCCCCGCCGCCTCACACCCTCCACCCGCCCCGCCGCCTCACACCCTCCACCTGCCAAACGCCGCCTCGCGCGCAGGGGGAGAGAGTAATGTGAGGTGCAGCGAGGGAGAGTGCTGAGAGGTGCAAGGGCGGGGGCAGTGATGTCAGCTGCAGGGGAGGGGAGAGTGGTGTGAGTGAGGTGCGTGGGGGGGGAGAGTGATGTGGGGTGCGCGAGGGAGATTGATGTGGGGTGCAGGAGGGAGAGTGATGTGAGGTGCTTGGAGGTGCAAGGGTGAACGGGGGAGAAAGAGAGAGGGGGCAGAGAGTGGAAGGGAGAGAGAGAGATGAATGGGAAGAAAGATAGAGGGGAGCGGAGACCAGGGGGAGCGGGAAAATTACATCCCGGGCAACGCCGGGTATAACAGCTAGTTTTTAATACTTTGTTGAGAATCCTTTGCAGGCAATGACTGCTTGAAGTCTGGAACGCATGGACATCACCAAACGCTGGGTTTCCTTTTGTAATGCTTTGCCAGGCCTTTACTGCAGTTTTGTTCGTGGGTCTTTCTGCTTTAAATTTGTCTTCAGTAAGTGAAATGCATGCTCGATCGGGTTGACATCAGGTGATTGACTCGGTCATTGCAGAATATTCCACTTCTTTGCCTTAAACTCCTGGTTTGCTTTCGCAGTATGTTTTGGGTCATTGTCCATCTGTAAAGTGAAGCGCCGTCCAATCAACTTTGCTGAATTTGGCTGAATCTGAGCAGACAATATATCCCTTTACACTTCAGAATTCATCCGGCTGCTTCTATCTTCTGTCACATTATCAATAAACACTAGTGACCCAGTGCCATTGTAAGTCATGCATGCCCATGCCATCAAACTGCCTCCACCGTGTTTTACAGATGATGTGGTATGCTTCGGATCATGAGCTGTTCCAAGCCTTCTCCATACTTTTTTGTTCCCATCATTCTGGTACAGGTTGATCTTAGTTTCATCTGTCCAAAGAATGCTGTTCCAGAACTGGGCTGGCTTTTTTTTAGATATTGTTTGGCAAAGTCTAATCTAACCTTTCTATTCTTGAGGCTTATGAATGGTTTGCACCTTGTGGTGTACCCTCTGTATTTGCTCTCGTGACGTCTTCTCTTTTATGATAGACTTAGATAATGATATGCCTACCTCCTGGAGAGTGTTCTTCACTTGGCTGGATGTTGTGAACGGGTTTTTCTTTACCATGGAAAGGATCCTACGATCATCCACCACTGTTTTCCGTGGATGTTCAGGCCTTTTTTGTGTTGCAGAGCTCACCAGTGCATTCTTTTTTTCCCCTCAGAATGTACCAATCTGTTGATTTGGCCACTCCTAATTTTCCTGCTATCTCTCTGAAGGATTTTCTTTTTTTTTTGCAGCCTAAGGATGCCCTGTTTCACTTGCATTGAGAGTTCCTTTGACCGCATGTTGCGGGTTCACAGCAACAGCTTCTAAATGCAAATGCCACACCTGGAATCAACTCCAGACCTTTTACCTGCTTAATTCACGGTGAAATAACAAATGAATAGCCCACACCTGTCCATGAAACAGCTCTTTTGAGTCAATTGCCCAATTACTTTTGGTCCCTTGAAAAAGAGGGGGCTACATATTAAAGAGATGTAATTCCTAAACCCTTCCTCCAATTTGGATGTGAATACCCTCAAATTAAAGCTGATAGACTGCACTTTAAGGTGATATTCATTATTTAACTGCAACTTGAATTTATTTTGGTACACAGCCGAAATAACAAAACTTGTATCAGTGTCCAATTATTTCCGGACCTAACTGTACATGGGAAGGATGTTGATCCAGGGAGTAATCCAATTATTTGTAGTCAGGAAGGAATTTATTTTTGCCCTAATCAGAGATCATTGGATGATATGTCACTGGGGTTTTTTGTTTGCCTTTCTCTGGATCAATATACTGTAAGTACAAATATAGGATACGTATCTGTCTAAATTTAGCATAGGCTGAACTTGGTGGACCAGTATTTTTTAAACCGTGTAACTGTGCTGCCACACTTTACAGTGAAATTCTTCAACAGTTTTCTGGTTTAGAGACTTTATTTATTTTTAGATCTTTTTAAAATAAAATTTTTCGGTGGAACTGCTTAATATCTAATCCCTGGTCATCACAACTTAAATATCCTCTCTTCAGCATGAAAAATAACTAGCCAGAGAAGAAACTGTATATATGGCATGACACAGAAGCCAATACGTGTATTTACATCATAAGACACCAAACTACCCCATTCAGGGGGATAGACCGTATTTACTAAGCAGTTACTTACTTACTCCATGAGACGGCGTCCGTACCGGGAGAGACGTTGCGGCCCATTCCCCTGAATGTGTCACTTTTGCTGAGCCGTGGTGGAAGGTGGTTTGTGGAGTGTTCGTACTTTAGTGAAATTGGCCTATAATGTGCTTTATTTCTTTTCTCCGGCCTGGATATGCGCAGTGGGTTTATTTGAGACCGTTATCCTCGTCAGCTTAAAGCAGCAATACCGGTTTCCTTTATTGTTTATTACTGGATTGGAGCGGGGGGTCTCTGGAGCTGAACCCCATTTGAGCTCTGGGGACCCCCTTCTTCCCGAGATACTTACCTCTGTAGCTGTTGCTGGTATCTTTGAACTATAATGGTCCGTCCTCATCACGCGGCACAATAGGAAGCAGCACCGGGTGACGTAACGGCTTCTTATTGGCCCGCGGGACATTTTAACCGCCATTTCCTTAGGCACACAGTTCCATGGCTGCATAGATACTGTCACCCCCTACAGAGGTAAGGATCTCTGGGAGAAAGGGGTCACAGGAGCTGAAATGAACACAGATCGGCTCTGGAGACCCTCTGCTTCACTCCTGTAATAACAGGAAACACAACCTGTATTGCGGCTTCTAAGTGTTTGGTTCTCGAAAGGAAACAGCCATCATTTTCCTCTGCCGCCTTGCTTTGCTACTTTGTATTTTCTCACATGGCTCTACTCAGACTGTACTACATTGATGTGTGAAGGTTGTCACGTTATCCTCTGCCCTTTACCTCGTTCCAGGTTTTCTCCCGACCCGTTTAGTTCCAGCGTGCTGCCCGGGTTAAAGGCTTCTCTGGACCTGTCTGCCGAGTTCCTGATACTCACTGATGTTCAGCGAAAAGTATGTCGTCCTCATCATATCTGAGCAATAGGCCCGAATAGCTGCTCGTGTGTAGTATTAAATCGGCCTACCCTGGTGTTCAAACTTCTATCTTCTGATCCATTAATAGGGGAGCCGCCCCCCCGCCCCACCAAATGAGGGAGCCCCCCCCCTCCCCACCAAATGGGGGAGCCGCCCCCCCGCCCCACCAAATGGGGGAGCCGCCCCCCCGCCCCACCACATGGGGGAGCCGCCGCCACCGCCCCACCAATAGGACCACCTGAAAGTCTGCACTCTTTGCATTTGGTTACTGGTTTTGCGCTCTAGCCCAGAGCCCAGAATATGTTCCCATTTCTATTTTTCTGCTTCCCTGGTTTCTGACAATATACACCACGTATTACACAGCCACGTTCTAACGTATTACACAGCCACGTTCTAACGTATTACACAGCCACGTTCTAACGTATTACACAGCCACGTTCTAACGTATTACACAGCCACGTTCTAACGTATTACACAGCCACGTTCTAACGTATTACACAGCCACGTTCTAACGTATTACACAGCCACGTTCTAACGTATTACACAGCCACGTTCTAAGTTCTTCAAATCCTTGTTTCTATTATTTGTATTATTATAAAAAGGACTTTTTAAAACCCGGCTCTCTTATTCTCGAACGGCTTCATTACAACGGCAAACCAGCCTCGCTTTCACCCTTGAACTGTGTTCTTTTCAGATCCCAGAATCCTTCAGCTGTAGTTTCCAGTGTGTTAAGCGGGGTTTTTAAATGGCTGTCTGATAGGAAGCCACAACAGATGCCGTTGCTTCCTCTTGACCCGCGAGAGTCTGATTTCTCTGTAATGAGCTTTAAACGCTGCGAAGCTCAAAATGACTGGTTTCCATGCTGTAACAAAATGCAAGAATAGAGGGGACGAGATTGCTGCTACGTGTAGCTTCTAATAACCAGCTGCTTTTCTTCGCAAATTCTCTATTTTGTGGTTTTAAGGCAGCCAGGAAAGGAAAAAACATTGCACATTCTCCTCCTTTCTTTTACAAAGTGACAGGAAATGGCAATGAAAGTGTTCATTTTTAATATAACATTAATTGAAGACTGAAGTGTAATTTCCAATCATGTCTTTCCAGTATTAGAAGGGAAATCATTTCATAACGTTCTGTCTTCCACGGAGAGCGGAACGTTCTAAGAAATGACATCCGATGTCTGTGGTACCTAGAACGTCCAGACATAAATCATTTCACCGGCGCGGTAACCTGACAGTTCGAAAATTGTTCTAACTTCAATATGCTTTAAAACATAAAATGACTATAAATAAGTGAGAGACTATAACATTTTGGTGATTTGAATTTGCCCGTACAGATAATGCAGCGCCTTTTAGCACTTATTGACCAGTGGCACATTTATATGTTAAGTTGGGCCCTTGCATGGATGTGTTTTACGTTTCTATGGATTCAAAGATGGCGGGCGCACTGGGCGCTCAATGCTCCAGTCGGCGCTCAAGCAGGGGAGCGGGAATCCCAGCAGAAACGCTCTTTAAAGTTCAATTATCAACACAGTCTATACAAGACTTGCATGTCGAAGGGTTTACTCCGAAACGCTGTGCACCTTGTCTGCATTAATAAAAGGATTTTAAATGTCTGACACTCGATATACTTTTTGTTTGAGCTCCTTTTCCGTCAGAGGGACCATGAGCTGCTGACCTCGGGCAGAGAAGGCGATACAAGCACCTTAATAAAAATATATATATTTTTATGTGCAGCCTTTGATTACCTTTATTGAAAACTAATTACCTAGGCTGCCGATCGATTAGTTCTCCCGTGATCGATCAGTAAAATTCTGTTTCCTGGGGTTCACTAAATGGCTGCCTTTCTGTTTCAATCAAGCCTTCAGTCAGTGTAACTCAGCAGCTACAAGGTATCCTTATATTACTAAGGTAACATTAGCTATTGTTACAATTTGCAGCACAAACTGCTGGGAACATTGGCAACAAATGATCACAAACAGGAAAGTGTTGCAAAGATCTTGCACTGCTGGGGAGGTGTGCTAAACCTGCTATAGAAATCAGAGGATGCTCAGTATATTAAAACTCATTAAAAATGGCATTAAGAGTTGAATTTGAAAATTAAAAAAGGTATTAACTATTTAATACTAAACACTAAACAACGGATTTATTTAACTAGCTCTTGAATTTGTGTTACTATGCTGTATTGTAACCTTGGAAGCTGTTTTCATGATTTCCTCTCTCGTAATATAACAGAGCTGAGCAGATAAAATGCCGTTCCTTTCCCATCCCACTTCTGTTCTGGTCCAGTGACCATATGGGACCATAATATGACTACAGGGGACATAGCCTTTTCATACCCCCATTGTCTGTCCAACACGCTGTCCGTCTCCGCTACAAAAGGAAAACAGAATGGTGTTTGCATAGATGCTAACCAAGTGAATCGAACGTCATTGAAACTATTGCTTGGGTTCCCTTCCATCTTACAGCCACGGGGTTGTTTCTGACTGTTCTAGGTGCTGTATGTGATGGAGCTGCTGCAGAATCAGGAGGAGGGTAAGGCCTCCTTCACTTCCATCTCCGAGTTCCTGCTCACCCACCCTGTCCTGAGCTTCGGCATCCAAGACGTTGGCCGCTGCCGGCTCCGGCATACCGAGGTTCTCCCGGCAGATGAAGAGAGTGAAGGCATCAACACAGGTAAGCAGAAGAGGAGAGGGCTGGCAACTTGGGGATTTTTCTACAGGTTGTTTTATAACCTTCAGGTGTTGGCTCCTTGTGACCTTGGGCACGTCACTTTATCTCACTGTGCCTTAGACCAGGGGTGTGCAAACCGGGGGGGGGACAAAACCTTTTTTGTGGGGGCAAGGCGGTTGCAGAGGCCCCGCGCTTAAATTAAATGCCAGGCGACTGCACGAGGCCTCTGCAACTTCACTTACCGGGATTCAGTTGGCTTCGTTGACGTGTCGCTGTGACAACGCAGCTTCACATGACCCTGCGGCGGCATTTGATACTTCAGACCAGGTAATGGGGGGCGTGCGCAGGGGGGAGAGCCGGCAGGGGGGCGCAAGGCGAGAAGTTTGCACATCCCTGCCTTAGACCAGGAGTGCTCGACTCCAGTCCTCAAGTCCGCCCAACGGGTCAGGTTTTTAGGATATCCCTGCTTCAGCAGTGGTGGCTCAATCCAGCTCTGTCTTCGACTGAACCTCTGATTCAACCACATGCTGAAGCTGGGATTTTCTGAAAACCTGATCTGTTTTTGGGGGGGGGGGGGAGACGGGGGGCTTGAAGACTGGAGTTGAGCACTCCTGGTTTAGGCACGAAATCATAGATGTAAGGGTCAGGGACGCGTTTCTGCAAAATAAAAGTACAAGGGAAAAACCGCACAATAACTGTACTGATCCCTGCAACTCTGTAACTGCTGCTGCATTCAGATGCAAAGCGGGGGGGGGGGGGGGAGACTCCAGCCCTCAAGGACCACCAACATTCCTGCTTCAGCACACTGAGCCACCTGCGCTGAAGCAGGGATATCCTGAAACCCTGACCTGTTGGTGGCCCTTGAGGACTGGGGTTGTCTGCCCCTGGAATAGCCGAATACAGCACAAAGTTTCTGGGCTTTCCGTTGCCATATCGGGACATTTCCCTGTGTTGAGCGACACAGCGACGAGCACCCCTTTAATGCCCCGTACCCCTTCCTTAAACTGATGAATCCTCCTGGCAGGGCAAATAAATATCCTGTGTCTTTAGGCAAGAAAAGACTTCCCCCAGTAGCATGTCGGCCCCGCTGCTTCTATCCTGGCGGGAGGGGAGGAAGCCAGCGAGCTGCGGCAGAAACCTACAGAACGTCGTGCGAGATATCACACAAATAAGCAACATTTCCACCCGCAGCAGCTTCCCGTGTGTAAGGGGGTGCAGCAGGAACCCCAATCACTATGAAAAGGGTTCAAATAAGATGGAGACGCATGCGTCTGTTGTGCCACCCGGCGGCGACTCACGCGTTTGTGCTCTTGAATTTGGATGTTTGTGTGACCCGTAGTCATACACTCCCAGCCCGGATCACGGGTTTAAAGCACTTTTTTATTTATTGTTTTTAAACATTTTTGTCGTTGTTTTACACAGAATTGACTCGGGGTTTCCGGAGTTGCACCCCATTAATTTCAGCTCTGGGGACCCCCTGTTTCTGGAGATACTTGCCTCTGTAGTAGGTGCCGGTAGACGCTTTGCTCGGCTACCAGGGATGACATAATGGCGGCTTTTCAAAACGCCTGCTCCCCGCGGGCCAATAAGGAGCCGTGTGGCTACCGGCACCTACTAAGTATCTCTGGTAGCAGGGCGTGCCCAGAGCTGGAATTAACGGGGTTCAGCTCCTGAGACCCCCTGACTCAATACTGCGCTTGGATTGCTCCTTTAAGAATTTTGCCAGTGGGCTGCTTTGGGGATTGTGCGGTGTGATTGTAACCTATCCATTCCTCTTCAGAGCCACATCTGTAGAGGTTTAGCTGGGTTCATCCCCCTGTCCTTAATTCCTGTGTCCCTTCTGCAGAAGAGTCCCAGGAGACGGAAACTGTGGAGTCAGCCGCTGGTGTGCTCATCAAACTGTTCTGTGTACACACAAAGTGAGTTCTCCGCACCTTGCTCTTATCATAAACCTCCACAGTACAAACTAACACACGTTCATCCTGAAAGATTGTCGGGGGGGGGGGGGGTATAATGTAACATCAAGCAATGAATAAGGTGCAGGAAGCATTTTTTAGTAAAAGGGTAATGCTAGAACAAGATATAGTTAACCGCTCCAGTGTTTGTATACAGTATTCCTGGCCCATCTAGCACCCACGTGAGCCAAGGGCAGTGTAATGTTTAATGTTACATTTGGATGGTATGACCTTTGTATGTAAGTATGTATAGATGTTTTATAGCGCCATTAATGTACATAGCGCTTCACCCCTGACCTTACAACTGCTGTATAGACTGAAGTTTCTGAATGTCTCTCTGCTATATCATCCTGGATGACCCTTCGTCGACTTAAACTTAACATGGCAAAAACAGAGCTCCTCATACTTCCTCCCAAACCTGGCCCTACTACCTCCTTCCACATTACTGTTGGAAGTACTATCATTCACCCAGTAGCCCAAACATGCTGCCTAGGGTCACACTCGACTCCTCTCTCATATTCTCTTCTCACATTCAAAAGGTAGCAAAAAACTGTCGTTTTTTCCTCCGCAATATTGCAAAGATACACCCTTTCCTCTGTTGCTCGACTGCAAAAACTCTGACATAGACCCTCATTCTCTCCCGTCTCGACTACTGTAACCTCCCGCTGTCCGCCCTTCCTGTCTCCCCTATAATCTATCCTAAACGCTGCTGCCACAATCACTACTATTTCCGAAATCTGTCTCAGCGCCTCCCCTGCTGAAATCCCTCTCCTGGCTTCCTATCAAATCCCGCATCTCGCACTCAATTCTCCTCTTCACTTTTAAAGCTTTACAATCTTCTGCCCCTCGTTACATCTCAGCCCTAATTTCTCGCTATGCACCATCCCGACTTTTGTGTTCTGCTCAAGAATGTCTTCTCTCTACCCATCTTGTATCTAAAGCCATCTCCCACCTTAAACCTTTCTCACTGACTGCCCCACACCTCTGGAATGCCCTTCCCCTCAATACCCGACTAGTACCCTCTCTATCCACATTTAAAACCCACCTTAAAACACACTTGCTTAAGGAAGCATACGAGTAGCTCCATGGCTGATAATTAACACCTCATACATTAACCTTGGCCCCTGCAGACGCACTTACCAGGACTCTCTCCTACTGTCTCTGTACATCCTTCCTACCTACAAATGAGATTGTAAGCTCTTCGGAGCAGGGACTCCTTATCCTAAATTTTACTTTTATGTCTGAAGCACTTCTCCCCTTCATGTGTTATTTATATTATTTGTTATTTATACGAGTGTCGTGTATATTACTGCTGTGAAGCGCTATGTACATTAGTGGCGTTGTATAAATAAAGACATACAATACAGCAGTAATTTGAACCGGTCGGTAGTTTCACTATCCATTAGTTGACACTGATACTATTAGCAGTTTATGCATTACAGACTCTGTGCATCAGCTTAGGAGTGATAGGGATATGTGCACACTATGCCCGTATAGAACACTGTATGCCCGTATAGAACACTGTATGCCCGTATAGAACACTGTGTACATACGTTTTCTCCTTGTGGTGCTGGACTTTGTTCAACAACATTGACCATTTTTTCACCTGGATTTAATTCATTCAGTGTATTACTTTAATATAGGGTAAAAAGGGAAGTACCATTGGACACTTATTGCCCTTTGGGAACGGGCCTGAAGAAGGGGTCTTAACCCCGAAACCTTGCCGCCCCCCTTCCCCTGCATCACCTTTAATGCACCCCCTCCCCCACCCTCCCATCCTTCCCCGTTGCGGTTTTTCCTCCCCTTTCTCCCCTTTTCCCCCACATATTTTTCTATATTGTTCAATAATAAAAATACAATAACAGAATATAAGTTACAACGAGCTGTAAAAGGTGCGAGCGGTGACTGGGAGATCCGGAAATTCAGCTGAAGGAGAAGATGTAGCAGGTCCGGAACTGTGGAACTCTGTCAGCTGTATGCGTTCCTCTCTCCTACCGATCCATCGCTCCACCAATAGCAACTCGCGAAGCCGCCCCTCGTGACCTCCACGCATTTCGCACCACGTGCTTTGCCTGGAGGTAACGTGATGGGGCTGCCGGTGAGTTTAAATGGCCTCTGGGAGCCAATCCGATTGAATCATGTTGCATTGGCTGTGACCAATGCAAGTGACAGCTGAACATACGAGGCAAATGTTGGAATGAAACTAACCGAGGCACAAATGAACTTGGTTAACTAAATAATAATGTTCTATCATTACTAAAAAAAAGTGCTATTATAGATTATTACATACATTTTAAGTGATATAGTGAATAGTGAACATTAATTGAGAAATAATCAAAGATACATTGATAGAATATAAATTAAATAAACATAGTGATCTATATATGATGCTGTTTAGTATCATTCTATGTGAATATAAAGTGCCTTCATTCATTTATCTGGGTAACTACTTTTCTGTTCCCACAACCAATAATTATTATAGCCATACCGGTGCAGTTCTTTGTTTAACCGGTAATGTGCACAATATCTGTACATATGAGGATATGTTTGTATTGTGGGCATTGTTCTGATGGACCGAGTTCTATTGGACACACGAGCCATCGCTACAGTCTTCTTTCCGATTCATATCACACGCTTTAAAGGAGGATGTCAACACTAATGTCTTTTCAGAGCCCTGCAGGATGTGCAGATCTGGTTTCAGCCTCACCAAAGCCCTGAGCCTGCTGCCCTTCTTCCATCCCACGTGTTGCATGAGGATTTCGGTATGTGCTTCCACATTGGATAACTAGATATTAGGATCTCACGATGAATGTGCTGCCAAATAGAGCAATGCTGGGCTGACACAGCCAGCCTTAATGGCCCCAAAAGAGAATAGTTTCTAGTGGTAATTTCAACAGAAACATTACACTCCAGTTCTGATCGCATCTCTATGAACGTAATTTCCCTACCCCCCCACCCCCACCCCCCTAGAAAACTAGCAAAATAGCACTATCAGGAGTTCAGTAGCGAGCACTTAATAGCGCTTCCGGATGGCACTTGGGTGCTGTTGGACTTCCGGGCACCGAAAAGTTTGCACAATGGACAGGTTGCAGCAGCGAGCGTTCACCACCACACCGTTTCCTCCGATCCCGGGAGAGAGGGCTTGTCCTAAAATGGTTGAGGTGGCAAGTGCATGACGAAGAATTTCAATTTTCTAGGTTACTTCGTGTTGGTTTCCCGAGGGGCGAGGCCTCCTCCCTCCCTTTAATACGGTGTCTCCTTGTCTGAGGAAGGGGCTGTGACCTCGAAACGTAACACTAGCTCTGCTCATTTTATGCAGTAAAACTCAGCAACTTGTAGCATCAGTACTTGTGTACCTCCATCCTGATCTTTTTGTTCATACCACTATAGCCCTCTATTTGGAACATGGGGGAAGGAGTGGGCTAGTTTGCCCCAAGATTTATGCTCTATACTCCCATCTGGCATTGGGAGTGCCCCTGTATATCTTTATTCTCCCTTAACACGCAGCTTACTCTGAAGTTCTCCATGGCTTTATTGTATTGTTTATTAGCCATTCCCGATCATCTGGCAGACCTGGTCCCTGAAAGGCTGTCACCTGTCCAGGGCTCGCTGCACGGCTCCCAGCCTGACCTGCGACGGATCCCTGACCTGCCCGTCCCGGCAGACTTTCTCTCCCTGTCCACCGATACAAAGCCCAAACTGATGACGCCGGATGCTTTCATGACGCCCAGTGCTTCACTCCAGCAGGTAACAGCCACAATGTATCTAGTAACGGCTCTGACCCTTTTCCCTTGTGATAGATGGATACAAATCGGCTCCTTTTCTCTCATTAACTTCTTCACTGCCAGAGGGGCAGTTAGTTCATTTGGGTGTCGGATATCTCACGAGTCGCCTTTTCAGGTGTCTGAAGAAGATTAAGCACAAAGGAAATAGTTTGGTGTGTGTGTGTGTGTGTGTGTGTGTGTGTGTGTGTGTGTGTGTGTGTGTGTTTATCTCCTGCGCTCCTCCCACATTGGCTTGCAATTTATTAGTGAAATTCTACATTTTGATCCTAAGTCTAATAACGAAGGAGTCATTTGGTTGTGTTTTTCGTTCAAAAAAAGGGTTCAACCCGCCACGGTAATTTCCATTTTAACATGTACCTCTAAACTCATAATGTCTTCTTGTCCTATGGACTAACAATAGTGAAATGTCAGTGCCTAAAGGGTTAAATTAATTATTGCATAACTAGGGTCATCTGTGTGCAAGCGCCAAACGGTGTATGTCCCAGGTATTCCGTCTAGTCTGGGTACAGACAGTGTGCACAGTACACCTCATAACAGTGCGCTCCTGAATTACCATTTGTTGTAAATACATATTTATTATTTATCAAAAATAGATACCATAGGAAGGCAAACATGTATGCAAAAAGCAGACCATAAAATGAAATTTCCTGATGGTAAATCCACAGCTGGAGTTACAGTATGATCGTGCACACCATAAAATATCATTATTATAAAACTTTGGTATAACAAAGTGCATATGGGAAAAATGGTGACAAACAATTTGCAAACCTGAATGGGAACACGTTGGTTCCTTTCACTGATTCAATCTTACAAAATAATAAACCAATTGGTACAGTAAATATCTCCATGACGGATACCAGAGATTATGGAAACCACATTCCTAAAAATAACACACCTTATTCCCATCGTATAACTGGGCAAAAAAAGGTTATAAACAACGTGTGAGGATCAGTACAGGTTAAAATGGCAAACACGATTGGGCTGTAATTAAAGGCACAGTTAAAATACTCCGCATGGCAGCTGGGTATACTGCACACCGATCATCTCGTCTGTCCTTTATACGGAAAAACTGTCAAGCCAGGATGGCATCACAGACAGGTGCCGGGTCGGTATTGAAGTCCGCCCCTCCATGAGATGAACAAACAACGCATGTTTTACACTGACGTGTTGCTTCTGGGGTGAAGAAATGGTGAACCGGGTGTGGTTGATCTAGTCCGCCAGAGGTGTACCCCGATATATAACACCCAAAAATTGAGACAAACATTTAAACCATGTTCAGCATGCATTGACAAGAAGGCAGAGAAAGCAAAGCCTTCATTCAGAACAGTTGGTACTTGTGTTCCTAACATGTAGATCCCCCTTGACCTCACGTCTCAAGAGTAGTGTCTGTCACTGTCTTATAGCAAGGGTTACATGATCAATTCCCAGAAACGTAATGTCATTTCCCCCCATGACATTTGGAGACATGTTTTACAACAGGAGTTTTATTACTTTTTTAAATGTCCCTAGCATGCTTTAACACCCTCACTTGTAGTTCCCGTCCACTTTCCCCCCACATTTTGCCACAGCTGCAGGACATAAGATCTGTCACTGCGCTCGTTCTACAATTGATATGATGATATAGCTTCGGCACCTTCCTTTTATTCATGCCAGAGAAAAAGATGCCTCTATACATATCGACAGGCTTTCCAGTGGCCGCCCTTGAAATAACCCATAACACCACTCTTAGATGGGAGAGGTCCTCATGGAGAGTAGTGACTGTGCACCAGGACATCGCCCAGGTTTTCAGATCTATTGGTTCTAATGGGTTCCTTCCCTCCAAAGAGAATTAAACTCGTATCCTCCTGTAGCAAAGGCCAAGGTCTATGGAGAATGTTCCTAATGTGATACTATTGTGAATTGAACGATCCAATAAAATGCATCACATACCTACTGGCATCATCCACTTTCCTAACACTCCACAAATTCATGTTTGTAGACCAACGCTAATACCACCCTAACTCCTGTTACTAGTTTTAAATACTTGGGCATATGGTTTGACTCCCATTTAACATTTGGGATGCACCTTGCTACCCTGACTGACAAACTAGGTGTACTTTACAGGAACAAATCCTCCCTATGTCTGCTAGTCAGAAAGTGTATCGCACAATTATCGACTACGGGGACATAGTATACGGCTCGGCACCCCAAACCCACCTTGGCAAACTTGATACTCTACAATTCAATATGCTGTGTTGTTCTCCAATGCAACTACAACACACATCACTGTGAAATGCTGAAAAAACTAGATTGGTCATCACTCGAGTCTAGGCGCAAAGTTCATTTTTCTTTTCTTGCCTTCAAATACTTTCTGGGAAAGATACCCGTCTATCTGAACAAGCTCCTCACCCCTACCACATGCAGCACTTATCATCTGAGATCTGACTCCAAAAGACTGTTCATGGTCCCAAGGTTCAGCAAAGTATCTGGCCGCTCCTCCTCTTACCGTGCACCCCAAAACTGGAACCGTCTACAGGAGACTCTCACAGCCGCCACTAGTTTAAGTCCTTTCAAAACTAAAGCTGTCTCCCATTTTAATCTGGTCTGTAACTGTTACATATGCCCATAATATATATTATCTCTAACTGTGCATGCTGTGTCTTGTATATAATGTATACCCTGTTCACTTATGTAACTATGTATTTGTAACCATATATTATTTGTCATCTTAACTCTGTGCCCAGGACAAACTTGAAAATGAGAGGTAACTCAATATATTACTTCCCGGTAAAACATTTTATAAATAAATGTTGGGCTGACTTTTCCCTTCTGTAAACCCTCTCAATCAATCTGTTACTAAATCTAGGTTAATTAATTCTAGCTATCTCTCTGAGGCAAACAAGATGAAAATTGGTAGAGCAGTTTTGTCTAATCCTTAGAAACTGCCCTGTTGGTACTCCTGTAATTTGATGGTAGGGATGGTGATTGGTGGCCAAAAGAAGGCTACTAGCGGCCGTATCTTTCCGAAATGTATTTGTTGTAATTTTGCCCTCCATCACAATGAGTCTATAAATATGAAAAGTTCATACGAGTGCTCTCTTCATAGTCGGTCTCAAATTCATATTCATTGGAATTAACACCACTGACAAGCTTGTTCACAATAATAATTGTCCTCCATCCCAGAATAACAGGATGTCATCAATGTATCTGATCAGTGCACATTGATCACAAATCCTAGAAAACATGTGATTTCTCCCTCCACCCCAAATAAAGATTAGCATCTGTCGGGGCGCAAGCAGTCCTGCATTGCTGTCCCTCTTACTTGCAGATCAAATTTGCCATTGAAAATAAAATAGTTTTGATACATGAAAACATTTAGGAGTTCAAAAAACAATAAATGATGTGAAACAAGCGGGTGCCCAGGAAGGAGGGCACTGCATTCCTGCCGAACTCCTGCTTGAAACTTGTGTTGAGCGACACTTGGCATTTCCGCTAATCTCATTTTTTTTTCTCTTAAATACTGCTCTTTAGACAGGAAAACATAGCCATACCTATCGAACAGCTTAATCACAATATTAGTAATCGTTTTTAACTTCATCAATGCAGTGCGTTCTCTCCTACTTAAATGATGATAGTGTATGGCGGTCCTGCTTTTCTTAATATCCCTCGCCACCGTCTTAATAGAAACCTGCACATTCGGACGTATCTGCATATTAGGCGTAAAGTTAGATCTAGGGTTGAGCTTTGTTTGGGGGGCACAAAAGACACTGCTCTGTGAAGATGCCCACTCATTATTATCGGTTTCCTCAGCAAGTTGTTCTTCTAATGGAGGAACCTCTAAATCCTCACGTTATTCAGCCTCTCGCTGTTAGTTCGGGGGAGACCTTCTCATCAACATCTCTGTCCCTGGAGAGAGCTGTGTGTTTTTATTTATATAGCCGAAGCTTCCGACCCAAAAAATGAAATCCTTCACCCACTCCAATTCATCAAACACTTTGGTTTGTGAGAATGTTAAATCTTTTCTCAATACTGCTAAATGATTTTCATGCAGATCAATATTATATTAAGGGGTTTAATTATATGCTTTGCATGATCATACAAAAAATTCTAGCTGTGGATTTACCATCAGGAATTGTGGCACAGCACCAGTGATTTTATGGTGTGTATTTTGTATTATGTTTTACCTTTTTGATTTCTATTTTTGGTAAAATAATGTATGCACTCCTGAATTACTATTTATGGTGAACTGTTATGACTTGTTTTCTTCTCTGCTTTTAAATGAATTAGCCACGTATACTGTCTTAAGATTTCAGTGCAATTAAAACTGGCAAACAGCAGAAATAAATGAATCTAGTTTTCTGTCATAGTAGTAAAGCATTAGGCTGCGGCCATGGTGACCGCTCACGTTCGTGCGCATGACGTCACCCGCCTTTATAGCTCCAGCGATTTGTGGCCAGGGTAGATGCGACGGATGTGTCGGAGAGCGTAGCTGTGACGTCATGGCGCTGGTTCGCCCTCATTGGGCGGGCCGCTCATGTGACCTGGCCTTCGTGCTGTGGAATCAAATGTAACTGATTCCTCGCCCCCTAGCGCTGTCGCATGCGCGGTCTATGGCTGCGATCATTGCCTTAAGGCATTCTGATTGTGCCACGCACGCACGCCTCCGCGCCTTTTTCCCGACAATGGCTGCGACCTTACACAACATAGAAGGGGCTGTTTAAAACAACTGCTCTCGACTCTTGTAGACAACTCATCCAGCCCCATTCATGAGGTTTTCAGAATGTGTGGGTTTAGGACACCAAGTCAACTGATCAATTCTATTGCCAATAAAGAATTGTAAATCCCAGAGAGACTTGGCATGCCAGTGTGGAGGCAATAATGGCCAACTGGCCCATCCCGGACCGTTTCTCCTTAATACCCCTCTTCCCCTCCCCCCCCCCACTCTCTTCTCGACTTCCCTACTCTCCCGGTTCCTACTAAGTAAGGTTAGTTCACGTCAATGTGTTAAGGGTAACCTGCGTTAAGGGTAACCTAGGTGTCTGTTTCGCGTAAAACTTGTTTATTTCTCTTGTTTGTAACAGCTCGCCTCCTCTCCCGGGAGCAGCATCAGCACCCTCACAGCTGTGACGCCTATTAGCAATGTCTCTGTCAACGATACGGCTATGTCCAGGTAATGTCGCAAGCTTGGGTTCAGGCGCCAAGCTCCACTGTCTGCCTCCCTCTCTGGATACCAATTACAGTCCTGTAAACAGTATAGGTCAGAGGTGGCAAACTCCAGTCTTCAAGGGCCACCAACAGGTCAGGTTTTCTGGATATCCCTGTTTCAGCACAGTTGTTGACTGAGCCACCCGTGCTGAAGCAGGGATATCCTGAAAACCTGACCTGCTGATGGCCCTTGAGGACTGCAGTTGGCCACCCCCAGTATAAGTGATTATCCAGGCTTCAAACAAACATAACTCCATATGGTGGCCAAGAAATCGTACATCATCCAGGTCTGCTTTCTTTCCACATTGGTTTTAACCACTTCCAGATTTAGTGAGACTTAACGTCTTCAGTGTCGCGACTGTCACAGCACCGAACGACTAATGCGGAGGTGGGTCCTGTTCAGACGCATGGACCCCCCTGCAGTATGATCGCGGCAGTGCCGGGAACAGCATTACAATCTGTATATGTTTAATGGTTACAACCCTTGCAATGTGTCACAAGTACCCGCACTTCCACAGCCCCGATGATCCGTGAACTTCCCACCACTTTTGCTTCTGTCCAGGGCTAAATGTAACCACCATGCTCTAGCAGCGGGATATTGCGGCTTCTGCTCCTCATGTGGGGAGCTGGCCAGGATCATGGAGACAGAATGTCTTTGGTATTCTGTTGCCACACATGGTGGCCCTGAAAGCGTTTATTTCATCGTTATTACTTGAGTGCAGAAACACTTTCAAAGTGATCTGAGGCTTACAAAAATGTACTGAATACACACAACTAAAGGATATAAGCTCATATTTACCAAGCAACCTCCTGCCAAATGGCCCACGAAGACCCCTTCCCGCATATTGACGAGAGTGGTTTGTAAGGCATCTCCCAACTATTTGGAGGTATATCAGTCGATAGGTCCTCTCCAAAATTCCTCTTTCTCTCCCAGAAGCTTTCCATAGCCAGTCACTATGGGCTGAATCATGTCATTTACAGTAACAGCCATTACAAATGGCGCCATGCTTTTTACGGGAGCAGGTCCGGGTTAACTTGACATATGATTTAGTGAATACAGTGTTATTAGGCTAACCGAGCTTGGTAAATCTAGGCTAGTGATCTACCGGGTCCTAAAAACCACGGGGGTACTGGGTACCCGTGGAAAAAATTTAAATGATCTGCCGGGTAGGTTTTGGGGTCAGCAGCTGGCGGCGGACGGAGAGAAGGACGACAGCCGGTGGCAGAAGAGGACCATGTGAGAGGAGCAGAACGGCCGGGGAGGAGCGCGCCCCAGCGGTCCGACGGCAAAGTCTTCTGAGTTCCGGTGTCTGCCGCTGCTACCGTGCAGGTCCTCCCAGGCCGTTCTGCTCCGCTCACATGGTCCTCTTCTGCCACCGGCTGCTGCCCTTCTCTGCCGCCGCTGCTATCCTCTGCAGGTTGCCATCCTCCTCTCTCTCCACTGCCGGCTGGAGGCTGCCGTCCTACTCTGCCTCCACCGCTTGCGGTTGTCCTTTGCCGGCTGACGTCCTCCTTCTCTCCCGCCGCCAGCTGCTGTTCTCGTCTGCTGATGTACCCGGCACCAGGTTCCAGCGTGCTGGGCCGGTTCCGAGTAGGTAAAATATGGCCGGGTGTGCCGTGTCCCAGATAATTACAGGGATCACTAATCTAGGCCTTAATACCTAAAGAGCTACATCAACTAAAAATGCAACCTTTGGCTTCTAGGAGTCTTGTCTTCCTGCAGCAACAGCTAAGGGCAGAAGGAAAGCAAAGCCGGGTATACGAGTTTGTATAATGGATAATAACTAGATAAATGGAAATATGTTTTTCTATCTGTTTGGAATACTTTGGCACACGGTTACTAATCGGTGCAGTACCGTGAGATACTTTCACACCCCTTGTCTTTTGTGCCAGATGGGGTCTTGGGGCATAGCTCTGCTTAGTACTTGGGCAATCTGTGCAATCATTATCTCATCTTCCTTGTTTTACTCCTTCCAGGCCGTCGGAAGATCTGACTCTAAGCCCCAAACTGCAGCTAGACAGCAGCGTGAGTGTAAGCAGCTCCTGCAGCCTGAGCCTCCAAGCCAGCCCTCGAAATCACACCGTCCTCATCCCAGGGCTGTCTGAGAACTTCACCACCAAACCAGCCGTCAAGGTGCAGCGCCGGCTCTATCTGCAATGCACACCATCTGCAAACATTCAGACGCCAGTCCATCATAACCCGGGCAATACACATGTCTACATTCAGACGCCAGTCCACCATAGCCCAGACAATACACACCATCTACATTCAGTGGCCAGTGCCATCATAACCCGGGCAATACACACCATCTACATTCAGACGCCAGTCCATAATATACCGGGAAATACACACCATCTACATTCAGACGCCAGTCCATAATATACCGGGAAATACACACCATCTACATTCAGTGGCCAGTGCCATCCTAACCCGGGCAATACACACCATCTACATTCAGTGGCCAGTCCATAATAACCCGGGCAATACACAGCATCTACATTCAGTGGCCAGTCCATAATAACCTGGGCAATACACAGCATCTACATTCAGTGGCCAGTCCATAATAACCCGGGCAATAAACACCATCTACATTCAGTGGCCAGTCCATAATAACCCGGGCAATACACAGCATCTATATTCAGTGGCCAGTGCCATCATAGCCCGGCAGTACACACCATCTACATTCAGACGCCAGTCCATAATAACCCGGGCAATACACACCATCTACATTCAGACGCCAGTCCATAATAACCCGGGCAATAAACACCATCTACATTCAGTGGCCAGTCCATAATAACCCGGGCAATAAACACCATCTACATTCAGTGGCCAGTCCATAATAACCCGGGCAATAAACACCATCTACATTCAGTGGCCAGTGCCATCATAGCCCAGGCAATACACAGCATCTACATTCAGTGGCCAGTACCATCATAGCCCGGGCAATACACACCATCTACATTCAGACGCCAGTCCATAATAACCCGGGCAAAACACACCATCTACATTCAGTGGCCAGTCCATAATAACCCGGGCAATACACAGCATCTACATTCAGTGGCCAGTCCATAATAACCCGGGCAATAAACACCATCTACATTCAGTGGCCAGTGCCATCATAGCCCGGGCAATACACAGCATCTACATTCAGTGGCCAGTGCCATCATAGCCTGGGCAGTACACACCATCTACATTGACGCCAGTCCATAATAACCCGGGCAATACACACCGTCTACATTCAGAAGCGTGTGCCAGCATTATTACCTGGACAGTCGGACGTCTTGGGGCATAGTCTGGGCTTTTTATACGACTGACTGTTTACATGTTGGACAGCAATAGGTCATTAACAGCAGAATTCTGCTATCAGGAATGAAATAATCATGGTTGGAAAACATTCAAATGCTACTTAAGAGCTGCATCAAAATGTGTTCTTTGAAGTGTGAGCTGCATAGCAGTTAAAGGTAAAAAGGAAAAAGATAGCCAGGCGTATAATAAGGCTTATAGGCTAAAGCATTAAAACAGTGATGGCCCCTGTATGTTTAGCCTCTAGGCCAGTGTTTTTTCAACAGGGGTTCCTAAGAAGCCTTGGGTTTCCCTGACATCATGAAAGGGGGTTTCTTTGCAATTTTCAGGTCATTTGAAAATTGTACCGAATACAGAACAATTTACAATGTATCTGATCTCAGGCGCGCTATTAGAGAGGGTTGGGGTTCCTTACAATGTATCTGATCTCAGGCGCGCTATTAGAGAGGGTTGGGGTTCCTTACAATGCATCTGATCTGAGACGCGCTATTAGAGAGGGTTGGGGTTCCTTACAATGCATCTGATCTGAGACGCGCTATTAGAGAGGGTTGGGGTTCCTCAGAATTTCACAATATAATTATAGGGTTCCTTAACCAAAAAAAGTTTAAATAAACACTGTTCTAGCCATTAATTGTCTGGAATCTCTATTAGGATCGTAATTGTTTAGCTGCCATAAAAACATATGGTGACAATATTAGAAGCTTGAAAATGCTAAAGGATAAAGGGACTTTACTGACGCGGCATAGGTGCAAGTGCAGGAGTAAGTGTCCCCACCTGCCAGGGGGAATTATGGGTACAAAAATAGGAAAGGAATTCAAATACTCTTGAGATAAGCACACGGGGTGCAAAGAAAATAGACCTGATGGATCAAATGGTGTTTAACGCTTTCGCTGGCAGCAGGGGTGTTTTGCAGGACCCTCTGGCAGCAAAAGGGTTAATTAAGGTGGTGGTGGGCGGCAGGAATGGATAGACATCATGGCACAAATGATGCATAGTTTCTTTTTTCTTGTATGTTCTGCGATAAGGCAGAGACCCTTATCTCAAGCACTGTGTATCCCGTGTGCAAAGTGTAATGATGTGGTTTCTCTGTCAGGTTACACCATCCAGCCTTCCCCTGGAGCTGCAGGGTTTGGAGCCCTTGGTGGTTCCGCAGGTGTCCCCTACCCGTGAACGTTCCCCCGATGTGATCTCCAGCGCTTCCACTGCTCTGTCCCAGGACATCCCAGAAATTGCATCGGAGACGCTTCAGCGCAGTTACTCCGCTCCGGGACCTCCGGGTCTGGCATCCGAGGGGCCAAACTCCTCTCCCCACACGGACAGCATGAGCTCTGCCGCTTCCGCCTTACACCTGCTGTCTCCCCGTAACCGGCCCAGCTCTGAACACGGGCACCGTCCGCCGGACATCGGATCTCCAGCTGCAGAGAACGAGCGGATCAGCACCCTGTCTCTGCTGGAGAACGCACTGGCACAGGATAACGTGGACGGAGCAGGGTCTCAGCCGTGGCCGGCTGCACCCGATATAACCAGGGAAACGAGGAACAGTTTGGCAGACAGGTAAACCGTCTGTCTATATGTATGAGCACCGTGGTTACTAATCTGCACTCAAGGTCCCTAAAAGTGGGACTCGGGCCCTTTGACATTTAACACTTAGAGGTTTGTGCGGCACTTGGCGAAAAAAAAATCTTATTTGGATATATACATTCTATGATTACCTTTATTGAAAACTAAAACTACCTAAGCTGCCGATCGATTAGTTCTCCCGTGATGTATCAGTAAAGATCCTCCTTTAATTTAATATTTAATACTACAGAGCTTTTTTTTATTAAAAAGAAACCCATAAGATTTTATGTTTTGCTCCTTTAATGCTTTCAGAGCCTTAAAGCAGCAGCTGCTGCACCATCAAAAAAGAAATACCCCCTTATTATAATTTTCCCTTTTGCTTCTGTTTTTATCAAACCCTCCCCTTTTAAATTCTGTCGTTGAATTCTGGAAATATCCGTTTCTGACTGTGGCCCCTGTGAGGTTTCTGACTGTGGCCCCTGTGAGGTTTCTGACTGTGGCCCCTGTGAGGTTTCTGACTGTGGCCCCTGTGAGGTTTCTGACTGTGGCCCCTGTGAGGTTTCTGACTGTGGCCCCTGTGAGGTTTCTGACTGTGGCCCCTGTGAGGTTTCTGACTGTGGCCCCTGTGAGGTTTCTGACTGTGGCCCCTGTGAGGTTTCTGTCATTCATACTCAGGACGACAGACGTTGCCATTGTGACCGCTGATGCCTGTGGGGGAATAAGTGTTGCCTGCTCGAGCAGTCCAGCAATTTCCTCCGTTAAGTTTTGAGTTTCATATTCTGCACTGGTTGCTGGGATTCAGCAATACTTGATCTTGCCGGCAGCTGGTGACACTGGCTTCCCTTCTGCCCAGTTCTGCTAATGGAACCAGAAGCCAAGTTACGTCTCCAGGTTTAGAGTGGGAGCGAATAACTGAGCAATGTGCAGAATTATTCCGAGTGTAACATTCAATGTAACTTCTCAGCCCGGCTCCCTGGGGCACGGGTGGCCAACTCCAGTCCTCAAGGACCACCAAAAGGTTTTAAGGATATCCCTGCTTCAGCACAGGCGAGTCCCTGTGTTGAATCAGGGACTGGTTGAGCCACCTGTGCTGAAGCTGGGATATCCTTAAAACCTAACCTGTTGGTGGTCTTTGAGGACGGGAGTTGGCCGCCCTGCCCTAGAGGGAGGTCTAAACCCAGTAACTTCCCCCAGTCAGTACCTAGGAAATCGGACTCCCTGGAACTGAAAGTATACGGATCAGCTCAAGGGGACTTCTTGGCTCCCACCGTGTAAGAAAACAAACGGCAAGGTATAAAAGAGTAAGAAAGGATTGAGCTGCAGGAACATGTGCAGACACGAGGTGTCATTACAGGGCCCCCCCAGTGCTGTGATGCCGTCTTCTGGAAGGTGTGTGCCACATTGGAGTGGGGATCAAATCTTCACTGACAAAGGGAACAATGTTTCACAGTATAATAGATATTGGTCAGTGAGATGGCTGCGGGACCCACTGCTTCTAAACAACGCACGCTCATTTTTAATACATTTGTAATCTCCTTTTTTTTAAAAGAAAAATGCTTCTGCAAACGGATTCTACATTCTATTGCCAATATTTAGACTTTGATCTAGATATGATTATATCATCAAACTAGGCTGGGAAGGTCCCGGGCGCCTAAAATGTATGTCCTGTAGCCTGTGTTGCTGGCAGGTCAGTCACCGCGGTGACTGGCAGCAGCGCTCTCCGTGACCCCAAAGCATGATTGGGGGCTGTTGGGAGCAAGGTGAATTGCTCCGGAACTATGCCCATGCAGCCATCTTGGGAATGGGGAGGACTTTCTGGCTGTCAGCCTATCGCCAACCGCTCTCCCTCTTTACCAAGCTCTGGCTCCTAAACCCAACGCCTGGCTCCTAATTTATTTTCTGTCTGCCCCTGCTCTAAAACTTAAATTGTGAAATAGAGGTCAAGGAGAAAGCTGCATAAAAGTTGCATCGTTTTACATTTAAATTGCAATACAGCTGTGTAAAAACCAGCCTTGCTAATAAGATTCCTATACTTGGGCGACTCTGGGAAAATGTGATTCACACCTACTTTCTCAAGGGTTGCATAGTTACAAAGTAGACCTGAAAGAACAAGATCCGGCCGGTAATCGCAGTTTTTGGAAGCCGCACGGGTTGTGATTGTGAAGTGTGAAACTTTCAAGCGCGTGGCTTTAAATTCTTGCTTCTAATTGGCGGTTCTTTTTCCCCCTTTAGCGCGCGCGATGATCAGGACCGAGGCAACTCTTCGTTTCATAGACAAAGCTATCAGCTTCTGCAGCAACATGACAGCCAGGATGCCAGTGCGGAACAGAGGTGAGTTACGTCCGGCTGCAGCCTGTGCCAAACTGGGGTCCTCGGGGAATTAAGGCAGGCAGCTTTTTAACATATGCTTTCTGTTTACCCCAATAACAATATTGTGCGTCTGATTTGAATGTCTGGGAAACTTGGCTTGGTGTAAAGCTTTATGGTTGAGGAAAGTCTGCTTTTTACATTTTTCTTTTTTCAAACTTGTGCAGAAGTCTAGGAGGGGTGCTGGCTCTACGACAGTGATTTTAACCGGGGATCCGCGACACCAGGGGGGGAGAGCCGGGACACCTCTCCCATGCTGTCCCAGGCCCGGCGACACCCCACATAGCGGTGACCCTGCGGCTCCCGAGCTCAGCAGCCGCCCGGTCACTGCTGTACTTCCTCTCCCTGCCTGCTCTGGTCGGCGCCGGAAGTCGCACAACTTCCGGCTGACAGAAGAGAGCGGAAGGATCGCGCAGGCTTTTATTTCCTTCTATTAAAGCTGCAGTTCAGTCTTTTTTTTTTTTAATTAATTTTTTTACTTCAATAGTTTTAAGTGGGCAATCTCTAATTACCTAAAGAACTGTATAGCTGCCAGTCAATTCGTTCTCCATGTATTGATCGGCGAAATTTGGTGACATAATTAGAGCTGGCATATGTTTTTCTTCTGCTTCTTTCTCTCAGTGGAAGCTCATGAATATTCATGAGCACTCCTGCACTGACATGTGCTAGAGGGAGGGCAGGGCTGACAAAGGGGTGTGCCAGGGCTTGTGACAGGACATGAAGGGGCAGTGCCTTAGCAAATGGCTGTTAAAATAGAATACAAGAAAATTGGTCTTTCAAAGTTGTTTTTTTAAAAACAGAAAATGCTAAAAGTATTTTTTCTTACTACAGAACTGATTTATTAAAAAAAAAACACATGCAGGATATTGACTGAACTGCAGCTTTAAAAGGGTAATCCAATTTGGGAGCAAAGTATGCTAATGCCAGTAACATGCTTATGGACTGACCCACTCGGTCAATGCCTGTAACATGTTAAGGGATCACCATCGTGGTCAATGTCAGTAACATGCTAAGGGATCACCATCGTGGTCAATGCCTGTAACATGTTAAGGGATCACCATCGTGGTCAATGCCAGTAACATGCTAAGGGATCACCATCGTGGTCAATGCCAGTAACATGTTAAGGGATCACCATCGTGGTCAATGCCAGTAACATGTTAAGGGATCACCATCGTGGTCAATGCCTGTAACATGTTAAGGGATCACCATCGTGGTCAATGCCAGTAACATGTTAAGGGATCACCATCGTGGTCAATGCCAGTAACATGCTAAGGGATCACCATCGTGGTCAATGCCAGTAACATGCTAAGGGATCACCATCGTGGTCAATGCCAGTAACATGTTAAGGGATCACCATCGTGGTCAATGCCTGTAACATGTTAAGGGATCACCATCGTGGTCAATGCCAGTAACATGTTAAGGGATCACCATCGTGGTCAATGCCAGTAACATGTTAAGGGATCACCATCGTGGTCAATGCCAGTAACATGTTAAGGGATCACCATCGTGGTCAATGCCTGTAACATGTTAAGGGATCACCATCGTGGTTAATGCCAGTAACATGTTAAGGGATCACCATCGTGGTCAATGCCAGTAACATGTTAAGGGATCACCATCGTGGTCAATGCCAGTAACATGTTAAGGGATCACCATCACTGTTGGATTTCCTTGTCTGCTCCTCTTGTCTAATGTCACACTGTAATACAAGTTTTTGCAGTGACATGCCCCTATTCTCCCCCCCCCCCCCCTTAACCCTCCTTTCAATAAATAAAGGTAAATAAAACACCCACCTGACGGGGGCTCCTAAGAAATGCAATTTGTAATTTCCAGGGAAATAAAACATGCCCAATCTTTGCTTTTAGCACAGTTTAAGTAGTTTTAAGGAAGCCAGTTAGATTGTTAAATTGGCCAGCTATGTGACATTGTACCTTTTTTAAAGGTACACGCCCAAATTGCATCATATTTTGGACCACGTGGAGCACCATCACAATCATTTTTGCATTTGGGATCAAAAGCCTTAAATCAGCAGTCTTGTCTTATCCCCCCCTTCCTTTTTGGATATAGGTGGGAAGCAGGTGTCCCCATAAGCTGAGCTGTGTATTTTGGCTCTGGGGACTCCTTGGTTTGCGGGATTCCTGTCCCTGCCAAAGATGTGTGTGGATTAAAGAGGCAATCCAAGCTGGCAGGGTTTTTTAGGATGGAAACGGGGTGTTCGGCACTGAACCCCATTAATTTTAGCTCTGGGACCCCATGCTTCCAGAGATTTCTCCATAGGGGGTGCTGGTAACTGCTCCGCTACCAGGGTTCACATAATGGCGGCGTTTTAAAGATTCTGCTGGCCAATAGAAAACCATGATGTCATCTGGTGCTACCTATTGGCTAAAGAGACGTGCAAACTTTAAACTCGCAGGAGATACTGGCACCCCACCGGAGGGGGCCCCCGAAGCTGAAATTAATGGGGTTCAGCTCCGGAGACCCCCTGCTTCCATCCTATGTTAAAAAGCAAACAACGCCCTCCCCCCACAAAACGGCTTGGATTGTCCCATTAATATTCTGCATGATTGGGTAATTTTACAACTCCGTATACAGTGGGGATAAAATGGTGCAATGGTGCACACCTACATTTAATGCGGTAAGTCTTGGCCACCTATACTTTGCCCTTTTTTAGTGATTAGTGTGACGACGTCGGTGGCACCGCAGTGATGGTTAGAAGTGGCTGATAAAGACACAGGCACGCGCGGACGGCCAGGCGCACGCACATGCACGGGGGCGCGCGCACACGCACGGGGGCAAGCGCACATGTTCACATTAGCTTGCAACGTTTACAAATAATTCCCTGCTCCGATATTTTAAGTATTTTGTTCTGTGCAATTGGCATAAACTGCATTTTAATCGACTAAATTTATTGCTGTCATTGAAAATTTGTAGCGATATAAATCAACAAAAATGGTTAGTTATTTCTACATGTAACTTTAATTAGGAGTCTGATTAAAGGGGCAATCCAAGCGGGTGCTTTTTGTGGCTATTTTACATTTTAATGTTGGATGGAATTTATTTATTTATAAAATATTTTACCAGGAAGTAATACATTGAGAGTTACCTCTCGTTTTCAAGTATGTCCTGGGCACAGGAAGCAGGGGGTCTCCAACTGAACCCCATTAATTTCGGCGGGGGGGGGGTGCCTGCTTCCCGAAATACAAACCGTAGGTGGTGCTGGTAGCGGCTCGGCTAGCAGGGTTCACATAATGATGGTGTCCAAAACTCCCCCACCCTGCGGCCAGTAGGAAGCTGTGACGACGTCCGGTGCGGTTTCATTTTGGCCGCGTAATGCAGGAGCTTTAAACTCCAGTGAGACGGAATGGCTACCGGCTCCCCCTTCGGAGGAAGCAGGGGGCCCCTAAAGATGAAAATAATGGGGTTCAGCTCCAGAGACCCCCTGCTTCAATCCTATGTGTGTAATAAAAAAAAAGTGAAAAAAAACCAGCCACCTTGCATTGCCGCTTTAGTCACGGCTATTTTTGATGTCCCCATCAAGCTAGACGTGGGCCTGAATCAGAGCTCATTACTTTCCGTTTCCTTCCTTTAGCGAGCATGATGAGGAAGTAGCGAGCTTGGCTTCAACCTCGTCAAACTTCGGTGGGAAGGGATCGATCCAGCGGCTCCCTGTCAAAGACTGGAAAACCAAAGTGTCACCGCGCTCATCTCCAAAGCTTCGAAGGAAGGCCAAGAAAGATGAAGTGTACGTTAATCTAACGATCGATGCAATAATGCATTCTGTGCTCGCTTAATACTATTATACAGCAGGCCCCAAGCATTTACCTTTCTTCTTTTTAACTACCTAAAGGGTGAAGGTTTATTTATTTTCTGAACAAGGTTCATGAGTATTGAACATGACCTTGGATCCCATCGTTGATAATATTCCACAACAGGCTGTCGTGCATGTAAAGAAGCGTCTCATTTAGGGGGATTATTCTGTATCCGCCAAAGTCGGCCATTGGTCCGTCTTCGACCGCAATTCCCCAATTGGCCGCTTTAGCGGATATAAAATAAGCCCCTAAGATGGCTAGAGGTTTTGTGATTGCACTCCGCACTCGTGCTGTCCTGCAGATGCAGTTCTATACGTTTGCTGCCTTCCGTGAGGAGAACTCCTTAATCTCCTAAAATGTGTGAGCTCCCAAGAGGGGCTCACACGGCAAAAGACGCAAAGAAAACCGGAGAGGGCGCACGAAGTATAGGAAATTATACATTTATATCATTAAAAATATTCCAACTGTTACAATAATCACACACTATAAAGAAAAATGAACTTACAATCTCGCTAAAAGGCTGCTGAGGTATAACCAGGAGATCCGGAGGTGGGATCCAAAGGAGTAGATGGAAAGCGGGTCCGGACCGATGCCCCGTTGGTCGCGTTCTCCTGTCTCCACCGGTACACCTCTCGGCTCGTGGACACCCCGCAGCAGCCCCGCGTGACCTGTATTTGTTGATATATGAATATTGACCTATTTTTAGAACTTACTTTTGTAAGTCTTTCTACCTACAGCCCTATTGGACATTACGGTTCTGATAGATACTGTGAGACGATCTTTATGGAAAACAAATTTAAAAACCCTGCGCTCCTTTCCAATTGGCAATTTATTGGTGACATTATAATTTATTGTGTTTTTTTTTTTTTTTTTTAAATGCTAACCACGTCAAAGGTAGACTCCATTTTAATAGTTCCCTTCACTTAAACTTTATATTTCCCATTCAATGTTCATGGCGGTTATACATATGGGTAGCTCTGCCTCTTGAGAAGGACAGAAAAACATTTCTACAGGTGGGATATAAAAGGTTCCTCCTCTCACCTGTAGTCTGGCTTTTTTCTGTCCTTCGTAGAATAGGTTTGTTGTTTTTTGGACACTCGCCCCAGGATTATCAGTGTAGTATAGCCGGCAGAGGGGTTCTCCCAGCATCTCTCCCCCACCGATGCGCCGGTCTCGCTTCACAAGACTGCCGAGCCGCTACTGAGCGCAGCAGGGGACCGACCCCAGCAGGACATGCGCGCGTGACGTAGCACTGAAAACGGGAGCCCTCATAGTGGCGCCAAAGTGGGAGCGTGCCAGAAACCGGAAGTGCGGTTGATCCAGTAAATACAGCAGTAAGCTTATAGAAACCTTGTGGGGGACTGTAAAACACACAGCTGAGGCACTGGACTGCTGCCTGTGTTGTCTGGAAGAGAGGAGTGAATGTTGCAAGCTATGGAGAGCGATCCATCCAATGAGTTGTTGCCAAAACTTTCTGGGTGAGCGGGCAGGACATTTACCTCCCAGTGGACCTTAAGCAGGGTGTTCTGCTCGGTATCCCCCCTTGGTTTTTCTTTCAAACTCCACATCCTGCACTTTATTTTTCAGTTGCACTTGAAAACTGTTTTTTTTGTTGTATATTTGTTTTAAACTTTTTTCCTGTTCTGGTTGGTCCTAACTGACCAACCAGATGCCGTATTCGCCAGCCAATCAGTTAAAAGGTTTGAAAATAGAACAAGTTCAAGTTTTATTCAAAGAGAGAGCAGAAGATTCATGGAACTTTGTGAGGTGTTTGTTTTGTGTATACAGCACTTCTGTTCTACCTGAACATGGAACTTCAAAGTTGCCTGTGGAGGCTTTGTATCACAGAAAAGTATTAAGAAACAAGAGCATGTGACAAGCCAGCTATAGAAGGGAAGACATGACGTGAGGACTGACTTAAAGCTGCAGCAGTCCCGGCTCCGGATCAAATGAATTATGTTCTTCAATGGATGAAGGACACAGTGACAGACTATGGAAACGGTAGTGTCGCAAGTAAGGGACCGTCAAAGAGGTCAAGGTCACAGACAAGTCTGGACAGGAGAGGGTCCTCATCTGACGAATCAAATATTGACATATTGTCTGAGGGAGAACACCTATACTCCTCTGATCAGGCGGAAGATACTATGTTTGATGCACTGATTGAAGCGGTGCGAGAAGGTCCAGTGATGATTCACAAAGAGAGACTCTTCAGGGAGACGCACAAGAAAGTAAGTGTGCCCTCTACATGAGGTACTTACGGATATTATTGAATCAGAGTGGATACAGAAGGGCAAAAAGATGGCTTTGTCCCGGTAATGTTATAATATTACCCCCTTGCAGAGGAACACGTGAAGACTTGGGAAACACAGCCAAAGGTGGATTCAGTGATTACAATAATAGCGAGGAGAACGGCGCATCAGGTTGATGAAGCCATTTTATTTAAGGATGTAATGGACAGAAGATTATTCAATGACCTAAGGAAAGCATTCGTGACAGGAGGAGCAGCTTGTAAACCAGCGGTGGCCACGGCTTCTGTATCCAGAGTTATGCGAGCCTGGGTCGTTAATATGTTAGATGTGCTGGAAAAGTGGGTTTAAGAGAACGGCAATCCTAAAAGTGTTAGCGGACATAAAATTAGCCACATATTATCTCGCAGAGGCATCATTCAACGCTGTTCGTCTTACATCAAGATCCATGGCTCTTTTAGTGGCCGCAAGGAGAGCTCTATGCTTGAGGCCATGGAGCCCGGACGCGGCCTCAGAATAACTTATGCATATTACCTTTGTGAAGGAGGAGAAACTTGTCTGGAGCATACAGAGCGATGTTGGATCTAAAATGTCAACACATTCCTCAAGGTGACAAGATTCAAGACGGCATCATTCAGGCGATTCAGAAGGATCTTCAAAGGTAGGTCATTGGGGAGCGCAGATACCACCATATATGAAAAAAATCTAAACAATTCATAGTGTAGTATTTTCTTAGATAGGAGACATCTTTGGTAAAAACAGAAATGGGGACTCACACTTTCCCAGTGAATCAGCAGCAATGGTTTAACCCGATGGATGGTCAGCTAAATGGGTGGTAAACCATTGCTGTTGATTCACTGGGAAAGTGTGAGTCCCCATTTCTGTTTTTACCAAAGATGTCTCCTATCTAAGAAAATACTACACTATATATTGTTTATATTTTTTTCATATATGGTGGTATCTGCGCTCCCCAATGACCTACCTTTGAAGATCTGTCTAAGGAGAATTGGACCGTCTCTACAAAAGGGTTGAGCTGCTATTTTATATCACTGAATAATTTTAACAAACACATTTGCACGGTTATATTTTTTATTAAGCACTTTATATATATATACTCCGGGAAGAAGGCCCCCTTGGCTGAAACGCGTTGAGTGTCCACTCTAGGCAGCTATTCATTATTTTGTTGGCGTGACTCTTGGTGCTTATCCTGTGGACTGCATGACTTATTTCCACACATCCTGGAGTTTAACTCCGTGGGACTGACTCCATCATCACTATATGGCAGCTGAGTATCATTTTCTCTGCTATCTGGAGTCATTATCTCCTATGGAACCCTTACTCTAGGTTGTTTCATATGTGCAAACAGCACTGGCTTTTTGTGATTTTACAGCCATGTGTCTTACTTGCTTTTGTGCAGCCACCACAGGCATTGTATGCATCTTTTTTTGATTTTGATATTTTGTATTGCTGTTCAGGGTTTGAGTCTTTGTTTCATTTTGTCTCCCCTGTGCCTCCCCCTTGGTTTAAGTTATTATTTTTCTTATGTACATCATTTTTGTATATAGGTTTATTTATGCCATACCTTTCTTTATGCCCTTAGCTTAGTTATCTACCTTTTTAGCTTAGGTCTTTACTAGGGTTTTTTTTTAAATATTCTTTCTTTGTGTCGCTTTATATAGTTATCAGGCTCATTGTGCAGACACATTTTTTGCTTTTGATTTATTTTTTCAGCATTATTGATTTTGGTAAATTTTAGTCAGTCACAGTCTTTTTGTATTTTTTGCTGCCCTTAGTGTGTATATGTTTTTAAATGTTAGTGTTCTTTTTGCTCGCTATTAAAATCTATTCATTTTCTAGTCTGACTTTAGTTTCCTGGTCTTTTGGTATTATGTTATCAGTTATATTGTGGTATATTTAGAGTGCTGCTTTCGGGGATTGTCTTTGTCTTTTGTGTGTTCAATATATATATATATATATATATATATATATATATATATATATATATATCATATATCATATATCATATATCATATATCATATATCATATATCATATATCATATATCATATATCATATATCATATATCATATATCATATATCATTGATTAACACAGTCTAATTGCACTTGATTTTCTCTCAGAAAGGAGCGCTTACAATCACACTTTTTTTTCTTTGATTCAGAAGGGTGACTGGTTAGCCTCCACAGTTCTCAAAGATGCATACTCGTGGCATTAAAGCATCAAAGATTCATGTGATTCGCTTTAGGACAATAATACACAGCCCTGCCTTTCGTACTAGCTGTAAATACTCTCTCCAGAGCGTGCATAGGTTCATTCAGGGCCCAAAGCATCACTTATTAAGTGTTTTAATATATAGATATAAAAATACAGTGCTTATATTACAGGAAAAGGATTACAAGAACATAGAATTACAAAAAGTGCAGGACAGTTTCTTAACATTAAATGATAAAACATTACAGAAAACCCTATACATTACCATATGTCATAGGTTTTCTCCCAGAGAGGTCACTGGCGCAGAAGTGAGACTTGTGTGTTTCGTCCAAGCAAACCTTTGTTGAAATCTGATTTTAAATAATCTGTGCCAAGATTTATATCCTATTTTTTCCCCATTTAAACAACATAAATCCACCCGTGTCGTAAATCAGCTGCGAGATTGACAGTTTTATGACAGAGTAAAAAAAAACTCCTACAAAACAGTGTTTAAACTAACCCCTCAGAATATAAACATACTCATAACTTTCCTTCTGTAATACTTACACACACGTGAGCTGATCAATAGATTTGGGTGGTCACTACGGACGCCACGAGACTAATCACAACCGTCTTACCCCTACATTTGAGCGACAAATGGATATCTGCCTTATTACCTCTTAACCGTGCCGTGTGTGGTCTTGTTGCATTCTCCTCTGTGACACGATTACAGGTGTGTAGCTCTTTCGTAGGTATAGTAGATGACCACATAATATTCTCATTTTTAATAAAGTCCTTCAATGATGGCATAACCTGTGGGTCACCTTTCTCTGGAATGTACCAGTAATTATTCATTAACTGTGAGTTTGCTTTGAGGCTGGTACAGTCAGCTATGCTTAGTGTTTACGACCTTCTAACCAACAGGCGGCGCTTTAATCCAGGATAGCCTCCCTCCCAATTATGTTGCCTTTGAAGCCCAGCAAAGTCCCATCGCAAGTCTGTACCTGTTATAAACCCAATACATTGTATTTTTAAACCCAAATTGTACCTTCATTAACCCCTGAAGCACCAGATGGATTAAAATACATAATATCTCATGATCTTATCATGACAAGCTATGATGGTGGAAGCAACAAAGAAACCTGGAAACAGGTTTTGCCATCATTCACCACTCCTCTGGTTATTGGTCAGCCCAATAAAATACATACCATGCCAATTATCTAGAACTAAAGGCAGCCTTAAAGGCGTTTCAAGAGTATGTGCAAGGTCGACCTGTCTTAATAAAATCAGACCATCGTACGCCAGTAAAATATATACAAGGACAAGCCAGTACAAGAAGCAGAAAATTAATGCAAGTGACGGCAGCCATTATGACTTGGGCCGAAGTTTTTCTGGACAGATTAACTGCAAGTCTATCTCCCACAACGGGAGAACTTGACCGCCGATTTCCTGAGCCTACAGGAAATACATCCAGGAGAATGATCTATGAACAGGACAATTTATCAACAGATACAACCCAGAGCTAGATCTGATCGCAACAGGATGATACCGCCGTTCTCTTTAAGAATAGATCATCCCTCAGCCTTTCAGGTGGATTCCCCGAGTTTCCTGTGGGGCTTCAATTTGGCGTATGCCTACCCACCAATTTCACTCATACCAAGCGTGTTAAAAAGAGACAAGGCTGAGGCAATCGTTTTTACCCAACTGGTCAAGACAAACATGGTATTTTAAGACAATAGTCAGACAATGGGAACTACCTCCGGTGTATGAGCTGCAGGAACAAGGGCCAATAAAGCACCTCAAATCCACAGAGGTTGGTGCTAGCGGCCTGGCGACTGAGCTTGCTAAAGCAAAAGTGCCTTTCAGCAAAGCCAATTGAGACACTGATCCGTGCCAGAAAGGAGTCCACGTCCAAGGTATATTGCAGGATCTGTTTGAGATTCCTGCGATGGGGCAAGGAAAAAGAGCAGAACTGCATTAATCCTCCTTCAGCAGGGCTAGTCTAAATCCTTCAGACTGTTTTGAGAAAGCACTTTGCCTCCGCTCCCTGGAAGGCCAGGTGTGTGCTTTTACAGCACTATTGGAAAGAGGTTTTTTGAGAGGTTAATTACCAGATTTTTAGAAGCAGTAAAAAGACTGAGACCTTAAATTGGGAATGAGTCGCTGATACTGCAGGCAATGGTGGAATCCCACATTCGAACGTCATCCCTTGAAAAAGCGCCGAAGCGAAACGCCTGTCGGGATTGCTGCTATTTCCCCATTGCACTTAGTGCTATTGGCAGCACTTTGTAGAACAGTTAATGGACTATTTTAACTGAGTTACTCTGAACCATTGGACACAGGCTAATCACCCATGCCTCATTGCTGACACCGCAAGTATTGTAGTGGACTGTTTGGATGTAGCTACCTAATATGCATCTGTGTGTGACTTATCCCTCCATTTGTTATCTGGTACCTGCTTCACTCTGATATAAGTAACTATATATGCACACTATGCCTCGGAGTATGTAACTTTTCCCTCTATCTGATATCTGGGAATTGTTTTTCTTTGATACAAGCAATAATATATTCACATTAGCATTATTTCCACAGTGGGAGGGGTGAGTTAGAGAGCTAGCTTCCTTTCTCTTAGTAGGTTCATTTTCATTACTGTGATGGGCTAACTAAGTGCTATTATACAGTCTCCAACTGAGCCCTCCTGATATACCAATATTCCACTACTGAGATACTTGCAGTGACTGTGTCATCTAACACTTGCTCATTCTGAGGGTGTGTCCTATTATTAATAATATAGTTATCAATCGTAGTGTGGTCGTGGGAGGGGGAAGCTGGAATAGAAGCTCCTAGTAGGCTGAACTTCTATTTTTGTTGGGCTATCCAGCCCGGTTATCACCTTATCTAAGGTGAATTGGCTTTACTACCAAGTAGTACCCTCTACCTGAGGTTCTATGTGTACCAGGGAGTTTTTAATACCCTGTTTTTTGTTACATTACTATTAAAATAGTTTTTATTAATACTGACATCATATAATTTCATTATTAGTGGATGTTTTTTGTTCCGTACCTCTCCTAGCTACTATACTATTACGTATCGTATTGGTGATATTGAGTGCAGACATGTAGGAGTTTCTGACTGGACCACTGGCCCATCTGGGTTCTGTGTATACCAGCCTCTGTGTATTAACCTCCATTCAAACCATTAAAGGACCTGTCACTAACCATGCTAACACACAAGACGGTATATCTCATCGAGATCACATTGGGGAGAAGAGTGGAAGAGTTGCAGGCATTATCCTGTGAAGGGTCATGCCTAATTATAAATCATGAGAGAACTGTCCTGAGGCCCGTCACCCATTTCCTACCTAAGTTAGTATCTGCATTTCATCCAAATCAGGAGATTGTCCTGCTGCCATCCTTTGTCCTCAGCCAAAAAATCCAAAGGAGGAACCGCTGCACAAGCTGGATGAGAAGAGATGTGTAAAGCACTATCTGGAGCAGGTGCGAGACTAGGTCAGACTATTCGTGCTTCCATAGGGTACCAGAAAGGGGCCGGATCGAATGATGAACAGTGGCTGAGCCACGTGTACTGAAGCAGAGGCGTCCTTAAAACCTGACCTGTTGGTGGCCCTTGAGGACTGGCATTGGCCACCCCTGCACTAAGCATTTGTTAGAGGCTATTTATGGACTCCGAGCTGACAGAGGAATTCAGCCCCAGTGTTACATTTGCAGTAATCAGGGGCTGACTTTAGAAAGAACTGATTTTAATATTACAATTCATTGAACACTAATGAAGAATAAATATTCACAAAACATTATTGCACATCTCCGGTCACCAGACCTGTGGACATCTGCTGATTACCCTAATAACCTCTAACTAGAGCACAATATTAACAGTACTGGTGTGTTATGACAGACTATGTGGCCGGTCTTCTAAAAAGGTTACAGTACTGACCTCACAAGGGGCGCCGAGTTACAATCATTAACCAGGAGTGTTTGGAGACGTGTTCAACATATACACGCATTGTTATTTGTGATGACGTGCAAGCTTCGGGGGGCTTTCTGTTACATAGTTATATAGGAGATGAGGTTGAAAAGAGACCTGTATTCAAGTTCAACCTATGCTAAATTTAGATGATCGATACTTTATCTTATATTTGTATTTAAAGTATTTTGTTCTTTTTGACTAACTTTGTCCTCATCTCTAATTTTAGGGATCTGGCTCAGTCGCCACGAATTTCTGACCACCAGGTGAGCACAGATTTAGTGTAAACATGACTTGTTTTTTTAATATAAAATAACAAACTTGCGTGAGGACGAGGTCCCCCTACGGACTCTCGCACAGTATATTTAGTCATTAATACCTACGTCTTAGGCTAGTGTTAAAGCAGCAAGCCAAGTGCTGCTAATTTTGTTTTACAAAGGGTTGCAGCAGACTATCTCCGGAGCTGAACCCCCGTTTATTGCAGCTTTAGTGACCCCCTACTTCTGGAGCTACTTGCCTCAGACGGGGGTGCCAGTAGCTGCTCCGCTAGGCTTCCAGGGTTGACATTTTGGCGGTGTTTCGAAGTTCCCGCACCCTGCGGGCCAATAGGAAGCCGTGACATCATCGGGTTTGGCTTCCTATTGGACCGCGTGACACTACCGGCACCTATTACGGAGGTAAGTATCTCCAGAAGCAGGAGGTCCACCTGAGCTGATATGAGGGGGGTTCAGCTCCGGAGACCCCCTGCTTCAATCCTGTTTAAAAAGCAATCGGTTTCTAAACCATGAAGTAGATTTAATGCAAGTTGTTCTTTGAAGATGTGGCCAAACTCTGTTTTCCGCCCAATAACGCAGCCACACGGCGAGCAGCAGGAGGAATTGATGGTTCTTCTGCGCAGCCAGCAGCGGGAACTGGCCGAACTTCGGCAGAGCCAACTGGAGCTGTTACAACGGCTGACGGATCACATGGACGCAGCTCAGAGCTCCATCATGGGCCATGTGGAGCGTGTGATCGATACTCAACAGGAACAAGAGCGTATCCTTCTTACCAAGCGGTGTTACACGCCAGTACTCAAGCCCCTCCTCCCCCCCCCCCCCATCCCACTCCCCAACAGGTCAGGTTTTCAGGATATCCCAGCTTCAGCACAGGTGGCTCAATCAGAGACTGAATCGAAGACAGCATCCAGTACTGAAACAGGGACTGATTGAGCCACCTGTGCTGAAGCAGGAATATCCAGAAAATCGGACCTGATAGAGGGGGCTCGAGGACTGGAGTTGAGCCCCCTCTGCTTTAACCAATGTAACTGACCAATCACCTCATGTTTAAATCCTCTGCTTCCATCAACACATTGCACAGCCACAAATCGGTTTGCTGCAGCTGCATGGGGTCCACGTGTTATCTAATCACTTGTAGTGTTTAACATCCGTAGAAGTGTCCGACACGGAACAAGCTAAAGAGACGCAGGAAACAAGCGCAACCTGTACATGGAAAAAACAATACAAATCTCTGCAGGCTTGCACAGCTTTAGTAGGACTGCATGTAAACACTAATATTACACAAACTGTGTGTATTTAGCAATGCTCTGTGTTGAAGGAAAGTGTGTCGGACACACAGACGTTTCCCAAAGTAGATTGTGTTTTATTTAAGCGCCACACACAGATAGCACAGTGTTGCCTCCGTGCTCTTCCCTACTACGTCCTCGCTTCTTTCTGCACATGCTCATTTCTCTGCCCTGGCTTCATCTTCTGTGATCATACTGAGCAGGAACCCCTTTGGTGCAGGAATGTGACACACCAGGTCATACTCAGTCTCTGTTAGGGGGGATTCCACAGTCCAGCACGTGTAAATAATATGATTTTATAGACGCCGTTGGGGTGCACATAACGCGTCTCTTTAGATTGTGTGCTGTATATGTTGTTGGGTTGGAGCGCTCGAGGTGGTGGAACTTTGCGCACAGTCGGAATCTGTGTTACCGGAGCAGATTTCCCTCATTTCCTCCGGCCTTTAATTTAGAAAAGAGAAGTGGACTTCTTTAAACAAAAAACAACCGCAACTCTGGATGTAATAACCAAAAGGGTTATGGAAAAAAATGACTTGCGTATTTTAACTCCAACTTATTTCTTGCCACACTTGGTTCCTTACCTCGGGTTAAATTCTGCTTATTCAGTGATATATTTGAGTACAGACCGTCCTTCTAAATTACATTTGTGACATGGTGAAATGGGTATTGTTGGCCATCTGTTTCGTAAAGGGCCAATCCCACATAGCTCACTATATTCATATTATAGATTACCTACCTGTATATTCCTATTATGAACAACTTACCTGTGCGAGATGTGGATGCACTTGAGTGTTTTCAGTCTTCAGACCCTGCAGAAAAGTCCAGTTGCCTAGCTGGTTGTCATAGCTTTTGAACACGTGACACACGTTTGATACAGTATGTAACACACGTGCTTTTGATGCAGAGCATACACCTGGAGATGCTCACACACAGGCACTTCCATCGTCTAAAAGCAGCACGATATTGAGACGTCACCGCCCTTAATTCCCCACGTTCCCTCAGAAAGGAGACTTGACCGGATCTTAAGTGATGGGCAGCAGCGGAACGGGCAGCTGCAGGAGCACCTGTCGCAGCAGCTCTCGCATTCCCTGTCCGGGGCGCTCTGCAACCGGCTGGACAAGACCGTACGGGACGAAATGAAAAAGACTGTTCCTCAGTGTAAGTACAAAGCGGTGCTAGATTTATTTTGTGATCAGACAAAGCCTCAGCGCTGCATCCAATATGACCAATTCTATTGTTAAATTCTTATCTGTTTATCTTTTCATAAGTGAAGGTCATTTAATTAAATTCTCTGGCCAACGCTTTCCCCCCCACTCACGGCAGTAATACACGGGACATAATAATATAACACATAATGGGAATAAGGGCTTCAGAGCTTAATGTAACATTCAGAAAAGGAGTCTCTGCCCCAAGAGCTTACAATCTAAGGGCGAGAATTTAGAGACGGGAGGAGGATGTTATGGTTAGTGTGTCTGCAATGGGCCACGGTCAGTGTATGAGCTGTATATTGGCCAATGGAGCTACTCGTATGCTTTGTTAAAGAGGTGTGTTTTAAGATGGGTATTAAAGGTGGATAGAGAGGGTGCCAGTCGGATATTGAGGGGGAGGGCATTCCAGAGGTGGGGGGCATTCAGTGAGAGAGGTTTTAGACAGGAGAGGGCATTGGATATAAAAGTGGTAGAGAGAAGACATCCTTGAGCAGAACGCAAGAGTCGGGCAGTTGTATAGCGATAAATTAGGGCTAAAATGTAAGAGTGCGTGTAGCCTTGAGAGAAGAGTTTTGTAAGTAATACGTAATGTGATGGGAAGCGAGGAGAGGGATTTCATGAGGGGAGATGCTGAGACAGATCTAGGAAAGAGTAGAGTGATTCTGGCAGCATTGTTTAGGATAGAGTGTAGGGGAAACAGGTGAGAGGCAGGAAGGCCGGGCAGCAGGAGGTTGCAGTAATCGAGACGGGAGAGAATAAGGGCTGTATTAGTTTTAGAGTAGGAGGATCCAATGCGCACTCACATCCAGATAATATGAAATAAAGAAAAGAGGACACAATAGTGTAATTCTGTGTGTGATCGGTATAGGTGAAGGTGGTAGTGAACTCGCATTTCGTAAGATAAAACAGGCATCTCGGTTAATCAGTTTAACCAAACTGTTGTTGAAGAACGTCTGATGTCAGGATGCTTCTTGTGGTACATATGGTCCCTGACGACAGGATACTCCCGATATCTCCCAGACTCACAGGCAGCAGGATATGATGGGGATATAGAGCAGAAAGAACACACACATAGTGTAATACTGTATAAGTAGATATAATCTATATATAACTCTATAGTAAATCCACTCACATTGTGTGTACTGATAGTACACTTTTAGGTTGTTAAAGTAACCAACTTATGATGGCTTTCAGCCAAGTCAGGAATGACTATTAGTTTGAGCAGCAGAGGAGAGGGCGTATATTTGCAATGTTACGGAGGGAAAAAGACCGGTTTTAGCTACATAGTGAATGTGAGCGGGGAATGTGAGGAAGGAGGCAAATGAGACCCCTAGGCAGCGTGCTTGTGATACTGGGTCTATGATAGTGCTGCCAACAGTCACGTAGATGGGTGTTCAAACCCCTTGGGGGATGCCCACACAGAGGTGGGTTTTCAAACCCCTTGGGGGATGCCCACAGAGAGGTGGGTTTCAAACCCCTGGGGTATGCCCACAGAGAGGTGGGTTTCAAACCCCTGGGGTATGCCCACAGAGAGGTGGGTTTCAAACCCCTGGGGTATGCCCACAGAGAGATGGGTTTTCAAACCCCTTGGGGATGCCCACAGAGAGATGGGTTTTCAAAGCTAAAGCCTTTAAGTATGTGCAGGCAATAAAAAGGGATTGTTGAAGCCCCACAAATGTAATTCTATGTCTTATACTGTAGGTCAAACCTTAAACAATGTATTTTATAATGATAGCTGGAATTAAGTAATTGCATCGAGAAGTAATTTAATTTTTTTTGCTCAAATAATTCCTTACTGCACAATCTTCTCCTTTTCCGGAGGAAAGGTAAGGCAGTAGATGATGCTGGTTAGGTGGAGCTGTTGAAATGGTCTATAAACACAATGAGAATTGTGATGTCAATTCTATATCTTGCACCTTTCACGTTTTTGCTGAATTAAGTGTTTTCCTGCTATGTGGTTTAAATGAGAATACCAGTTGGGAAAACTTACATTTACCCAAGTTTATTTTTCTCTATAACAATAAGCAAGAAACATTAACCTAGCGTTTACTGTACCAATTCCTGAATGCAAACTTTCATAGGTATGTTCTGCAAGGACAAGGAACTTGTGATTTGTACCTGTATATCTTACACCGGTAATCAAGCAGGTGAAAAGGAGTACACCGTTTCCCAGTAGTGACTCTAGCAGTGTCCCTTTTAGCTTCCTACCTACTTAACACATGGACTCCTTAGAATATGTCCTCTCTATATAACCGCTTGTACAGCAGAGCCCAGGATAGGGCAGTATAGATTTGGAAAACTCATTCAAAGAGCAATTTGGTCTCTGGGACTCGTCAGATAAAGATGCAAATCCTGCATTGTGAAGAAGGTAGTGGTTATAGTGGGTAATAATTAGTGGCATAAACCCACCAGGGAAGAGCCACCAAATTAATACATGGGATGGATAATCTAATTTATGAGGAGAGGCTAGCTAAATTTAGATTTATTTACATTAGAAAAGAGGCATCTGAGGGGATATGATAAATATATACAAAAATATTTGGGGACAATAGAAGGAGCTTTCAAATGAACTATTCATCCCACGGGCAGTACAAAGGACTCAGGGGCCATCCGTTAAGGTTGGAGGAAAGGAGATTTCACCAGCAACACAGGAAAGGTTTCTTTACAGTAAGGGCAGTTACAGTGTGGAATTCTTTACCCATGGAGACTGATACAATACTGGCAGATACAATAGATTTGTTCAAACAAGGTTGGACATCTTTTTAGATGGGAAAGGTATACAGGGATATACCAAATAAGTAAACATGGGAAGGATGTTGATCCAGGGAGTAATCCGATTGTCATTATTTGGAATCGGGAAGGAATGTATTTTTTCCCTTATAAGATATCATTAGCTGATATTTCACAGGGTTTTTGTTTGCCTTCCTCTGGATCAATATACTGTAAGTACAAATATAGGATAAAGTATCTTTCTAAATTTGGCATAGGTTGAATTTGATGGACATATCTTTCTTTCCAACATCATCAACCATGTAACCTGTGTGAATCTGCCTATCTTCCATCCATGTTCCCCCAAACCTGCTTCATGTACCCCAATATTGCATGCCTTATAGTGGTTACCCTGCAAACAAGGGGTAGTGCAAAGGAGCATACTGAGATATGAATGGTACATGTAGATTCAAACAGAATGAGGTCCCCATACTCTTAAGAAAATTGAAAAGTCTATTTAAAATACTACTGTACATGCTTTAGAATTACTCATTCATAAACTAGGTAAAAACTTTGGGGCTTTCTCCAGATGTGGCAGGACTGACTTACTGTCTCCGGAGCCACGGCGGCCAACACTTAAATCCGTGGCTTCTGAGAGAGTCATGGTCCCACAACGGGCTCCTGGGCAAAAAAAATGTCAGGGTCCCATTAATATTAATTCAGACTGCCATTTTTTTTCTTCCTCCCCCATCCTCTCCCTGATCCTCTCTCTCATCATCCCTCCTCATAATCTCTCCCCATCATCATAATCTCCCCATCTCCCCCCCATCCTTTCCATCTCTCCCCCTCATCATCATCTCTCCACCTCATCATCATCTCTCCACTCTCTCCCCCTCTCTCCTCTCCCCCACCATCATCACCTCTCCCGCCCCACCATCTCTCTACCCCCACCATCACCTCTCCCCCCCCCCCCCACCTTAATCACCTCTGCCTCTCGCCCAACCATCATTATCGGTCTCCCCACACCATCATTACCTCTCTGCCCCCCACCCCCATCATCACCTCTCTCTCCCCCTCCCCCGCCCCCATCACCACCTCTCGTCCCTTTCATCCCCCATGCCTACCTGTGGGTGGTCCTGCGTGTTAAACAACACAGGAGCCGGCAGAGAAATCAGCAGCTGTTACAGCAGAGCAGGAGAGGAGCGCTCTCTAGTGGTCTGACTCGGAAGTCTTTCTTCCTTCCGGTGTCTGCGGCCAGAGCGTGCTCCTCCTGCTTTCCTGCTCTGACTGTCAGAGCTGCTGATTTCTCTGCCGGCTTCTGTTTAATACTGGGGCCCGCCGGTTCCGCCACCAGGTGTGGGGGGAGAACTGGTCCCCAAGGGCACAGGTCCCCGGGCTATAGCTGCGCCCCAGGTCTTGCTGGTGATTTCCTTTTTTGGGAGAAGCAGCTTGACCTTTGGGGTGCCATTACAATGTCCGCGGGACCTTACAAGGACTGGTACTATCGTTTCCCGTGTGACATCCAAAGGTAGTGGAGATTTGTTTTTGTTGCTGTTTGAAAGATGTGAACAGACGAGAACTTCAGGGACATCAGGGAGGATGTCCCGGCTGTGTGATCTATACTGGGAGGTCCATAGCACCCTGCGGCCAAGGTCATTCTGGCATTGTAAGCGTTAATGTGGTCTGTTTTCCAGAATGAATATACCCAATGGGTATATGCCCCCCATATGGCAAGTTGTGGACAGGTCGTTTGCAGAATTCCTATAAACGGGCAAAAACAATTCTTAGGGTAAAGAGCCCAAATTTGGAAACCCCAAAACCTGTCTTGTGAACGGTCTTTAGAGCAGCTGATGAAATGAATTCCTGCACGGTGCAGATGAGTCCACACTTGCTGTTTTCGGTGCCACGATCACTTGCTCGTCCTTTAGATGAGCTGCCCAGCCGCCTGGAGCCGTGTCCCTGCAGTGCTGAAGGTAAGAGACGCCGGGCTGAACAGTCACTTCCTTCCCCTGGATTACATAGATGTCACAATATGGGGCTATACATGAGCGGGAGGCTATATGGCCATGATATAAATGTCCTGTCCTGTCCAGCCCTTTGATGTAGATGACCGAATATGGTCTCACAGCCTCCCCCGCTATAGAGCCCCATGTTCTACGTCACCCAGGGGGAAGGAGCACTACATCTCTTACCTTCATCGCTGCGGGCAGACGGGGCACCGCTCATCTAAAAGGTTAGTATTGTATCGTTTTTCTCTCCCTGCAGATGGCCCATCGAGTGAAGCGTTAACACTGCGGGGTCACATGCAGAAGCAGGGACCCGCACAGCAGTAATTCTCCCGTGCTGCAAGACTCTGTTTCCGGGGCCAGGGGATTGCAGCACGTTGGTCCGCGAGTATGTCTGGGCACATCTGTATATAAATGTGCAGTCACGTAGGGCCAAACTGGACGAAGAACTGGCGTGTTTATTAGGGTGAAACTGGGTTGCTGCTTAAAACCCCTATATTTTTCCTTGCGGATTTAAACTCTAGAAAAGAAAACTTGCTATATTTTGTTATTGGAGCTACACTCGTGCCTGCGCCTGCCGGTGAAGAAGTGCGTTGATGCGTGACGTCAGCGCACGTGAGCTGGTTCAGCCAATGAGGGCGAACCAGCTTCGTGATCCGTCCGCCACGCCCCCGCAACGTGTCTACAATCTGTTGCAGCCAACTTCACAAATTGCTTGGGCTGCAGGAGTGTGCGCGTCGGTGCGCTCGTTCGACCGCGCAGGGACCATAATCCCAGCCTTAGAATGCAGGGATAAACCCGGCCAGCGAGGTGAATGTGCCGCACATTGCGACGTTATATCGCCCTTAACATTTCATAAGGAGAAATAAAACCAATTGCCAGGTCAAGTATGGCTAATCGCGTTTCTGACCAGGAAAATGGTTTTGCAACGGTGGATAAAATATATTCTCTACAATCCACAAAGCAGCTGGATGCAGACATATCCAAACGTGGAAAATATGAGCAATTTGGCTCCTTTAATGGAGAAGGCATTTTGCTGCTCTGTCTAGAAATTTTCATTCGTTTTGCAAACACAATGCAGATATACAGGACAGGATAGGTGAGGGGTTTTATTAAGCCGCTGTAAGCTCATTTACTTTTTCTATTTTTATTTCATTCAATGCTTCGATCCCATAATAAAATATGTGAAAAAAAATAATTAACACTTATTGCTGCTTTAAGCGATCCTCTTTTTTTCACCTGTGAGTGGGGACAGTGAGAAGTTCCTGTACCCTGTGTGCCTGTCCTTGTTAGGGGGGTGGGTGGGGGGGGAGTTTCCTGTACCTGTGTGCCTGTCCTTGTTAGGGGATTGGGGAGGAGGCGGGTCGGTGGGGACGGTGAGAGTTTCCTGTACCTGTGTGCCTGTTCTTGTTAGGGGATCGGATAGGAGGCAGGCGGTGGGGACGATGAGAGTTTCCTGTATCCTTTGTTTCTGTCCTTGTTCGGGGGGGGAGGGGGGGACGTGAGGCGGGGGGTGGTGGGGGGGGGGGGCGGTGAGTTTCCTGTACCCTGTGTGCCTATCTTGTTACGGGATCGGGGAGGATGCGGTGGGCACGGTGAGAGTTTCCTGTACCCTGTGTGCCTGTCCCTGTTGGGGAATTGGGGGTGAGGCAGTGGGGACGGTGAGAAGTTCCCTGTACCCTGTGTCTGTCCTTGTTAGGGGATTGGGTATGAGGCAGGCACCTTGCCAGTCGAGACCCAGATCAGCACCCTTGAACTGCACATGTTTGTATTAATAGTATAGAAAAGATGATGGGTGGGGGAGAGGAGCAGCATTGTATTATTTTACACTGTGTGTCGCTGTCTTTGTGCTAAAGGTATTTCTAAAAGCCTGGAGCCTGTCACGGGGCAGCTGAGCAGCACAATTGCAGCAAAGCTTACTGCTGTGGAGGGAACTCTGAAGGAGAATGTCACGAAGATGGTTAAATCAAAGGTAAATCCTGTGTCCTAATGTGTCCCAACGCAGTGTCTTTATATTCTAAATCAGGGGGGCGCAACTCCAGCCCTCACGCGCCCCCAAACTGGTCAGATTCAGGATGTCCCAGCACAGGTGGCTCAATCGAAGACAGCCTCTGAGCCACCTGTGCTGAAGCTGGGGCTGATTGAGCCACATGTGCTGATGCAGGGGATAGCCTGAAAACCTGACCTGTTGAGGGCTGCAGTTGAGCACCCCTGTTCTAAACAAACCTATTGCCTTTGTATTAACAGGTCAGCAAGTAATTGCTGCATTCGGCCGCACAGGATCCTGTATTGTCTCTGATAAGTCTGTGCAGTTTTCTTTTTTAAATCTGTTTTGCTGCACTTTTGTACCCAGTAGATGGATAACCCATAGTGTCCCTTCCACTCTTCCAACAATCCTGTCCCTTAAAGAAATACATTTTACACATTATTTTTGTCTTCAAAACATACTTTAATGTAAATCACGTAAACGTTTTGAAATACAGGCACTAAATATTTAAGCCTCATAAAGCAGGTACCCTTACTGCAGGCTGGGCCAGCTCCAGTCCTCAAGGGCCACCAACAGGTCAGGCTTTCAGGATATCCCAGCTTCAGCACAGGTGGCTCAGTTGATTGAGCCACGTGTGTTGAAGCTGGGACTGATTGAGCCACCTGTGCTGAAGCAGGGACATTCTGAAAACCTGGCCTGTTGGTGGCCTTTGAGGACTGGACTTGGCCGCTCCTGCTCTTGTTAATCACTGTGACATCACTGTGACATCACACAGGAGGGAGCAGTGCGACTCTTCCCAAGTCTCCCCTCACTGTGCTTTTACAAATAAACTTTAACAAAAGATTTCAAAATACTTATAGGTGTCATATTCTATATAATCCCCCAGACGTGACCCCTTAAACATATCCTTGCCATTGATCCTATAGGGACTGCCGCAATTTAAAGGCTTTAAAACCTGCAATTGCCCTATTACCTTCTATTGCCGAATGTTACGTTAGGAGTTCCCAGGGCACTGCTGCATGAGAAGCCACACAGGAGGGGGCAGTTACTATGCTACTTACAGGCAATCCAAGCAGGCACTTTATTTCTTAACATAGGATTGAGACAGGGTGGTCTCCGGAGCTGAACCCCAATTAAATTTCCCGAAATACCTCCGTAGCGGGCGCCAGTAGCCGCTCAGCTGGCAGGGATCACATAATGGCGGATTTTCAAAACTCCCGCCCCCTGCGGGCCAATAGGAAGCTGTGACGTCATGAGGTTCGTCCTCCTATTGGCCCACGTCACGCGGGAGCTTTACATTTGGCTGAAATCCCGGTACCCCCTTTGGAGGGAAGTATCTGAAAGCAGGGGGTCCCCGGAGCTGCGATTAACGGGGTTCAGTTTCGGAAACCCCTTGTTTCAAACCTATGTTAACATGCAATTTATTTTAAAATGATTTTTTTAAGTAAAATAAATGTATTTAAGCCCAGGCATACTGTACCAGATGTTGGTTCATATGTCGGCATTTTGAAAGGAAATGATAAAATAGGATTTCTCACAATGTTTTCCTGCAGGTTTGTATCCGAATAATATGCAAGAAAAAGCACATTAAGCAATTCTTTGATCTTTTTGTTCCTTGGCAGAATATGACTGATGCGATTGGTCGAGCAGCTGCCGACGCCCTTCAAGTACCCATCCAATCGGGGTACAGAGAAGCTTTCCAAAGCATTGTGCTCCCCGCCTTTGAGAAGGGCTGTCAGACCATGTTCCAGCAGATAAATAGCAGCTTCAAGCAAGGCACCCAAGAGTGTAAGGAGACTTCCCATTCCCGTGGTTACATGTGGACTGGCAACACGTTACATTAGTATGTCTCAAAATAAGAACAACTTTTCACAACAACGAAAATGTGACACACACACAAATGTAGATGTCCCTGTGTATCTCTCATGGTTCATCTGGGTAGGCCCTTAAAGGAGCCTGTGCTCCTAAAATGAATGGTTTCTTCCCCCCCCCCCAAGGTGGGAAGCAGGGGGTCTCCGGAGCTGAACAGCGTTAGTCGGCTCCGGGGACCCCTGCTCCCCGAGATATTGACCTCCGTAGGGGGTGCTGGTAGCAGCTCCGCAGGTTTAAATGTCCCGTTCACATGGACCATATGAAGCCGCGAGGGATGACGTCACAGCTTCCTATTGGCCTGCGGGACATTTAAAGCCACCATTTCGATGGCCCCAACTAGCCCAGTCGGAGCTGCTACCTGTAATATGTCCTGATGTTACAGATATGCAACAGCTGGAAACCCACCTGAAAACTAAAAAGGCTCAGGAGCAAGAAGCGCAAGACCCCCTTCTGGCACAGCTCCAGCAGCTGATCGAGTCTTTCCAGAGCACCGCGGAGCAGCTGTCCTCCAACCTGACCGGCAACGTGCGCACTGAGGTCCAGCATCAGCTACACATAGCTGTGGGCAAGTAAGTGGCATACACCTCATCTTTCCTCCTGCAAGCCACCTGCACATCTAAAAGCTGGCTGCACTCCGGCACTAGTGAGAATCCAGGGGCACCCCCATACCCCGTGCCCATACCCATCCCAGTACATGGTTCTGCTGCGGTAACGTTTGGGCATTAGGATCTAAATCCATCAGTACGGGATGTAGAAATTAAGTCGGGACTATTATTGTCTTTGTGGGTTATAAATCTGTCAATGTATCTGGAATTTGAGATACTCCCAGTACCTCCTAAACCAGCAGAGTTCCCTATTCCAAGCAGGTTAGAAATGAGCTCTAGTGTTTATTTTTTCCACCACTGCTATGAGGCTGCTCCATTCATCAACATTTCTTGACCGACTTGTCATTGGGCTGCTAGACTTGGTACGTACATGCAGTTCTTTGGGGAATGATTGGATTAGAAGGAAATCTGTTCCGTTAGCAGGGAATATAGCTGGGGATGGTTTAGGGCAGAGGCCTGGGTAACCTGGGAAAGATTCGGAAGCTGTTAGGTGTGCTGTGTCTCTACCCCAGAGCCTAGTGCTACAAAGCTTCCCTTATCTGTTAATCTCATCGTTGAGATCCCAAATTGCTGTTTAAAATGACTTATTCAACTACTTGCTACTGTGCCCCAATCTCCCTGCTCACGTCCTGTCCTGTTCTTAGCATGCAGGATTCCCTCCTAATCTCCCTGCTCACGTCCTGTCCTGTTCTTAGCATGCAGGATTCCCTCCTAATCTCCCTGCTCACGTCCTGTGTTTAGCATGCAGGATTCCCTCCTAATCTCCCTGCTCACATCCTGTGTTTAGCATGCAGGATTCCCTCCTAATCTCCCTGCTCACGCCCTGTGTTTAGCATGCAGGATTCCCTCCTAATCTCCCTGCTCACGCCCTGTGTTTAGCATGCAGGATTCCCTCCTAATCTCCCTGCTCACACCCTGTGTTTAGCATGCAGGATTCCCTCCTAATCTCCCTGCTCACGCCCTGTGTTTAGCATGCAGGATTCCCTCCTAATCTCCCTGCTCACACCCTGTGCTTAGCATGCAGGATTCCATCCTAATCTCCCTGCTCACATCCTGTGTTTAGCATGCAGGATTCCCTCCTAATCTCCCTGCTCACGCCCTGTCCTGTGTTTAGCATGCAGGATTCCCTCCTAATCTCCCTGCTCACGCCCTGTGTTTAGCATTCAGGATTCCCTCCTAATCTCCCTGCTCACGCCCTGTGTTTAGCATGCAGGATTCCCTCCTAATCTCCCTGCTCACGCCCTGTGTTTAGCATGCAGGATTCCCTCCTAATCTCCCTGCTCACGCCCTGTGTTTAGCATGCAGGATTCCCTCCTAATCTCCCTGCTCACACCCTGTGTTTAGCATGCAGGATTCCCTCCTAATCTCACCGCTCACGCCCTGTGTTTAGCATGCAGGATTCCCTCATAATCTCCCCGCTCACACCCTGTGTTTAGCATGCAGGATTCCCTCCTAATCTCCCTGCTCACGCCCTGTGTTTAGCATGCAGGATTCCCTCCTAATCTCCCTGCTCACGCCCTGTGTTTAGCATGCAGGATTCCCTCCTAATCTCCCTGCTCACGCCCTGTGTTTAGCATGCAGGATTCCCTCCTAATCTCCCTGCTCACGCCCTGTGTTTAGCATGCAGGATTCCCTCCTAATCTCCCTGCTCAAACCCTGTGTTTAGCATGCAGGATTCCCTCCCAATCTCCCTGCTCACGTCCTGTGTTTAGCATGCAGGATTCCCTCCTAATCTCCCTGCTCACGTCCTGTGTTTAGCATGCAGGATTCCCTCCTAATCTCCCTGCTCACGCCCTGTGTTTAGCATGCAGGATTCCCTCCTTATCACCCTGCTCACGCCCTGTGTTTAGCATGCAGGATTCCCTCCTAATCTCCCTGCTCAAACCCTGTGTTTAGCATGCAGGATTCCCTCCCAATCTCCCTGCTCACGTCCTGTGTTTAGCATGCAGGATTCCCTCCCAATCTCCCTGCTCACGCCCTGTGTTTAGCATGCAGGATTCCCTCCTAATCTCCCTGCTCACGCCCTGTGCTTAGCATGCAGGATTCCCTCCTAATCTCCCTGCTCACACCCTGTGTTTAGCATGCAGGATTCCCTCCTAATCTCCCTGCTCACGCCCTGTGTTTAGCATGCAGGATTCCCTCCTAATCTCCCTGCTCACGCCCTGTGTTTAGCATGCAGGATTCCCTCCTAATCTCCCTGCTCACGCCCTGTGTTTAGCATGCAGGATTCCCTCCTAATCTCCCTGCTCACGCCCTGTGTTTAGCATGCAGGATTCCCTCCTAATCTCCCTGCTCACGCCCTGTGTTTAGCATGCAGGATTCCCTCCTAATCTCCCTGCTCACGCCCTGTGTTTAGCATGCAGGATTCCCTCCTAATCTCCCTGCTCACGTCCTGTGCTTAGCATGCAGGATTCCCTCCTAATCTCCCTGCTCACGCCCTGTGTTTAGCATGCAGGATTCCCTCCTAATCTCCCTGCTCACGCCCTGTGTTTAGCATGCAGGATTCCCTCCTAATCTCCCTGCTCACGTCCTGTGCTTAGCATGCAGGATTCCCTCCTAATCTCCCTGCTCACGCCCTGTGTTTAGCATGCAGGATTCCCTCCTAATCTCCCTGCTCACGTCCTGTCCTGTTCTTAGCATGCAGGATTCCCTCCTAATCTCCCTGCTCACACCCTGTGTTTAGCATGCAGGATTCCCTCCTAATCTCCCTGCTCACGCCCTGTGTTTAGCATGCAGGATTCCCTCCTAATCTCCCTGCTCACGCCCTGTGTTTAGCATGCAGGATTCCCTCCTAATCTCCCTGCTCACGCCCTGTGTTTAGCATGCAGGATTCCCTCCTAATCTCCCTGCTCACGTCCTGTGTTTAGCATGCAGGATTCCCTCCTAATCTCCCTGCTCACGCCCTGTGTTTAGCATGCAGGATTCCCTCCTAATCTCCCTGCTCACGTCCTGTGCTTAGCATGCAGGATTCCCTCCTAATCTCCCTGCTCACGTCCTGTGTTTAGCATGCAGGATTCCCTCCCAATCTCCCTGCTCACGTCCTGTGTTTAGCATGCAGGATTCCCTCCTAATCTCCCTGCTCACGCCCTGTGTTTAGCATGCAGGATTCCCTCCTAATCTCCCTGCTCACGCCCTGTGTTTAGCATGCAGGATTCCCTCCTAATCTCCCTGCTCACGCCCTGTGTTTAGCATGCAGGATTCCCTCCTAATCTCCCTGCTCACGCCCTGTGTTTAGCATGCAGGATTCCCTCCTAATCTCCCTGCTCACGCCCTGTGTTTAGCATGCAGGATTCCCTCCTAATCTCCCTGCTCACGTCCTGTGCTTAGCATGCAGGATTCCCTCCTAATCTCCCTGCTCACGCCCTGTGTTTAGCATGCAGGATTCCCTCCTAATCTCCCTGCTCACGCCCTGTGTTTAGCATGCAGGATTCCCTCCTAATCTCCCTGCTCTCGTCCTGTGTTTAGCATGCAGGATTCCCTCCTAATCTCCCTGCTCACGTCCTGTGTTTAGCATGCAGGATTCCCTCCTAATCTCCCTGCTCACGCCCTGTGTTTAGCATGCAGGATTCCCTCCTAATCTCCCTGCTCACGCCCTGTGTTTAGCATGCAGGATTCCCTCCTAATCTCCCTGCTCACGTCCTGTGTTTAGCATGCAGGATTCCCTCCTAATCTCCCTGCTCACGCCCTGTGTTTAGCATGCAGGATTCCCTCCTAATCTCCCTGCTCACGCCCTGTGTTTAGCATGCAGGATTCCCTCCTAATCTCACCGCTCACGCCCTGTGTTTAGCATGCAGGATTCCCTCCTAATCTCCCTGCTCACACCCAGTGTTTAGCATGCAGGATTCCCTCCTAATCTCCCTGCTCACGTCCTGTGTTTAGCATGCAGGATTCCCTCCTAATCTCCCTGCTCACGCCCTGTGTTTAGCATGCAGGATTCCCTCCTAATCTCCCTGCTCACGCCCTGTGTTTAGCATGCAGGATTCCCTTTTAATCTCCCTGCTCACGCCCTGTGTTTAGCATGCAGGATTCCATCCTGACGCAGGTACAAAGGATCATCAAAGAGGAGGTGAACCAGGCCATGAAGGAGCAGCAGGCAGCGGTCACATCCAGTATCATGCAGGCCATGCGCTCCGCGGCGGGGACACCCATCCCCTCCTCTCACCTGGACTTCCAGTCGCAGCAGGCGCACATCCTGCAGCTAATGCAGCAGGGCCACCTCAACCAGGCTTTCCAGCAGGTGTGTACGGGTATTTAACAGACCTGTGCAGCAGGTGCAATGGGGCAGCGCTAGCTCGGAGACTGCCTTTTATAGTTGTGTGTGTCAGAGTTCTCAAACCACAATTTTAAATGGGCAGTCCCACTTGGTTCACAAAACCATTTTAGCATCTGATCCATGATGTTAAAAAATAAAGCATTTTGGGGAGGATGGGGAGGAAATCGAAGCTTTTCCGCGGATGCCTTGAGCATGCACAATGTTACATACATAGTTACATAGTTACATGGTAGGTGAGGTTGAAAAAGACATAGGTCCATCAAGTTCAACCTATGCTAAATTAGACAACAGATACTTTATCCTCTATCTATACTTACTTATTGATCCAGAGGAAGGCAAACAAAAATCCCCAGAGTCATATCATCCAATGATATCTCATAAGGGGAAAAAGAAATTCCTTCCTGACTCCAAGAATTGGCAATGGGATTAATCCCTAGATAAACATCCTTCCCATGTATACTTATTTGGTATATCCCTGTATACCTTTCCCATCTAAAAAGATGTCCAACCTTTTATTGAACAAATCTATTGTATCTGCCATCACAGTCTCCATGGGTAATGAATTCCACATTGTAACTGCCCTAACTGTAAAGAAACCTTTCCTTCTGGTGAAATCTCCTTTCCTCCGACCTTAAGGGATGGCCCCGAGTCCTTTGTACTGCCCGTGGGATGAATAGTTCTTTTGAAAGCTCCTTGTATTGTCCCCGAATATATTTGTATATAGTTATCATATCCCCTCTTAGACGCCTCTTTTTAATGTAAATACATCTAATTTAGCTAGCCTCTCCTCATAAGGCTTGGGACATGGTAAAGCAGACCCCGCTGAGCCGCGCTGAGCAGATGCACTTACTCCCTGCATCTGCAATCAGCGCGGCTTTAGGAGCCGCTTCCGCACACGTGGGGAGGCTCAGAAAATTTCAGGAGACAGGCAGTTTTAACTTTTCGCGCTGAGGGGAGCGGAAGGAGCGGTCATGTGACCGCAAACATCCAATGGGAGCGAGAGACTAGCCCTGCCTCCCGCCACGTCTCCGTCACGCCTTCGCCCCCCCCCCCCCCAAAGCGCGCTCACTGCCTCGCCTGCCAGGACACAAAAAAGCACCTGATTGAGCAGGCGAGGCAAAGTAGGAGCACGGCTCAGCGAGGCCCGAGGCCTAAGAAAGATTGTCCATCCCCTTTATTGAATGTCATGCATAGCAATCGATGGAACTCAACGCAGAGGGGGGAGGGAGATCCGGCTTTATCTTCTCATTACAACATAGGGAGGATTTGAAATCGCACCACTCCCAGGTTCCAACTTACAATGTATACACTCCTTTTGGTTCCTGCAAATTACTAGCCTGAAGTACACTGTAGGTCCATACCTTTTTCAAGGATTAACATGTGAATTTGCCATGACATTACGTGTCTTCTCTTCACACTACACCGGAATTGTTGTTGCGCGTGAGCTCGGGAGAACTCTCTGGCTCATTAAAAGCTATCCCAAACCTTTTATGGACCTGCATTACATCATTGCAGCCTGTCGCTTCTGCTGCAGGGCTCTGACGGGAAGGGGTTTGGGGCTGCGCTGGATTAAGTTCTTTTCGCTCTGTCTCATAGATCTTCTGCTTCATTCCTACGCAATAGAGATGCTGCTGCAAAGCTACATCAGAGCGTCCCAACGTCGTCTTGATAATGGTAGAAGTGATGGCGCTCTGATGGACATCCCATACGGGAAATAAAGAGAGTTATTGCACACCAATAACATAAATCTGCTTCAGCGAGCAATGGAACAGCCTATGTAGGGAGATGGGATTTTGGTCATCTGCCTTAACCCCTTCACTGCCACACGAGTCGGCAGTGCTTTGCCGGCCCATATCGTGCAAGTTATCTGTAGCTTAGTGGCGATACGTTCCTGCCTTCGGCTGACAAGGTGACTGTTTGTATTGAACGTGACATGTGGAGGGCCGGCGCTCAGATCTGAAATAGAAAGCGAGCGATTCATTTTCCTATAGGACCAGGGCCATTATGTGGAATTTAAAGGGCTCTATGTCTATGAAAACACACTATGTAGCTCCAGCCATGTACACAGCACGTCCGCAGTAACACATGGGACGTAATAATATAACATATAATGGGAATAAGCGCGTCATACAACAGTAACATTGGGGAAGGACCCCCTGCCCGAAGAGCTTGCAATTGCACGAGGCGAGTTGTAGGATTCCAAACTTCTTGAAGCGGCTCCTTTTCCAAGATATTTGGGCGTTACAAGTGTGCTGAATGTAGAAAAACGGCACTTCCAGAGATACTCGCTTAGTCGCTTTTTCTGAAAGTGTTTCCTTCGCTACCACTGGAAACGGGATCAATCCCCTCCATGTGGGTAAACGGGCTCCACCGTGCATAGCAATCCCATTTGACTGGCAGGTTGCGTAACTCACGTTTAAACTGCATCGCCCCGTTTATTTCCTAGCTGCTGATTTTATGTACATTTTTATTGAAGACTCGGCCTGCACCAAAGGGCTCCCCCCGCGGGCCCCCCCGGCTGTTTGTTCTGGCGTCTGGCACAGTCCTGCAAATAAGATCAGAATTAAATGTTATCTTCGCAGATGAGGGTCTTTGAGATACTGTCACAGAGGAGATTACCAGGAGATTAGATGGAGATTACAAGCCTATTTAAATATTTGGGCTCATGTAGAAATTAAACTGTTTTAAAAAAAAAAAAAAAATTCAATTATACAATTTGTTTTCTAATAAAAAAATAAATGAAAAAAAAGCATAGGAACCACATGCTTTGCATTGTTTTTACAGTCTGTGCCTGTAATTACACTAATTACAAACAGCCGATCACAGAGTAGATTAGGTAAATGGCTAATCCACATTTTTTTTTGTGTCTGTTTTTTAAACTACAAAACCTGATCCAAAATTAATGATTCCAATAAAACATAACTTCTAATCTCTATTAAAAACTCAATTTATACAGTAATCTAAAAGGAAAACAAGCAAAAAAAAAAATCTAATAACGATGTTTGGCTTTATTAGACCCAGTATGTTCGTAAAAAAAAAAATAATATAGTTAGGACTCCTTTAGTTTGCCATCTTCTAGATCGGGGGGCACGGCGGTTGCAGGGGCCCCCGCTCTTCCCCGAGGCATTTAAATTAAATGCCGGGGACCGCGCAACGCCTCTGCAACCTCATGTTAGCGGGATTCAGCCGGCTTCTGGAGGTCCGCTGAGGGGTCATGTGCCGCGTCGCCACAGTAACGCGCGTCAAATGACGCTGTGGAGTCACGTGACTCCCGGCTTCATTTGACGCCAGTTCACAGGGATGTGGGGGCGCGTGCGCTGGAGCAGGCAGGGGGCACAGCGCAGAAACTTTGCGCACCCCTGTTCTAGATGTCCAATATATTTACTTTGTTGGAAATAGTTTTTCACAGGCCTTACTATAGATATATATTTTATCGTAGGACAGAGACATATTGCAACTGTTTCACATTAAGTTTCACACTTAAGACACTTCAATGATTTTAGTAAAGAATAGAGATGTCCAAGTATGGTGACATCTCCTATATTCGAGGGTAGTGTGTAATAAAATTAATCTGTTCTCCAACAGAGAAAGTTACTGTTGATCTGCTTCTCGGCTCTTTTCTACCTAGCTGCCTAATTTTAAATTCAAGAGATTACGTTTCTAATCAAAAAAGCTTCATTTGCCGTTTCAAGTATTACTTGTGAGGGTGGAGAGGGGTGAGAGCCTTCCCCAGAGCCTGTAAAATGATCAGTGAATGGATATAAAACAGGAGCATATTCTTTGATCTTTTTGATTGTCTCCCTGCCTTTCTTAATTGTTATCCTTCTACTTGTGTCACAAATGTCAACATCTGAACTTGAAAGGAGCTTTTTTTTATCACTAATAATGGTTCCAAATGGATACAAAATATAAAGGAATCACCAGAGTCGAACGACGAAGATATTGTTTTTCTTCCATTGTGAATATTCTTTTTCTTCTGAATTATAAATCCGCTAAAAATAAAGCTACAGCAGGTTTATTTTTATCATCTTGAACAATGTTGTATTAACATTCTTCATAAGAACGAACAACTCTTAAGTGTTAATCTACAATTCTGGTTCTCACCCTTTTTTGAGCAGGGACACCGCTACAGGACTTTCACAATCTCGGAGCACCCCTGCTATTCGGACCTCACTCATCTGAATTTCGTTTACACGTAACACTAGTGGCGGAAGCCCTCCATAGTCACCCTCGCCCGTCATACACCCTGTTTTAGTCACACAACACACTCCACACTCCACACTTCTCACAAAGCACACTTAATCGTAAACTCCAAATTCACTCCCTTCTCTTATTTACACCACACACTTATATTCCCCACCGCACGCAAAGCACTAACCTCCCTACTCCCACAAAACCATCGCATTGTCCTCCCCACACAAAGCCCGCTCTCCTTCCCTCCTCACTCCCGCCTTCAAACAAACCTAAACCATGTCAGCTGCTCAGCGGGCGCATTGTGCACTGTTTAGAGAAGGAAAGCTCCTCTCTCTTCTGACTGGGAGGAGGCGGATCGCAGCCTCTACGTCTCCAGGCTGCGCAGGATGAGCAGCCAGCAGAGTTTCCCCTAGGGCCCCAGCATCCTTGCCAGAGGGTCACAACACACTTGGGTTCTGAGGCAACCTGGGTGAGAAACGCTGATCTTAGAAGGATGTCTTTAATTTTACCATTAGGAACAATATTTGGCATAAAGAAGTCCTCACTCAAGTAGATGTCACACTGTTAAAGGGTTACATTTTCACTTTAGATTACCTTCAAGTTTGGTATGCTTATTGCATAAAATAGCCTTATTTCCACTAACCTCATTATAACTAGGGTTTGAATTCCTGCCTTGAGCGATTCGGTCACTGATATCATTATCTCTAGGGGGTCACTGTGACAACAGAGACGCAGTTTAACACACTTTGAGCCAGCCCCCCGTTGCCCAGGGAGGGGTTTAGAGTGTGTAACGTGTTGGCTGTAGTATTACATCAGCACGTATCGTGCAGTGGCATAGTAGGGTGGGTAAGGAGGTGGTAGGCGTCTTGATGAGCACTGGGGGCTCTCCGGGACGACTCTCATCCCCTCTCCACCCTCCGTACACCTTAAAAAAACAACTTAATTTGCTCTTTCATTGGATACTCTGTTGGATTTCAAATGAAGTAGCTAGGTAGATTACAGACGATTAGATAATTGGATAAATAGTAACTTTCTTTCTGTTGGACAACGTATATTTATTTTATCATTACACTACCTTTGAATATAGGGGATGACTCCTACTTAGACAGGACTATTCTTTACGACCATCATTGAAGTGTTTGAGATGTGATACCGTTGCAAGTATCTCTGAACTTTGATACAATACATCACTACTAAGGGCTGTGAAAGACAGTTCTGATACCTATATTGTTGTTGTTTTTTTTTACGAACATACTGGGTCTAATAAAGCCAAATAATGTGGAGTTATCAGGACAAACTGCCCGGGCGCTTTATTAGATTTTATTTTGTTTGTTTACTTTTATATTATTGTATAATTTTGGTTGTTTTTAATAGAGGATTAAAAGTTATGTTTTATTGAGTTATTTATATTGGTTCTGGAGTGCAAACGCAGGGTTTATGTAGGAATTTCCCCTGTTGCACCTATCCAAATATATTCGGATTGAGCAAGGCCCCTTTCCATCAGTGTATTTATGTAAACTACCAATTCTTCAAAGTGCAGGTCTCCTCTGGGACATATTATTATTATTAACAGATGTACAAAGTGCAGGTCTCCTCTTGGACAGATGTACAAAGTGCAGGTCTCCTCTGGGACATATTATTATTATTATTATTATTAATAATAATAATAATAATAACAGAGGTACAAAGTGCAGGTCTCCTCTGGGACAGAGGTACGAAGTGCAGGTCTCCTTTCGGACAGAGATACACAGTGCAGGTCTCCTCTGGGACAGAGATACACAGTGCAGGTCTCCTCTGGGACAGAGGTACACAGTGCAGGTCTCCTCTGGGACAGAGGTACACAGTGCAGGTCTCCTCTGGGACATATTATTATTATTAACAGATGTACAAAGTGCAGGTCTCCTCTTGGACAGATGTACAATGTGCAGGTCTCCTCTGGGACATATTATTATTAATAATAATAATAATAATAACAGAGGTACAAAGTGCAGGTCTCCTCTGGGACAGAGGTACGAAGTGCAGGTCTCCTCTGGGACATATTATTATTATTATTAACAGAGGTACAAAGTGCAGGTCTCCTCTGGGACAGAGGTACAAAGTGCAGGTCTCCTCTAGGACAGAGGTACAAAGTGCAGGTCTCCTCTAGGACAGAGGTACAAAGTGCAGGTCTCCTCTGGGACATATTATTATTATTATTAACAGATGTACAAAGTGCAGTTCTCCTCTTGGACAGATGTACAAAGTGCAGGTCTCCTCTGGGACAGAGGTACAAAGTGCAGGTCTCCTCTAGGACAGAGGTACAAAGTGCAGGTCTCCTCTGGGACAGAGGTACAAAGTGCAGGTCTCCTCTGGGACAGAGGTACAAAGTGCAGGTCTCCTCTGGGACAGAGATACACAGTGCAGGTCTCCTCTGGGACAGAGATACAAAGTGCAGGTCTCCTCTGGGACAGAGATAGAAAGTGCAGGTCTCCTCTGGGACAGAGGTACAAAGTGCAAGTCTCCTCACACTTTCATAATACAATTCTCCATTTAATATGACAGCCAAGAACAGTGGAAATACAACGTTTTAGGTCCCATATGGACCTTCCTGGTGACCCAGGGGGGAGGGGAGTTTGTCTGTGGGAGGAAATTCACCTTTAAATCTCTCAATGAGGAGAGACTAGCTAATTTAGATTTATTTACATTAGAAAAGAGGGGATATGATAACTATATACAAATATATTCAGGGTCCATACAAGGAGCTTTCAAAAGAACTATTCATCCCACGGGCAGTACAAAGGACTCGGGGCCAAGTTAAGGTTGGAGGAAGTGAGATTTCACCAGCAACAAAGGAAAGGGTTCTTTACAGTAAGGGCAGTTAAAATGTGGAATTCATTACCCATGGAGACTGTGATGGCAGATACAATAGATTTGTTCAAAAAAAGGTTGGACATCTTTTTAGATGGGAAAGGTATACAGGGACATACCAAATAAGTATACATGGGAAGGATGTTGATCCAGGGATTAATCCGATTGCCATTATTTGGAGTCGGGAAGGAATTTATTTTTTCCTTATCCGATATCATTGGATAATGTGTCACTGGGGGTTTTGTTTGCCTTCCTCTGGATCAATATACTGTAAATACAAATATAAGATGAGTACATGCGTCGTCTAAATTTAGCGTGGGTTGAACTTGATGGACATTTTTTTTGTTTGTTTAAACCTCATCTGCTATGTATTGGTACGTAACCACGGTGTCTTTCATAGGTTCTACATCGGGGTGTAACCGTGGTCATCCTCAAAACTATATCCATCCCCAGGATGGAAAAAAACATCAGCTGACTGGAGTCGGCATGTTGGTCAGTAAGGGATTGTGACCATTTCCTGTTTCTCTGGCAGGCCCTGACTGCGTCTGACCTGAACCTGATCCTTTACGTGTGTGAGACGGTGGATGCCCAGCAGGTGTTTGGCCAGTCCCCCTGTCCCCTCACTCAGCCAGTCCTGCTCTCTCTGATACAGCAGCTGTCCTTTGACCTCGGCACTCGTACCGAACTCAAACTCAAGTAAGTTGAACCACCGCAGATACCAGCCCTGGCTAATTTCTTGCGGGTGTCACTAACTCTTCTGCTGTTTTCCAACATCTTTTTGTATGTTCTGTTCTCTGCATACCAAGCCCCCATAAATAAGGTCATGGGTTGGATATAATGGTCACCAGGAAACAAAAAATACCAACATCAGCAAAAAAAAGGTTATGCTGTAGGAACATGGTTGGATCCTCAAAGGTTCGATAACACCGATTGAGCTCCGATACCTGTTAAATTAATGGCATTTAATGCAGATCCAGCTCTGATTCTTGCTTTTGGAGCTTCGTGGTTCCCTGTTGGTTCTGGAGGGTTTGGGCTACTTAAAAGTAGGTGCTGAATTGCTGTTCAAGTTGTTGCGTAGAACTCCTAACCACTTGGCGGTCACATAGCCGTCGGCATGCAGGACAATGCTTGGAACAGCACAGGGATTGGCCAGCACATGATGAGCCCTTTTCCCATCGCAGAAACACGGCCATTGGTAACCGAAAGCAGATCAACACTTTGAACAAGTATTTCCAATGTTTAACTAAGGAGCAAAGGGAACCGATGGGTTTACTAGACACACACATATACATATACATATATATATATATTAAAAGGGGGTGGCCAACTGCAGTCCTCAAGGACCACCAACATTTAGGTTTGAAGGATATCCCTGCTTCAGCACAGATGGCTCCTTAAAACTTGTCCTGTGGGTGGCTCTTGAGGACTGGAGTTGGCCACCCCTGTATAGACCACTTGGGAGGGGTTTCATTTCCTGTGACTGCTCCCTACTGTGTGATGTCACTGTGTGATGTCACTGTGTTCAACAAGAGCAGCCCTCCAGGGCCACCAACAGGTCATGTCCAACTGGTCCCTGCTTTGGCATCGGTGGCTCTATCAGTCCCTTCATCAGCACCGGAGGTTCTGCGACTGAGCCACCTGTAATGAAGCAGGGATATCCTTATAACCTGGCCTGTTGGCCACTCCTGACCTAGAGGAAATCAAACCCCTTCCAAGTCTCCGCTCACCGTGTTTACGAATAACATTTTTTTTAACTTCTGTCACATTTGACACAGATCATGTTGGGCACCCAGGTTCAGCCCTTAGTACACTTTGGACAGGGGAACCTCTGGTTCTTGAGATACCGGTAAAAGTGGCACATTGCAGGGGGAAAAATGGCCACTGCAATCTCCCGTGTGGCTCTGGCTTACCCAATGGCCACTGCAATCTCCCATTGGCCTCGCGGGGAGTTTAAAAAACAGAAGTACCGGTGTTTCCTTCCACGGCACATCTCTCATACTAATGCTATCCCCGTCCAGAAATAGGAGCAGTTTGTTCCATGGAGAGGAGGGAGGGGTGGAGTGAACGGCTGCTTTAAACCTATGTGACTGCTATTAGTGGAGTTAGGGGGCTGTGCCCACTGGGATCAGATATCTAATGTGGGCTTGCTGCATGTAGCCAGCAGGGGGCATACAAAGACCACTGGGCCTCTGCGCTTCGAAGCCAGCCCCTATCGCCTGCTGAATAGCAGCTGGTGATATGACCTACAAATCCACAGCGGATTTATAGTGATCTGATGCGGTGCCAGTGTCCGTCCTAATATGCTAAGGACAAGGATTACGCCAGGAAGGTATTTATAACCGGAGTAATAACTGCGCCTCTTAAAACGGGTTTTATCCCAGCAAAATCTCCGGTTTATTTTTGTACAATGGCAGCACTTAGCTGTGTAACCCCGGCTGCACCCCGTCTCCTTGTTATCGCCCTCTCACCGGCCTTGCTTAATATTTGTCGGGTATTTGTAACGCAGAGTTTATTATTTTTCTTTCTGCGGTGCATTATTCCCCCCCACCATATATTATTTCAACACCTCTTAATTGCTCATTACAGACGGTAAGTAGATCACTGCATATATTGACCCCTTGGCTACCAGTGCCCTTGACATTTTATTGCAGGGGTTAAAATGGCGATTCCCGTCCAAAATGGCTTGATGCTAAATTCAGGTTATATGGCAGCCTTGTATCCCAATCATTTCTTCTTCATTAAGTTAAAGGCATTTCTCTCTGTGTGTGGTTTACATGGAATCCCTGGTATCCCTTTGAATCCATCCCTGTTTTTTTTAGTGATCAGTATCTCAGGAACAAATACTACATCCTATTAAAAAAAAATGAATGAAAGAATCGCTCTAAAGTGTGTCAAGTTTTAATAAAGTAGAGATTGGGCATTCAAAACCATTTTGAAAGGAAGCTAATCTGGGAGGTCTCTTAGCTTTGTTATTGCCCTCTAAGTATGTCTGCCAGACAGCTTCCTTCCTAGGAACTATTCCTTACCGCTGACCTCGATGTTATGGTTACTGGCAGCTTCCTGTCTGTGTGCATTTTAATTCCCAAGTCTGCCGGTAAATTAAAGGTGATTATCTTCTGCCCTTGGAGAGCCCATTTTAATAGGGTTGTGTAGCAGTTTTCCTTGTGCCAGAGATCAGATCCATTCAAATGGGACTAAAACGTTCCCCTGCACAGAGAACATGGCTCCATGTAGAACAGGGGCCCAAGACGACTTTGGATCTGCACCAGAGACCCACAGTGCAACAAGTGTTGTTGGGCATTTAGATGTTCTGTACTCTTTCTCACATGATAAAGGAAGGAGTGTTCATCACTTTGTAACTGATTAGGATTGCGACAGCCTACGAGGCATTGGAAGGCCTTCGAGCAGGGGTGGCCAACTCTAGTCCTTAAGGGCTACCAACAGGCTAAGTGTTGGATATCCCAGCAACAGCACAGGTGGATCAATTGAGCCACCTGTGCTGAAGCAGGGATATCCTTAAAACCTGACCGGTTGATGGTCCTTGAGGGCTGGAGTTGCCCACCCCTACCCTAATGTATTGTAATGTTTCATTTCTTTTTTTAGCTATTTAGACGAAGCGGTGATGCATTTGGACCACAGCGATCCAGTGACTCGAGATCACATGGGTACCGTCATGAACCAAGTGCGCCAGAAGCTGTTCCAGTTCCTCCAAGCCGAGCCTCACAACCCCTTACACAGACCTGCCCGGCGTCTCATGATTATGCTGCAAGGGCTGGTTACTCCGGGCATGAGCTAAAGATGTCGGCGGAAGGGCGGCGGAAACGGAGACAAATGCCCCGAATCCCATCCCTTCAGTCCCACAACAAAGCACATCCCATCCCCGAGCCGAGACTGGGCCGAGACGATAGCGGGAGTTCTTCTAATCCCTTTGCTGTTGTGCCTGCAGTGCTTATTTCAAGCCAATTGATTCACAAAAGGGGCTAAAGGGAGATTTTCCTTTGTACTCGTCTGTAACTTGGGAGACTGCTTTATTTTGGTGCTTTTGACGCCACGCTCAATCTGTTTGTAACCGCCTGTTAACTCCTGTCCCGGGTTTCCATTTCCCTAAAGCGCCCACGTTGTGTGCCTATGTTGGTCGAATACCCAACGCGGAGTACGTCCCGCCGTGGTGGAATAGCTGAAGGTGATGGTAACGTCGCCTGGCCTTTTGGTGCCAACGGGGGGGTCAGCCCCTCTGATGGCAAAGGGGGTTAACTGGGACCGTTCCGAATCCACAACTAGGCTTCTGAATTATAACTTTGTATATCCTCATGGGCTGAATTTGAAGCTGTAATCCTTTTTTTTTTTTATTATTATTATTGTTTATCCCCCTGCCCCTGTTCTACATAGCAATAAAGCATTGTTTTGTTTTTAATTAAGGCTCCCAAATCTGCTAAGAGAATCACTATTCACGTTCATTAAATGCATATTATGTTTGGAGACACTACATTTTGTGTGGATCTTTTTGGCCGTCATCGCTTGGATCAGGGATGTCAAACTCGGTCCTCAAGCGCCCCCCAGCAGGTCAGGTTTTCAGGATATCCCTGCTTCAGCACAGGTGGCTCAATCAGTGGCTCAGTCTTTGACTGAGCCACTGATTGAGCCACCTGTGCTGAAGCAGGGATATCCATAAACCCTAATCTGTTGGTGGCCATTGAGGACAGGAGTTTGCCAACCCTGCTTTAGTTCTTGTTCCATAGTCTTCTATCTGCACATCTGCTAAACGTTTTTACAGCCGGGGACTAAAATGGCCCCTTTCCTTCTGCAAGTAAATACCTTCCTATAAAGTCTGTGCTGTGCACTTTTCTAGGGAAGGCTTCCCTGACATCCAGGAAGGGTCATTTATAACCATTAACCATTTTACATGGTCACCCCACCTGTCTCAAGTGCATCTCGCAAAGAAAAATGTTCTACTTAAAGATGTAGAAGCAAAATGAAACGGATGGCAGTAATAATGTCGCTGGATTAAATATTGATAATTTCTGAATAATACAGAGCCTGATTTTCAGTTATTTCTGAAAGTGAAACGGGTTTAAGAGCCGTGTTGGGAGTTGTTTTAATTCCCTAACAGTGTGCCTTCTGTTTCCTTTACTGCGTGCAGAAGCAACAATCCTCTACTAAGCATACACACACATACAGTATATTATTGTTTTACACTTTTTTCTGTTGTCTCTAGCATTACCATCCTTTCTGTAATATTTAGGGGGGGGGAGGGGATTCTGGATACTGTTACAGAATATTTGTAACCCAGGCTAGTTAAAATGGCTAATGTTATCCACATATATAGTTTGCAAGTATAATTTTATGTATATAGTGCCAACTGCGTACGGAGCACTTCACAACAAGAGGGAAATAATGTACATTACAAAGACCGGGAAGAAGTGAGACAGGTAAATGTGCACATAAGGCTAAAGGAGACCCTGCGAACAAAATGGCGGCAGGGGGCAATCCTCAAGGGCCACCGTCAGGTGTTCAGGATATCCCTGCTTCAGCACAGGTGGCTTAATCGAGCCACTGAGTGAGCCACCTGTGCTGAAGTAGGGATATCCTTAAAACCTGACTTGTTGGTGGCCCTTGAAGACTAGAGTTGCCCACCCCTGTACTAGAGCAAGGGGTAAATGTATAATAAGGTGCTAGAGCGGGTAAAAATGGCAATCCATGAGCCCATCTAGTCGAGGCAAACCTATTGGGACCTGTAGGAAAATATTTACATGACGGTGGCTTTCCCCGTAACGTTGCGAGTCTGTTCTCGGAACAGCAACTCTGCATCAATACATGTATTATTCTTTCCGAGTGCTACAGGTCCCAATGTGTTCTGAAGGAGATCCTGCCCCAAAGAGCTGACAATCTAAGCATTTGCCGCATGGGCAAGCAACGCTTTGCAATGCTTTTCCGGGGTTGAAGGCGTTAAGACCCTAATATCAATGAGGGTTTCTCTTCTTGTGTGTAAAGATGGTGCTGCGGTGGACGAATTTTGAGACCTTCGTGTGCCAACTTTTACATTGGATTTATCACTGGAGTCTGTATTACAGGGGTGGGCAATGGCTGTCCTCAAGGGCCACCGACAGGTACGTTTTTAAGGATATCCCTGCTTCAGCACCGGTGCTCAGTCAGACTTAGCCACCAGTGCTGAAGCAGGGATATCTGTAAAGTCTGACCTTTTGTTGGCTCTTGAGGACTGGAGTTGCCCACCCCTGGTGTAGAAGAAAACTGGGGGATGAGCACATTTTAAGCTTTTCGTACTTTTGCCCCACACATGATACCCTCCTTTCTATTTAAAGAAGAAGTCACCCCCCTCCCCAAAAAGAATAATGAAGTTTTACCCGATAGATCAGCACGCCACGTGACTGGTAGATCAGCACGCCACGTGACTGGTAGATCAGCATGCCACGTGACTGGTAGATCAGCACGCCACATGACTGGTAGATCAGCACGCCACGTGACTATTACCTAACTGTTCATCTGCCTTCATTTGTTTGCTGAGTTTTCACTTGTTTGTTTGCACCGGCCTAATGTGGCAACCTCTATTCTCCTAATAGCACTGGCCAGGTACTAATTTCTCCGGAATTTCATCAACCGCACTAACAACAAAGGGTGGATTGCTTAAAACCACAGAAACGAGGCCTTGCATTGGGATAAAGAAAGGAGACCTGTATTTTGTTATGCTACAGTAAAGCAGGTTGCTGCATTAAAGTCTGCATCCGAACTGGTGATATTTGGGGGAAATGGACCCTAAAAATAACACTAAACGTATTGTTTTTCAGAGGATGAATTTGAATCTATGACCGATGAGGTCTGTAAATGTTATTTGATGTGTTGTGATAAAATCCGACAAGTTTGCGTGTTTTTAAATACTTGATGTTGGCTGTGCTTTTCTGTGCAAGAATAGGTGTGGCAAAAGGGCTATGGATATTCCTGCACGGGAATCACACAATCAATACTACAGTCATCACATTACACTGTCACGCCCCATCATGTTAGGAGCATCATCCTCCATTGCAGGCTCATCTATGATGTGCCTTGGTTGTGATGAACCCTAGACATCAACAAGACAGGTATGACATCCCGGAGCTTCAGAAGAACCATGAGTTCTGTTTTTTGACACATTCCCAAAAGGTCAGGGAATTGAAAAGGTTAAAAAATAACAGTTATTGGTTCACACTGGTCCTTTGTGAGACTGCATCCTTCATTGGGATAATTATGATCTTGAAGACTGTGGCTTTGCCCTTTATTAAACATGCCGAGAAGCTGTCCTGGAAAAGACCTTGGTTCCATTCAAATGAATGGGACTGAAATCTCCAGGATAGGGAAAAACTGCGTTACAGCATATTTGATTCTGTAAAGACTTTGAATGTATACAGCATGTACAACTGCAGTGTAGTCTCAATGAGAAGTTGTCTAAAGCTATATTCGGTTGCCAGAAAAGACCCACTTTTTCCTGTTACCCATGACTGGGCACCAAAGGGTTAATTCCATCATTAGCACGAAGTAGGACAGGAAATGCCCTCTGTGGTAATATAAAAGATCCCTTCCACTACCTGCAGATAGTCTTTATCCTCAGCCAGAAGTCGTTTATTTTTTAAAGGAACTCGCCAAGATTGCAACTAATGCAGTTTAATCCAAGGGTTTCTCAGCCTCTCCTTTTGAAGCTCCAATGTCTGTGTCGTGGGTGGGCCTTATGGACCAGGGCAGGCCGCTGATGCGTCTTCAGAACACAACTGTAGGCAGCTCTGCAGGGCCACCCACTTAGTCTGAATCGGGCACGCACACACTCCCGCACTGTATGTTTGGCCTGATGATGTCAGAGGTGTGACTGAGCAAGAGCAGGAAGTTGAGCCACAGCAGCATGAATCTGACCGTGAGCCTTTTCAACTGGAGTAAACTGTGTAGCTGTGCTGAGAATGTAATCTGCTGCAAACAAATGGTTGCTGTCATTTTGAGATCTGATACGAGACAGCAATAAGGAGGGTACCTCAGGAACAAAGAAAAGTGTGTGTGTGTGTGGTATCCTGGCATATTAAGAGTGGTCGTACAATTTAGAGAAGGTAATACTTGACTACAAGTGACAAAGTTCAAGATCTCATTGAATACGATCATCCAAGAGGTAAAACTTTACGACTGGATGTTATTGGTGGGCCTACTTGCACATTCCAGTTGGAAGGAAACCTCAGAAATATCTATGGTTTTCAGTGGATCACAGACATTACCAGTATTTGGCTTTTCCGTTTGGCCTAGCATCGTCACGGACAACCTGCACCAAAAATATACCTCTCAAGATAGCAGAATTGAGAAAGATAGGCATCGATGTATACCTGTATCTAAATATCTGCTTGGGGAACCGATCCCAAGCACAATATCAGCAGCCAACCTTGCCATCATTCATAAGGAAGGTAGGGACCCGCTTCAATGCGGTAGTTACCGCCCAATATCCCTACTCAATACTGACCTCAAGCTTTTCAGTAAGATCCTGGCAAACAGACTGAACCCTATTCTCCCCAGACTAATTCATATAGACCAGGTGGGCTTTGTGTCAGAAAGACAGGCCTCTGACAATACCCGCAAAATTATTAATATTATAGACCACGTGAACCGCAAACAGTCCTGGGCCCTGATTCTAAGTCTTGATGCCGAAAAGGCTTTTGACCGAATCAAATGGTCCTTTCTAGACCAAACTATGCTCCGGTTTGGTTTCTCAGGCCCATTCCTCGAAGGGGTGCAAGCCCTCTATACCAACCCCACCGCTCTGTTAAAACTCCCAGGTGGGCTCTCCAACCCAATAACGATCAAAAATGGTACCAGGCAAGGTTGCCCCCTATCCCCCCTACTATTTGCCCTGTCCATAGAGCCACTAGCTGCTAGGATCCGAGCTGAACCCAGCATAAAGGGCATTCCAATCGCAGACAGGGAATACAAAATATCCCTGATTGCGGATGATGTTATTCTAACCTTGACTGAACCGCACACTTCCCTCCCCAACCTTGAGAAACTGTTGGACCAATTTAGTCGATTGTCTGATTACAAAATAAACACAGACAAATCTGAGGCCCTCAACATCTCCCTCCCAGACCCTACATGGAAACTTACAAAATAATTTTAAATACAAGTGGAATAACTCGCATATCAAATATCTAGGGATAAAAATAGCGAGCTCGTGCGGCTCACTGTATCACGCCAACTACCCCCCTCTCTTCCGCCAGATCAAGAGAGACCTCGAGGCCTGGCATGCCCATCAGATCTCTTGGTTTGGAAGAATTGTGTCCACCAAAATGAATGTCCTCCCCCGATTACTTTACTACTTTCAGACCCTCCCTGTCCCTGTCCCTGTCCCGCTAGCAGAATTGCAAAATATCCAAGCCCACATTCTCCGCTTTATATGGCGGCAACGAAGACCTAAGGTTCCGAGATCGGTGCTTTTGGCGTCAAAGACGAGAGGGGGCCTGGGGGCCCCGGATGTAGTCAGATATTACCAGGCGGCCCAGCTGAGGCAGGCGGTGGTATGGAACAACCCCCCGACCTCTAATTGCTGGTTAAAAATAGAGACGCACCACGCGTCCCCCACCCCCCTCTCTGCCCTACTATGGTCTCAGACCCACAAAAGCAGGAGGCCCCAGAGATTCGACCTCGGGGCAATGAGATGCACGTGGTCGACATGGATTAAAGCCAAAGGGAAACATGGCCTAGCTTCATCCCCCTCACAACTCACACTGATTTTCGGGAACCCGTACTTCCCACCCGGCTGCTCCCGTACCCAATTCGGCCAATTTCAGGGCCTAAATATCAGAGTGATTGCGGATCTGCTGGAAAGCGATGAGGTCTTGCCCTTTCAGGAATTTAGGAATAAGTTATCGTCCCCCGACATCCCCATATTTCAATACCTGCAGATTAGGCACTTCCTGAGAGCCCAATCCCCTACCCTAAAATTCCCAGCCCGTTTCTAGATTCGAGACCCTATGTCTCAAAGGGGAATATCAGAAGGGCTTAATCTCTGAGGTATACAAAATATTGGAGGCAGCCCAATCCCCCCCCACTCACTCCCATATGCAAAAGTGGAGCGAAGACCTGAACACCCCCATAGACCTGGAAGACTGGGAGGATGTCTGGGAGGCTGCTACCAAAACATCAATTTGCTCAGTCACGAAGGAAAATATCTACAAAATCTTTTTTTCCAATGGTACCTGACCCCGAGTAGACTGAGCCAGATCTACCCAGGCACCTCTGACGTGTGCTGGAGGGGATGTGGTCAAAGGGGTGACATGCCCCACATTTGGTGGACATGCCCGGAGATACAGAGGTTCTGGATCCGGATCCAGAGCCTCCTGATTGAGACTTTGGACTTAGAGATCCCCTTGGACCCCCTGACCTACGTGCTGGGGAAACCAATTGAAGACCTTCCTGCCCCTATAGCCAGACTTACATCAGCGATCCTTACGGCCGCCAGATGTTGCATCGCTGTGGCCTGGAAACAAGTTAAGGCCCCTTCCAGGAGAACAGTAATTACACGGATAGACGGGGTCATGAACATGGAAAGACTGACAACCATGCTGAAGCAAAGAATGCCTCAATTTTATAGAACCTGGGAGCCTTGGCCGGGGTCAGGGGCCCTGACACTGGTGCAAGCCCTACTTCAACACTAGAACCCCTGCTACCGAGGGCCGATGCGCCCCTCCCCACCACAATCCCCCCCCTCCCCCCCGCTTTTTCCCCATGTCGTTCCCAACTATCCACCCACCCCTCGTCATCCCATCTCTTTTCACCACTGTAAAAGGAAAAAAGGTTTATTGTGTGTCTCCGAATACCTCCCTGTTATGTGCCCGTATTTTGTTTTTTTAACAAACTGTTTTGCCATGTTGTGATTGTTATACCTGTCAGTGCATCAAAAGACACCAATAAAGGAAAAATATTTTAAAAAATATATATATATCTGCTTGGGAAGTTGCAGGACCCAGGTTGATTATTAAGGGCAAGTGATGTAGTGATCTCCTTACAACACCATGGCTGGATTGTGAACAAGAGCCAGCTAGTCTTGACTTAATCACAGAAGTTTTTGGGAGTGGTGTTTCATACGACAGAAGGAGGAGTATGTCTGCCTCGCGCAAGGGACCAAGAGATTGCAGCTCAGACGAGAGCTATGGAAAGAAACCTTCAGTTAAGTGGCGGATTGCCTGAAGCTTTCAAGGAAGTATTGCGTCCATGTTGAATGTAGTGAAATGGGTAAGACTACGTAAGACCTCTACAATGAAGCTAACTAAAATGATGGAACGGAGACCCAAAGGATATATTTAGAACCAGAAACAGGAGCCACATTCTTCAAGAATGTGATATGCTATACCAAGTTCATTGGCTAACCAAAGATACCAGCAATTTCAGGTTCTGGGGCACAAATGAGATAAAGTGGTGCAAGAAAACTAGTTGGTAGCAGACTGCGAGTTACACGCAAACCTTCTAAAATTAAAAGACGTTCAGAGCGCGTTTCGTAGCCGTAGCCACTTCAGGGATTGGAGAAGTGGCTACGGCTATGAAACGCGTAGGATTAATGCTACACGAGTGACTCCTGAACTATCTTTGGGTACCTTCAGTCACTGCTACTACCTCTCTACGGAAGCCTAGTGCTATCGCGAGTGACGTCACTACCAGCCGACGGCTGTTCTCACTTGGCGGCGTGTCGTGAAGCCGCCCGGAGGAATTGAACTGCAGGCTGGATTGCGGCTCTTGCTGCCTCTGCAAGTTCTTCCCCTGACCTCACGGATCAGCTGGACGGAGGTTCTTCACACGCTGGAGGGAGGTCCTCCGATGCAAGCACAGGACTAGCTATCTGAATCCAGACACCCACCCTGAATGTCCAGCTGCAATACATCCGAGGGACCGTATGCAGGAGTGTTCCTTCTCCCTACGGCGAGCGGTGCCTGGTAACATGCCTGAGTGCATGACATGCCTGTTTTATTCTAACTTGATGTACGCAGATAATATTTCTTTTTTTATAATATACATGTTTTGAAAGTACTTCACTATTGCGTTTGCGCTGTTTTTTTTCCTTCTGTTTCACTGTTATCTAGGGGTGCTGAGCCTCTACGCACATAACAGCTGCAGACGCCAATTCAACAATCAGAGGTTGTTATACAATATATTTTACCACTGAGGTGTCTTACTTGGGTAACTAAGTAGTTAGATTAACATTAGAGGATCACTATAGTAGCGCACTGTATTTTCTAATTTTTAACTGTAATACTAATCGTGCCATATTGTCTAAGAAGGCCGTGGTTCACCCATCTAATAAACCTGGAGATAGATACTCGGGAGACTTGACGATTTTTACATGGAAAATTAACTCGAGGTCCAGTTGAACACCCAGATCTGAGGAAACTAGCCTAAGTGGCTTGGAGATTGAGTGGCAAGTCTTGGTGGGACAAAATACTGCTCAGATAAGGCAATATGAACCCTGTTGGAAGCAAGGAAAAGTCAACTTCCATAGTCTTACCACATTTAGCTGTGCTTCTGAGATTGGTGTATAAAGATAGCAATATATATATATTTTTTTTTTATCCAACCTCCGTGACAAGTAATTCTTACAGGGAGGATTCGACAAAGGACTGCACCCAAGTTCTTTGAAGGTAAGTGTCCGCATTATCAGAGCTGCTGGAGAAGAGTATAATTCGTGTTCTTACATGCTGTCAAACGATTGAGACCTCAAATCAGGTGTAAAATGCCAACATGTACATTTGGTACTAGGGGCACTAACCGTGTAACCTTTTGAACCAAATGCATCTGAAGTTATTATGGAAAACATTTTCTTATTGTCCTAGCATCACCAAGAAGAGTGGGTTTGTTGCAGGCTCTATCTTGTATGGAACCTTTTCTAACTTTCACCTGGATAAGGCGGTTAGGTGGCCAGTTTACAACTTCTTTCTGAAGGTTGTCTCTGCATTCCATATCAACCAAGAGATTAGAATTCCCCCCTAAAATGGGAAGTATTAAACAATCTTGATGCTGTGAAATGCTTAAAGACCTACTTGGAGCGAGTACAGAGTCTCCGAGTCTGATAGGCTGTTTGCCAACTTCTAGGTCCCTCTCGGAGGACAAACATCATCCAAGGCAACAATATCTCTGGTTACTGCATGTATTCAGATGGCCTATGGAAAGAGAGGAAAAAAGCTGTGTGTGCTGTGCACGCGCATAGTAAGTGAAACTTCTTTGACTTTTGTCACAGAAATTGTATTTGTGATGTTTTAATTAAAAATCAAAATACAATTTCATTGACAAAACACAAATAAATTTGGACTTAGAACGTGCGTGCTTGGCATACATCCCCTGTATTTGCAATAAGTGTGAATTCCTCGTGTAACTGCGTGTGCGTGTGTCAGTCAGTATGTGTGTCAGTCAGTGTGTGTGTGTGTGTGTGTGTGTCAGTCAGTGTGTGTGTGTATGTGTGTCAGTCAGTGTGTGTGTATGTGTGTCAGTCAGTGTGTGTATATGTGTGTCAGTCAGTGTGTGTATGTGTGTTCATGCGTGTGTGTCAGTCAGTCAGTGTGTGTGTATGTGTGTGTGTCAGTCAGTGTGCGTGCGTGTGTGTGTGTCAGTCAGTGTGTGTGTGTGTCAGTCAGTGTGTGTGTATGTGTGTGTGTCAGTCAGTGTGTGTGTATGTATGTATGTGTGTGTGTGTGTGTATGTCAGTCAGTGTGTCAGTGTGTGTGTATGTCAGTCAGTGTGTCAGTGTGTGTGTGTCAGTGTGTCAGTCAGTGTGTGTGTGTGTGTGTCAGTCAGTGTGTGTGTGTGTATGTGTGTCAGTCAGCGTGTGTGTGTGTGTGTGTGTGTGTGTGTGTATGTGTGTCAGTCAGTGTGTGTGTGTGTGTGTGTGTGTGTGTGTATGTCAGTCAGCCAGTGTGTGTGTGTCAGCCAGTGTGTGTGTGTCAGCCAGTTTGTGTGTGTCAGTCAGTGTGTGTGTGTGTCAGTCAGTGTGTGTGAGTGTGTGTGTGTGTGTTAGTCAGTGTGTGTGTGTGTGTGTGTGTGTGTGTGTGTCAGTCAGTGTATGTGTGTCAGTCAGTGTGTGTGTGTCAGTCAGTGTGTGTGTCAGTCAGTGTGTGTGTGTGTGTCAGTCAGTGTGTGTCAGTCAGTCAGTCAGTCTGTGTGTGTGTGTCAGTCAGTCAGTCAGTCAGTGTGTGTGTGGGTGTGTGTTTATGTGTGTGTGTGTGTGTGTGTGTTTATGTGTGTTTATGTGTGTCAGTCAGTGTGTGTTTATGTGTGTCAGTCAGTGTGTGTGTGTGTGTATGTGTGTCAGGCACTGTGTGTGTGTATGTGTCAGTCTATGTGTATGTGTGTCTCTATTTCTTTGTCCTTCCCCCTCTCTCCTGACTCCCCTCCCAAGACCCCCCCCCCCCCCGAGCTGCGGAACCACGGGGGCTCTGGCAGAGTCTCCTGACTCTCTCTCCCCTCCCCCCCCCCAAGCTGCGGACCCACGGGGGCTATGGCTGAGTCTCCTGACTCTCTCCCCCCCCCCCCCGAGCTGCGGACCCACGGGGGCTCTGGCTAAGTCTCCTGACTCTCTCTCCCCCCCCCCCCCCCTGAGCTGCGGACCCACGTGGGCTCTGGCTGAGTCTCCTGACTCTCTCTTCCCCCCCCCCCCCCGAGCTGCGGACCCACGGGGGCTCTGGCTGAGTCTCCTGACTCTCTCTCCCCCCCCCCCGAGCTGCGGACCGCAGGGGCTCTGGCAGAGTCTCCTGACTCTCTCTCACCCCCCCCCCCCCTGTGCTTAAGAGGCCCCCCCCCCCCTCCGGCAGTGCTGCGTGGGAAGCGGCACGCTCAAACCCCCCCGCTTCCCGCGTTACTGGAGCAGGAGGCGAGAAGCACTCCTCTCTCACCCCGATACCCTCCATCAGGTGGTTGAGTCCTGAAACCAGGCTCCGGATGTGAAGCTGTAGCTCGGGGGGCAAGGAGGGCAGCTCCACGTCCTCAACCCCGGGATCCTCTTCTTGTCCGGCCAGCTGCAGTTGATAGCCTGCAGGTCTCCGCCAGGTAGCAGCGGGAAGAGAGAGGAGAAGGCCGGGGCCAGGAATATGTGTGGGGAGATCGGGACCAGCAGCAGCGGCGCCCACATCACCTCAGCCGTGAAGTACACCCCATCCACTCACCCCCGCAGCTCACCACGAACACAGCCTTCGACTGGTTGGCAGCGCCAGCCTCGAAGCTGGAGAACTCCTTAACTTGGTGGGCCCCCGCGGAGAGCAGCAGCAGTTCGGCGCAGCCGCACCAGTGCAGGATCTCGGCACTCGTTAGCTGTGACGGCGGTGAGTATGTTGAGCGGGGGAGGAGGAGGGGGGGAAAGCCGTCCTCATTCACCCGGCAGCGCAAGGAGGACTCCGAGCCGCCTGTGAGCATCGCCATGACTACCGCGCATGTCAGCGGGCGCGGGCAGCGGCGGCCGTTACGGCGGTGGAGGAATGGCATGCGCAGGGGGGCTCTGTCTGAGTCTCCAACCCGGCAGAGCGCTTGGCTGGGACAGAGAGCGGGCCTGGTCCCAGGAGCTGGTCAGTGTGTGTCTCTCTCTCTGTGTTGTGTGAATGCGGACACGGAGCTGCGGACTCCCAGCCCCCCCCCCCCGGCGACACGTGGTCCCGTTACCCCCCCTCCTCCCGACTCCCACTACCCCCCTCCTCCCGACTCCCACTACCCCCCTCCTCCCGACTCCCACTACCCCCCTCCTCCCGACTCCCACTACCCCCCTCCTCCCGACTCCCACTACCCCAGGCTGATCTTTGGACACGGAGCTGCGGACTCCCAGCCCCCCCGGCGACACGTGGTCCCGTTACCAAAGCAGGAGTGACAGGGCAGGGGGTGGAGCCTCAGCCTCAGCTATCCCACCACGGAGCAGCGTACTCCACGGCGGGCAGCACCACAGAGCCCGTGCCGGATGAGGGGAATTAAATACCCCTTAACACACCTTACGTGACAGCGAATCACCGGCTGCCAATTAAATTTTGAGGGCTGCCGCCGCTGCCGCATGTCAGCAGGAAAGCGGAGGTAGGGAGGAGAGAGGCTGCGCGGCATGGCAGCGGCAGTTAGGAGCGGCGGCTATCGCCGCCGCATATGTCACGGTGTGTGGGGGGTGATTAGGAGCGGCGCCGGCGGCTATCGCCGCCGCCGCCGCATCTGATTTGTGGAGCGGGTGTGATGTCAGTGTTGGGGTCGGGCTGAGCCAGAACACAGCCCGGCCTCAACTGCCAGCACTGACGTCACATCCGTTTCATTTCTGTCTCCACAATTCTTTTTTGCCCCATCACGAATGAGGTGCCACTAAGGAAGTTTCACTTCAAAAAGGGCCCCACTAGGCCTGAAGGCTCATTCGACAGGAGCGGTTGCAATGCAATGGACAGTTAAGGTACAAGCATCTCCTGCACTGATCTGCATGGCAGTTGTGTGGTCTACCTTCAATACATTCATGAAATATTATACAATTGGACATTGAGGCCTCCAATGAAGCAAGCTTTGGTCAAAAGGGAAGTGTGTGGTATCAAAATAAATATGTTTAAGCAGATACTGTGTACCATTTTGTTTTTACCCTCCCTATATCATTGGTTGGGTGTATCCATATGGTGCCCACTGCCATGAATAACCGGAAAAGAGAAAATGTATGGTCTTCTTAGGCCGTGCGTATAGTGCGCACGATGGCGACGCGACGGATGATGTCACCCGTTGCCGCTATCGCAAGTTGTAATTTGCTTTCCGGCGATGTCGCGGGCGACCAGGTCTTTGATTGGTTCAGAGGCTGTCACGTGACGACAGCCTCTGAAAAATAAAATTTGACCGGCTTAACAAATTCGCGTCGCTCCGTCACTTCGCGCTTACTATAAGCGCACGCAACGGCAGCAATACATTTGTTTTGCCGCGACGCCACCGTCGTCGACACTATAAGCGCAGCCTTAGTCGTTCATTTTCCCTGGAACCCATGATGCCCGTGGTAGGGCAAAACGTGCCCAATGTTTAAATCATATCTGAGTTGTGTTTCACCTATGGGAGATATCAGAGGCTGACTGCGGGTAGCGGGAGGGGTCTTTATACTACTATCTGCAGAGTCCATTTCCTGTTCTACTTCAAGCTAAGGATGTTGTTAGCTGCATGGTGCCCACTGCCACGATGGATTCTAGGAAAATAAAATCATGGTAAGGTGACAATACATTTTCTCTTCTGTGCGCCCTGACACTTTGTGGGTTTCTGCATCGACAAAAGTTAGTCTGACATGGGAACATTTTCAATCCAACCCTGTAGGAGTAACCGTGAAGCAATTCTCTTTATTGCATCATACCATTTTTATTAATTTATTATTATTTGATAGGTGTTCTATTTCTAACTTCCTTAACCTCATTGCTGCTAGAAGGGTCTATACAGTGTCGCTCTGGCAGCGAAGAGATCAAAATGGCACTCGCCTTGCTATTTATTGAATCAATGGACATGTATCTATATGGTAGAGATCACTGGGGGATGCACATTGATCTGTGGAGGGGGATATAACAAGGCATTAAGTCTTTCCTGCAGATTTTGCTTCACGTGCATCAGTCTGCGATGTGTGGGTCGTCATAGGAGTTGAGGAGGCGATCATCACATAATCTGTCTGTCATATGTCAAACCCCCTCTGTGCTTCACTGTTTTTTTTTTTCTTGTATTGGCTTCATAAAATTCCACCAGGTTTGAGATTGCAGAAACTTCTCTAACGAACAATTAGCATTGTGTAGGGAACTGTATTCTATTTGATGCAAACAAGCAGAAAATGGAGCCATGCATCCAAACAAACCTCCATTTGCATTTCTGTTAGGTTGATGCTTTCCTCCCTACATGTTTAGGACCGGAATCTACTTTTCATGCACAACATTTCCCGAGTCCATCATTCACATGCGTGCATTAGAAGGCAGTTCACTGAAGGATATGGTGTCATATTTATTGAGCAACTTCTAAAGATCCTAAGATGGCGGCCGCACTCCATCTAATCTAAAATGACGACTGTACTCCGTGCTGGAGCAGCGGAGCGGGAATCCCAGCAGAAAGCACTTTTTAAACTCCAATAAGAACGAGAGTCCTGCTGCACTCCACAAAATCTATCAACAGACAAAGTCCTTTTTAATAGTGTGGCCATAATGCGCCACGTTCCAGGGAGATCCCGTCCTCCCTTGTTTTTCACCTGGCGAAGGGATCTCCCTGTAACATTGTGCACTTTGTCCACAGTATTAAAAGGAATGTAAAATGTCTTTGATAACCGATATATATTTTTTGGAGTGCTGCAGGATCTGGGTTGTTATTGATATTTTACTGAACAGCCTTCACCCAAAAGACACCCGACGCTGGAAGGCACCTCGCAGCCCCTTGACTTGAATGGGTTGTACGGTGTCTTGTGACAGAAGATTGTTCAGTATTTTTCCGCTTATGAGATATCATTGGATGATATGTCACTGGGGTTTTTTGTTTGCCTTCCTCTGGATCAATAAGTATGATAGAGGATAAAGTATCTGTCGTCTAAATTTAGTATAGGTTGTACTTGATGGACGTACGTCTTTTTTTCAACCTCATCTACTCTGTAACTATGTAAATATGGCCCACGAGTCTTTCAAACGTACAACACAAGCATCTGGAACGGCAGTTTAGTGCAACATTTCATTTCCCAATATCAACAACCACTCCCGTTTAAACCAGAGCACCTGTAATCCTGACACTGGCAACTCTTATTGTATTCTGAATTAACCAGACATATAATTAACCTTCAGTCGTCTCGATGGAATTGTTATTGTTTTTATACCACAGAGAGCATTAGAGCAGGTGGTTTCCCGTGCCTCGTTTCGGCTGTTTTGAATGTACAGGGGGAAAAAAAAGGTAAACAGAACTGACGACATCCTTTAAAAAAAAAGATGGACACGGCCGTGCTGGAAAAATGTGCTATACACAGTATCTGTCATGTTATTACTTAGCCTTTTGATAACATATATATCTTTCATCCCTTCACCGGGGGTGAGACCTGCAACTCAATGCAGAGAATGATTTTCAGAATAGGGGAAAGATGATGCAGTTTTAAAATGGTCTGAAATGAGGACCGATGTTGGATGATCCACACGACGCGGCTCTCACCAGAATCTTTATTGGTAGCCAAGCGTGATATCGTTTTTCTTTTGATATTAGAATAATATTGTTAAAAAAAAAAAAAGAATAAAGGGTGGAAAAGTGACCTTCTCATTTGAATATCTGCGTTTTATACAAGTTCTTCCTAATCACGAAAATCCAAACATTAGAAAACCTGTTTATATCAATCGACCCCTGGCAGCAACAATTAGACAAAGCCAAGATATAAGAGGGGTCACCAGCGGAGACAGAGAACACAAAATCTCGCTGTTCGCGGATGACGTTATCCTGACTCTGACATCCCCCATGACGACCCTTCCTAATCTTCAGTTTGAGTTGGAAAGATTCGGCCGGATCTCAGGGTACAAAATCAACAGCGATAAATCAGGAGCCCTGAATCTTTCCCTGCCCACCCAAGAAGTAAAACTAATGAAGCTCAACTTTAGTTACAAGTGGAGCTCCCCAAATATAAAATACTTGGGAGTCAGAATAGCCAACTCATACGCGGCACTGTACAATTGCAATTTCCCCCCTTTATTTACAAAAATTAAACAAGATCTCCAGAGTTGGAACAAATACCATATTTCGTGGCTCGGTAGGATAGCATCAGTTAAGATGAACATCCTTCCCAGACTGCTGTATTTCTTCCAGACTCTCCCGGTCTGTGTGCCGCTGGGAGACCTCAAAAACATCCAAAATAGCATCTTCCAATATATATGGAAAAATAAAAGGCCGCGAGTGGCGCGAACGGTAATGCTTGCCCCAAAGGAGTGCGGAGGCCTAGGTGTACCAGATATAATCAAATACTATAAAGCATCTCACTTAAAACAAACGGTGGTATGGAATAACGACCCAGCGTCCTGTGGCTGGTTGGAGATTGAGGCCTCATACGTGGCTCCCCTATCCCTTGGAGCACTACTTTGGTCCCAGGGGGGTGGGAAGATAACAATACCAGGCGAAATAGGCCTGGGAGCCATAAGATGTACGTGGAAAATTTGGACACAAACAAAAGACAGACATGGATTGACATCCTTCCCCTCCCACCTTATACCTATATTTGATAACCCAGATTTTCCCCCGGGTTGCGACCCCAGGGACTTTAAGCAATTCCGTGAGTCTGGTATAAAGACAGCATCAGACTTACTTAACAAGGGGTCTCCGATGTCATTTTTGGAGTTACAGGACAGACACCCTTTGGTAAAACTTCCCTTATACGGATTCCTCCAGATCAGACATTTCCTCCAAGTGGCGTTCCACAGGTCCAAATTTAAAAGCCTCACGACCTTCGAAAAGAAATGTGCCGTGGGAACATACCAAAGAGGTCTGATCACAGGAATCTACCTCGGACTAGCACGTTCCATGATACCCGCCAACCACAATTACATGAAGAAATGGGCTGAGGACCTAAACGTAGAAATAGATAGAGATGACTGGGAGGACATTTGGGAAGCTGCAGCCAAAACATCCATTTGTACTACTACCAAAGAGAATATATACAAAATTCTAGTTCATTGGTACCTGTCCCCGAGAAGGCTGAGCCGGATCTTCCCTGACCAGCCAGATATGTGTTGGAGAGGGTGTGGTCAGGGTGGAGATCTGGAACATATACTATGGACTTTCCCTATGGTCCAGATTTTCTGGAATATGATCCGCTCTATAGCGGAGGAAATAGCGAGGGAAGAGATACCTCTAGACCCCCTGGTGTTCCTACTAGCGAAACCAAGTGATTCAGCCTCAGCTACTACGAGAAAACTAATCTCACACCTGCTCACAGCAGCTTGCTGCTCGCTAACAGCCAACTGGAAACAAATAAAACCCCCGTCCAAACAGATGGTTCTCAGCCGAACAAACGAGGTTAAATCGATGGAATACTTTTCGGCCCTCCTGAACCAGAGCCTGGACCGGTTCAACAAGGTCTGGGACTTATGGACCTACAATTAAGATTAAAACACCTGAATCACCAGAGCGCTGCGCCTACCCCCCCCTCCCCCTCCCTACCTTCCCCCCCTCCCCCTCCCTTCCTTCCCCCCCTCCCCCTCCCTTCCTTCCCCCCCCCCCCCTTCACCCTTTTCTTTTTCTCTTTCTCTACCTGTTCTTCACTATCCTCATTTTTTAATTTATTTTTTCTTTAAAATAAGGAGGAGTTACTGCCCCGGTATATGTTCTGCAAGCTTCCCATTCTAGGTTTTGAAAGAGTGACTGCCTTACTGTATGTACAATGTGTTATAAACACACCTCTTGTAAACGTTTTGGAATGTTGCCTGTAACCCTCCATAAAAACCAACAAAAATGTTTGTTAAAAAAAAAAAAGAAAACCTGTTGAATGTTCTGTAACGTGTACATGAAAGTATTTTCAGGTTCTGCCAGTAATGCATTATGTTAGGGCAGGGGCGGCCATCTCCAGTCCTCCAGGGGTCACCAGCGGGTCAGGTTTTCAGGATATCCCTGCTTCAGCACAGGTGGCTCAGTCATTGACTGAGCTACTGATTGAGCCACCTGGTGGCCAGTGAGGACTGGAGTTGGCCACTCATGTTATGACATAATAAGGAATAAAAGTTTAATCCGAAACCACCTACCTTGAAAACCGTGTTGATCATTGGACGGTTGGTTCTATTGAAATATATATATGTTGCCCCTCGCAGATTGCCCCCCCCCCCCACTCTGTACTAGGGCCTGGCTACGTGTATCTGGGTGGTGCATACCTGCTGGCAACAGGAGGGCCTGAGTCTCCCGCGATGGTATGGGGGATGACAGGACCAGGTTTCTGGGGTGAATGCCTCCATTCTTTACTCAGTGGTGCAACGCCTCCATCTCTGTAAAAGCCCCAGGGATATGGGGTGGAACCCTTGCAGAGAGTCCCCCTCTCAGGGACGAGAGATTCCAGTCTCAGACAGTCTTTATGTAAAATCAGCAGCAGCTCTTTATTCAGTGCAGAAATGGCAGCAGGATCGCAGACAGTCAGGTACAGCTTGTCCCCCTCCTCCAGACTGCTCTCCCTCAGGATGGTATCTCTTCTCCCTGCCTCCACCCCAAGCCACGGGCACTCAGGGTGGGGCTAGCTCTTCCCTCACCCCCTAAACAGGGTGAGAGGAATTGGTCCACCTATAGCTCACTAGGCCCTACTCCTCAGGAACCTAGCTAGCTCACATACTCTGACTGTCCAGTCAGACACTCCAACACTAACTCATCAGGGCTCAACCCAGGACTGAACCCAGGACTGAACTGTCACTGACAGGAACAGGCACACACTAAATAGAGACAGCCCTGCCCTTCATGACATCAGCAGGTACCGCCCCTGTGTCTATGCCTTCCACACAGGGTCAGGTGACCTACTTCCACCATTCAGAGCAGGGCTTGATGTGGGGAAACCCATGATAACTACTGGCAGCCTGCCCTTACCAGGGCTTATACCAGTAGGAGGAAAGACATATAGCCCCATTTCTTACCAGGGCTACATATATATACTGTATTTATTTTCAAAATTGGGGTCTGTTTACTAAAGTGTGCCTGCTGCAAAACTGTGGTTAAACCGTTGCAAAAGATTTATCGGAGGGAAAACGCCTTGTTTTCATGGGGATTCCTTTTCTTTCAAAACTCTTTCATAAATCGTTTGTCACGTACGGCAAACCTGTGAGCACGTGACCTGTATATGGGACAAGGGTTAATACACAGCTCTCTAGCTGGCCCACTTTTCCCCTTCGCAAAGGTCCCTCAAATGAAGAATATCTCCCCTCAACCCGTCCCCATATACCACCTGTCACGAACAGCACACAAGTGAGCACGTGACTTAGATATCCAACCAGGATTAATACACACGGCTACTCTAGCCAACTCGCCTTTCTCCTCTGCAGGGTACTTTCAATGAGTTAATATTAACCCCTTACTCAATTGGAAATCATATCGATACGCTGCTGTTTCTGCTAATTTGGGCCCAGTTTTGCAGCTGGCAATAATCTCTAATGCTACAATTGGCTGAAAACTCCAGTTCAAATCAATGGTCATTTGTGACCGATCTAGATGCCATCCGCCGCATTGGCGCTTAAGTAAGATCCTTAGTGTGTTACATGTATTTCAGGTGCTTGCCTCTATCTGGTATGTAAATAAAGGCACGTACATTGCTCTGCAGCTGTAACAGAAATAATTATACAGCTTATGAGACACATGTATATACGACATTAAGAATTAGATTGTGTTAAAGAGGCAAAATATGTTTAAATATGGGATTCATTCGGGTGGGTCTCCGGAGCTGAACTCCAATTATTGTAGCACTTGGGACCCCCTGCTGCTGGAGATACAGACAGCCATAGGGGGTGTCGGTAGCTGCTCCACTCAGCTAGCAGGGTTCACGTCTTGGTTGTGTTTCAAAGCTACGCGCTCTGCGGTCCAATAGGAGGCTGTGACGTCACCAGGTGCGGCTTCCTATTGGCCCGCGTGACATGGGAGCTTTTAAACTTTAAAGCCCAGATAGCTCAGCCGGAGCTGCTACCTGCACCCCCTACAGAGGTAAGGATCTTCGGAAGCAGGGGTTCCCTGGAGCTGAAATGAATGGGGTTCAGCCCCGGAGACCCCTTGCTTCAATCCTTTGTTAAAAAAAGAAATCGCCCCTTTGGATTGCTCCTTTAAAGACGTAAAAAATATATTAGGACTAGGTTTTTGCTACACTAACTCGCAGCGTCAAACACGTTAACATCACGCTAAAGAATCAATGGGCTTAGTATGGTATAGGTATATAATCTGTAAACGACATTGCTTCATCTTTTATAAGGTACGGAGCGATGCGCTGTGGAGGCTGCGGCAGGAGGATGTTTAATACAGTCTCTAGTGATTCCGCGCCATTGACCTCGATGCACGGCGGCTTTTTGGGCTTCGGCGACTGTGAAGTGGAGCGGTTTGAGATCTTGGGCCACCTGGTTCGACCATGTTTTCTTTGGAGCATTTCTGTCCACTTTCCAGCCTATGGGCCGTGTGGTGTTGAGGCGCTGGTATGGTAGTCTGGTGATGTCCATACGGCAGACGTGGACAAACCACCTAAGTCTTTGTTGCTTAATGTACTGGTCGATTGTAGATTGGTTTTAACAGGCTAACCGTATATCTTCATTTTTCCATCGATCTCGTAGCGTAATATGGAGTATGTTACGTAGACATCTTAGTTGGAATTGTTCGAGTAGGTTCATATCGCTTTTGAGCAGTATCCATGTTTTTGAGCCATACAGTAAAATGGTGCGTATTGAGGCATTAAAAATTAGCATTTTTGTAACATTTGTCACTTCCTGTTGGTTCCACAAGCATTTCTTTTTTTTTTTTTTTTCAACCAAAAGTTTTTATTTATTTTTTTGAGTGCATGGTACAATAATCACATTTTCTTCCAACCCATTGTCATATACAAATGTATCCACAACAACTCATATTGTAAGTCTATTCACAAAAGACATACTGGGGTTACGAACAGACCAACAAGACGTACCGACATACTACACCAGGGGGGGGGAGGTAAGGAGGGGGATGGGGGGGGGGTTGCCATCGAACGATTCCAGGTCAGCTGGGCTCCACTTAGGGGTTGTGATTCTCGCTGTCTCCCGGGCTTCGTGGGCTTAGAGGCCAGCTGGTCCGCGAGGTCTCACAGTGACTGTTGTCGTATCGTTGGCTGCTGAACTCTTCTGGTGTATCTTGGCCCTTGTCTATCCTTTTCTCTGCCCCTTTTATTTATCTTCTCGTTTTGATAAGCGTCTATGTCTCTCTGTCTTCCACCCTCCATCCAAGGAGAACGCGTCTACAACTATTAAAGCAGTATATTGGAGGCATTGACCCCTGGGATATCGTTCAGATCTAGCCATGGTGACCAGACTTTGAGAAAATTTGTGCCGGTGTCGTTAACCAGACTCGTTAACTGTTCCATCCGGCAAACGTGCCAAATTCGATTCCTGATTTTTGGGATGTTTGGTATATCCGTTTGCTTCCACAATGCTGCGAGTTCGCACCTCAGGGCAGTTGCAAAATGTGCAATTAATTTGTGCTTTGACCTGTTTTGCCCCTGAGTGCGTCTGGCCAGCAGAAACAACCAGGGGTCCAAAGGGATCGTGCAGTCGAGAATTCTCTGGAGCCAATTTCTGATCTCCTCCCAGATTGGGAGGACTTTGGTGCAGCTCCACAGCATGTGTAGCAAGTCTGCCTGCTCCCCACATTAATTGGGGCACAATGGGGGGTAACCTCTGACAAACTTTGATAATCGTGTTGGAGTCAGATACCACCTCATTAGGACCTTATACGCGTTCTCCTTTAATGTCGTGCAGATCGAGCTTTTAGCTGCCGCCAAGCTGATTTGATCCCAGTCTTTGTCCTCTAATGTGTCTCCTAGATCTCTTTCCCACCTATTCCTATATTTTAATGTCACGTCAGCGTCAGGAGTCGGACAGACCACCGCTTTATACATTGTAGAGATAAGTCCCTTGGTTCCCGTTCCAATAGAACAGAGCTGCTCAAAATTAGTGCGTTTAGCGCGGATGGGAAATTTGTCATAGAAAGCTCTTAGCTGGAGGTATCTAAAGAATTCTGAATTTGGAATAGACTTTTCAGACTTAATTTGCTCAAACGATTTAATCGATATTCTACCCTCCAGGTGTCGAAGGCGAGTATAGCCCTTCTGTGTCCATGTTATAAAATCTTTCTTCTGCAGGCCCGGAGCGAAATCAGGGTTTCCCAAAATTGGGGTCATCAAGGAGTGTTGTCTCATCAAGACGTGCTTATATTTGCTTTTGTCCCAAACTGCCAAAGAGCCGACTACTGCGGGGAGCGGGTTTGTGAAGTCCTTGCGGACCTTATTTGGGAGCCATATCAGGTCCTGCAATGCCACCGGGGCACAGCAGGCCGCCTCCAGCGCTACCCAGCGCCTCTGGCTAGGGTGGGTATGCCACTGGATGATTTGAGTTAATTGGGCCGCTCTATAGTACGACAACAGGCAAGGTACCGCTAGTCCTCCTTTTGTAGTGGGTCGAATTAGAATACTAGTTTTGATACGAGGGGTTTTATTACCCCAGATAAATTTCACCATTGCGGACTGTAGCCGAAGGATCTCCTCCCTGTTTATTGGGACCGGAAGAGTCTGAAATAGGTACAGTATCCTGGGTAGGAGATTCATTTTCAGTGATTGGATCCTTCCGATCCAGGATATGTTGTACCCTGCCCATTTCCGGAGATCTTCCTTCAATGTCCGAATCAATCTGGGGTAATTCGCTTTATAGAGGGTATCTGATTGTTTTGTGATATTTATTCCTAGATATTTGATGCAGGAGGTTTGCCATTTGAATTCAAAATTTACTGTGATCAATTTCTCAGTGGCCTTAGGTAAATTGATATTTAGTGCCTCTGATTTTGCCTGGTTAATTTTAAATCCCGATATTGTATTAAATTCCCCTAGTAATTGGAAGACGTTCGGCAGAGAGGTGAGGGGCTGTGATAGAGTGAGTATCACGTCATCAGCATACAGGGCCACCTTATGTGGCTGATCACTGATTTGGATACCTGTTATATTTGGGCTGAGACGGATGTGTGCCGCCAGGGGTTCAATACAAAGCGCAAAGAGGAGGGGTGACAGAGGACAGCCCTGTCTGGTGCCGCTCTTTATCTGGAATTCTTCCGAGGGGAAGCCCTGGTGTCTGACCTTCGCCGTCGGTCCCTGATACAGAGCGAGAATTGACTCTATCATTCTCCTTCCCATCCCGAACGCCCCAAGCTTCGCTCTCAGGTAGGGCCAGTCTATTCTGTCGAACGCTTTTTCAGCATCTAGACTAAGCACCATAGACGGGATATGTTTTTTCTGCGCCAGATCAATTAAATCAATAATCCGTCTGGTGTTATCAGCTGCTTGTCGACCACATATGAACCCTACTTGATCAGGATGGACCAACTTGGACAACACCTGGTTAAGGCGGTTAGCTAACAGTTTGGAAAAGATTTTTATATCCGAGTTTATTAACGAGATGGGTCTGTAGCTTTTACAGTCCGCTGGGTCTTTTCCTTGTTTGTGGATTACAGAGATAGACGCCTGGAGCATCGAGCTCGGGATGGGGGCACCATCCAGGAAGGAATTACAGAGTTTTAGTAAATGAGGAGCTAGTATTTTACGAAATTTCTTATAATAGAGGTTGGAAAAACCATCTGGACCTGGGGCCTTAGCTGCTTTCAATGACTTCATTACCTCTAGAAGTTCCTCGCTAGTAAATTCTGCCTGCAGTGCGTCCCTCTCTTCTCTGGTCACTGTAGGCAGCTGTGCCTCAGTCAAGAACGTCTTAAGCCGTGCTTGTGTGGTTGGCGTGTGTGCCACCTTCGCCCCGTCGTACAGGGTCTCGTAATATTTCTTAAATTCATTGACTATTTTTTTAGGGTCAGAGGTCAGGTCCCCTTGTTTTGTTCGAATTGTATGAATTTGGGAGACCTGGTTTTTGTCTCTTAGCTTATTGGCAAGTAGGGTATCTGGCCTGTTTGCTTTTTCAAAATATTTCCGCTTAGTCCATGTCAGCTCTTTTTCAGCCCGGGAGGTCAACAAAATATTCAGTTTGGTTTTAGTGTCTAGCAACTCCTTAAGGGTCATCGCGTCTTTATTCTTTTTGTGCCGAGTTGAGAGGACTGCTAATTCTGCTTGTAAGTGATTGATTTTTTTGTCCTTCTCCCTCTTTCGCCTGCTTGCAATCCTCATGAGCTCTCCTCTCAGAGTCGCCTTATGGGCCTCCCATAAGATAGCCTGCGAAGTCACACTTCCTAAATTCTCCTGAAAATATTCCCTGATCTTGTCCCCTACGTTTTGTGCAATTGCGGGGATCTTTAGTAAAACTTCATTGAGTTTCCAGTTCGCTCCTGGTCTGTCCAGACTAAAATTAGTGCACCGTAGCTCAATCGGTGCATGATCTGACCACGAAATATCGTGGATGCCCGTGTGGGAGATCTGTGAAACCATTCTACTTGATACAAACAGGTAGTCTATCCGACTGTATCTGTCATGGGGGTGGGAGTAGAATGTGAAACCTTTATCCTGGCGGTGCTGTTCTCGCCAAATATCTAGTAAGTTATTGGTGTGCAGCCCTCTATTCCAAGTTTGTCTTATCTTAGAGCTATTTTTACCGCCCGGAGTGCATCTGTCTAGTATAGGATCTAGGGTTTGGTTGAAGTCGCCCCCCAGTATTACACAACCTTGCGCTACTCTCTGGAGTACAGCGAAAAATCTGTCTAAGAAAGCTTCCGTGCCTTCACTTGGAGCATAAACATTTGCCAGCGTGATTGGTTGACCTCTTATTTCACCGACTAAAATGAGAAATCGGCCGTTGTAGTCTTTTTTAATGGTCTTAATCGTCAGGGGCAAACGGTTATGCACCAGAATGGCTACCCCAATTTTTTTTTTGGTGGCTGAGGCTGAGAACCAGTTCTTATACCTATGGTCGATAAATTTTGGAGAGTTAGTTTTAGAAAAATGAGTTTCCTGTAAGAGGATGATGTCAGGGTCTGTTTTTTTATAGTCTGCTAAAGCTAGTCTGCGTTTCCCTGGATTATTAAAGCCCTTAACGTTATGTGAGATGATAGTAATCCCTTTATTCATGTTTGTGGTTCCCAACCTTTACTCTTGCGGAAGCAGCCGTCTGAGCCTCTGGGGACAGCGATGTGGGTGTCGGGTGTTCCTGTGCTTGATTCTTCTTGTCCGCAGTCTGGAGCCATGGCATGGGGGTACAGAGGGAAACACACTGGGGAAACATAAAAAAACACAGTTCAACAATCATTTCAACACATATCAACATTCCGGGGATTGGGCGAGAGCTAGCTCCCCCAATCTCCTTCTCTGCCCTTTTCAGGCGTGCAGCCTGGATGGAGTTTGGGATGGCCCTCCTTCCCCCTCTCCCATCCTTCTCGGCTGGCCTAAATGGGACTTCCATGGGCCTCGTGGGTCTTCTCTCCCACGCCCATGTGGAGACTCGTGCTCGAAGCCTTCGCGAGGGGCTGCGCTCCCCCCCTCCTCCCTTACCTAAGCGATGTAATAATGAAATAGTGTAACGGCCACTTTATGTAACTTAGCGTGCTACCTGTAAGTGCAGCTTAATACATTAACTATTGGAGTGTAACTGTTAACTTGTACAAACTAACTGTTTGCCCCTATTTACTATCCTCTCTTGTACTTTCCTGCCTGTCTCAGTGCCTATGCACGTTCCAACCCTCTGTTGGTCTGGGTGCCCTATTGCTAGCTAGTGTTGTATAGTAGGCTACGACTGACTAGCCCTGCATGCTATGCCCCCGCCTCTCTGCTCTCATGTTAAGCGCTGGTGAATCAATTGGGTCTCCCCTCCCTCCGCCCCTCCGTTGTCCGGTTAGAATCTTTATGCTCCGCGTCTGCTGCGGGGTATTGTCTCTGCCCTTGTTTGTCCCTTCGTGCCGCCTTTAGTGCTGATATCGGCTTGAGTCCTCGATAGCGGGGGGCGCCCGTCTTCTGCCCAGTGTTGCGCTCTTCCGGTGCTTGCCAGTGATGCTTTCCGGCTTATCTTCTCTTCTGCCACCTCCAAGATGGCGTCTGGTCCACTTCCGGTGACGCGTTTCCGTCGGACGCCATTTTCCTTCAGTTAGCCCGCGGAGAAGGACGTCTCCTCACCTGTTCCCGCGCCTGGAAGCCCTCCACTTCCGCAACGAAGCCATGCTGTGAGCCGCAGTCTGGGGCACCATGTTGGGTGTCTTGCGTTTCAGCTCGAGTCGCCATTTGCAGCCTCAGGTAGGGTTTTGAATTTTCTTTTTTTCAGGCAACCCGAGAAGTCCTCTTAGCGGTATTACCGGCAGGGCAGCGACACTGACAGACATTTTGGCAAGTTCTTTGAGTGGCAAACTGGTGTGGGAAGCTTTACTCCAACTTTCAAACTGCAATTGTAGTCAACTGGACTTAGTTTAGTTTTAGGAAACTGGGGGGTTCAACGGGTCTCAGGGGATTTTGGCGCTCCCACGGTGCTCCATTCTGGATCCTCCCGTGCCTCTCTCCTGGGGCTTTGTGGCTGGCCCTCCTTCAGTCCCAGTTTATGCAGGAATTCTTCACTTTCTCCTGGGTCCTTTATAGATATGGCCCTTCCGTTCCGTATCACCATCAGGCCAAACGGAAAGGTCCAGCGGTATCTCACTGCTCGGTCTCTCAGCAGTTTGGTGACCGGGTGTAGTGCTCGTCGTCTCGTGAGGGTGATCGGGGATAGATCTTGGAACAGCTGGATAACGATTCCCTCAAACCGGCATGCTCCCTCCGTTCGTGCACATTTAAAGATCGCGTCTCTGGTTTTAAAATAGTGCAACCTTGCAATGATATCCCGCGGTTGATCTACTGCTGCCGGACGGCTTCTGAGGGCTCTGTGGCAGCGGTCCATCACTCTTTCTGCCGCAGGGATATCGGGTAGTATGGTTTCCAGCCATCTGGTTATAAAGTCCTCCGCATCCGTAATCGTTTCTGGGACGCCGCGCACCCTGATATTATTTCTGCGGTCCCGGTTTTCGGCATCCTCCTGTCTGTCTAATATCTCTGTAATTTGAGTTTGTATATATGTGATTTTTTTATCTGCTTTTTTATTTTGTTTGGAAGCGGCCGCCATCTTTTCCTCCAGGGCTCCTGTTCTCTCCCCCAGCCCTTGGACCTCTTTTTTCATGTCCTGCAGTCCGACATATATCATGTCCTTCATGTCTGGGTATAAGCGATCAAAATCGCATATTCGGACAGGCATCTGGGTGGGCTGATGCAGTGGGGGGTCTTCTTCCCTCTCTGAGTCGGATCCTGCTGTTGACTCTGGCGGCCCCGCTGCGGCAGCGCCTCGTGGGGTAGAACGTCCCAGATATCGTCTTAAATCGCCTTCTTTTTTCTTTTTTGCTGACAGTGGAGCCATCCTGAGGGTATCCCTTACTCTTTTCCTGCCTTTACTTGTGGGTTTTTAGGTGATTATTGCCGTTTTTATGACTTTGTGGGAGGTGGGGGATGGAGCTCTAGGTTTATGCTGCCATCTGCTCCAGCCTCGCGCATGCGCCTCACAAGCATTTCTTTAAGGAGGTGAACGCTGCAGTGGTGCCACCGATGCAGCTTTTGATGTCGTTCGTAGCTGCTAGGCTTTACAACATTATTTTGCACCAATATTTCTTAGTAAGTAAAGAGGCTGAATGTCACGCTGCGCTCACCATGGACAAGGAGGGACCCCGGAACTGAGGTGAAAAGGGTAATACTTGCACCCACAGCTGCGGGGGCATGCCTGGAAGGTGGATAGTAGGCGTCCGGAACTGCACGGGAGATAAGGTGTTAGTTCAGATACTCGCCGGATACTTGGGCAGTTCCAGTAGAATCGTCGGTGCCGAGAGCCTTGGGGTGGGAGCCGGGAGGTAGGTTGGAATCCGTAAGCCGAGGTGGAGGATAGGAGAGTTCGGGAGGTCAGAGGGCAAGCCAGTGGTCGAAGTCCAGAGCGGGTCCGCAGTCAAGCCGGTTCGGTACACGGGAGATCACTAGAAGACACAGAGACAAGGTACTAAGGCAGGCACGACCGTGGGTAACGCAGGTCACACAAAGCTATGCTCAGCCAAAGAAGGAATAGGGAGCGGTGCGCGTGGCCCGAGCTGGGGGCGGGAGCTCCTCCTGCGGGAGGACGTTAAAGTCTGTGGGCGTGCGCGCGCATGCGTGCATCCTGTAGCAGTCGTGGGGACCAGGGAGAAGGAAGGAGGGTCCTGCTCGCGGCGTTGAGCCAGTGGAGCTGGAGTGCGCCAGGTAAGTGGTGTCGCGGGGGGAACCCTCTTTGGGAGAGGTGTTCCCCGGGGCATTACAGTACCCCCCCCCTTGAGGAGCGGCGTCAGGACGACTCCAATATGGCTTTTGGGGAAACTTAGAATGGAAGAGTCTCAGCAATCTGGGGGCATGTATTTGATGGTAGGGTACCCTAGATCTTTCTTCCGGACCAAAGCCCTTCCAGTGAACCAGATACTGCACAGAGCCCCTCGTTTTCCTGGAATCTAGGATAGACTGAACCTCAACTCTTCCTGCCCCTGAACTAAGATTGGTTTAGGGCGAACTGGTGTTTTGTGGAAGCGTGGGCTTTGGGACACAGGTTTTAGAAGCGATACATGGAACATGGAGGGTATTCTCATGGATTGGGGAAGTTCCAGGCGATATGCCACAGGATTGATTTGTTCCCCCACTGGGAATGGTCCCAAATACCTGGGGGCAGTTTGAGGCTGGAGGTCTTCAGTTTAATGTTCCTGGAGGAGAGCCAGACCTTATCTCCCGTCTTGAAGACTGGTGCCTGTCGGCGGTGGAGATCTGCCTGTGCTTTTTGTCTGCGGGTTGCCCTTCCCAGAGCTTCTTGGATCTTTTTCCAGGATTCCTGCAGATCCTTGATTCGGTCATCCGCTGCTGGGACTCCAGAAGGGACTGAGGTGATGGGAAGCTGAACCGGGTGGAAACCATAATTAATGAAAAAGGGGGATTTCAGTGTTGAGCTGTTCCTTAAAGAGTTATGGGAGAATTCTGCCCATGGGAGCAAATCTACCCAATCGTTCTGACTGTCCGCGACGAAGCACCGGAGGTATTGCTCCAAAGTCTGGTTTGTTCTCTCGGTTTGCCCATTAGTCTGGAGGTGGCACCCGGAAGAAAAATGGAGGGTGATATCCATCCTACGGGCGAAGGCCCGCCAGAATTTGGAGATGAATTGTGTACCCCGGACGGATACGATGGAAAGAGGAACTCCGTGAATGCGGAATATTTCCCTAATAAAAATGTCTGCCAGTGTGGGGGAATTGGGCAGCCCTTTGAGAGGGACAAAATGGGCCTGCTTGGAGAACCGGTTCACGATTACTAAAATGGTATTCATCCCCCTAGAGGCTGGAAGTTCTATAACAAAGTCCATGGACAGGTGACTCCAAGGGCATTCCGGTATGGGCAGGGGTCGAAGGAGACCGTACGGCTTTTTACGAATGGTCTTGACCTGGGCGCAGATTGGACATGTTTTCACATACTCCGAAATATCTTCCACCATGGTTGGCCACCAAAAGGTACGGCTAATGAGGTCAGCGGTTCTACTGATACCTGGGTGGCCGGCTGACTTAGAAGAATGACCCCACTCTAGAATCTTCTTCAGGAAGCGTGGGGCTGTATATAGACGGCCGCAAAGGTCCCTCAAATGGACGCTCTCTCCCCTCAACCCGTCCCCATATACCACCTGTCACGAACAGCACACAAGTGAGCACGTGACTTAGATATGCAACCAGGGTTAATACACATGGCTACTCTATCCAACTCGCCTTTCTCCTCCGCAGGGTACTTTCAATGAGTTAATATTAACCCCTTACTCAATTGGAAATCATATCGATACGCTGCTGTTTCTGCTAATTTGGGCCCAGTTTTGTAGCTGGCAATAATCTCTAATGCTACAATTGGCTGAAAACTCTTGTTCAAATCAATGGTCATTTGTGACCGATCTCGATGCCATCCGCCGCATTGGCGCTTAAGTAAGATCCTCAGTGTGTTACATGTATTTCAGGTGCTTGCCTCTATCTGGTATGTAAATAAAGGCACGTACACTGCTCTGCAGCTGTAACAGAAATAATTATACAGCTTATGAGACATATGTATATACGACATTAAGAATTAGATTGTGTTAAAGAGGCAAAATATGTTTAAATATGGGATTCATTCAGGTGGGTCTCCGGAGCTGAACTCCAATTATTGTAGCACTTGGGACCCCCTGCTGCTGGAGATACAGACATCCATAGGGGGTGTCGGTAGCTGCTCCACTCAGCTAGCAGGGTTCACGTCTTGGTGGTGTTAATAAAGCTACGCGCTCTGCGGTCCAATAGGAGGCTGTGACGTCACCAGGTGCGGCTTCCTATTGGCCCGCGTGACATGGGAGCTTTTAAACTTTAAAGCCCAGATAGCTCAGCCGGAGCTGCTACCTGCACCCCCTACAGAGGTAAGGATCTTCGGAAGCAGGGGTTCCCTGGAGCTGAAATGAATGGGGTTCCGCCCCGGAGACCTCCTGCTTCAATCCTTTGTTAAAAAAAGAAATCGCCCCTTTGGATTGCTCCTTTAAAGACATAAAAAATACATTAGGACTAGGTTTTTGCTACACTAACTCGCAGCGTGAAACACGTTAACATCACGCTAAAGAATCAATGGGCTTAGTATGGTATAGGTATATACTCTAAACGACATTGCTTCATCTTTTATAAGGTACGGAGCGATGCGCTGTGGAGGCCACGGCAGGATGTTCAATACGTCTCTAGTGATTCCGCGCCATTGACCTCGATGCACGGCGGCTTTTTGGGCTTCGGCTACTGTGAAGTGGAGCGGTTTGAGATCTTGGGCCACCTGGTTCGACCACGTTTTCTTTGGAGCATTTCGGTCCACTTTCCAGCCTATGGGCCGTGTGGTGTTGAGGCGCTGGTATGGTAGTCTGGTGATGTCCATACGGCAGACGTCGACAATTCACCTAAGTCTTTGTTGCTTAATGTACTGGTCGATTGTAGATTGGTTTTAACAGGCTAACCGTATATCTTCATTTTTCCATCGATCTCGTAGCGTAATATGGAGTATGTTACGTAGACAACTTAGTTGGAATTGTTCGAGTAGGTTCATATCGCGTTTGAGCAGTATCCATGTTTCTGAGCCATACAGTAAAATGGTGCGTATTGAGGCGTTAAAAATTAGCATTTTTGTAACATTTATCACGTCCTGTTGGTTCCACAAGCATTTCTTTAAGGTGGTGAACGCTGCAGTGGCGCTACCGATGCAGCTTTTGATGTTGTTCGTAGCTGCTATGCTTTATGCAGTATTTACAACATTATTTTGCACCAATATTTCTTAGTAAGCAAGAGGCTGAATAAGATGAAGCAGTTTCTAAAAAAAACAGAAGCAGACTTAATTTGTGGAAGCAACTTTTGTTTGGGCACAATTACCTTGTACCAATAATTGGCGGCCATTTTGATTTCCCAACAGGCGATTAGTTTTTCTTTATGTAGCCCTGTCTGGTTTGGGCTAATATGTCTGCCGTCCTCCTGGCAGTAATCCCTGGTCAGGGCAGGTTCGCCAGGAGTCATCATGGGTTTTCCCCACCTCTCTGCAGCCCAGTGAGTAACAGAGAAGGTAGTGTAATCAGGCCTGGTGTCCAATCAGGGACAAGAGGCTGTCTCCTACTGGATCTGTACTTAAGGGGGTGCACTTCCTGAATTTACTCAGCTGCCTCTACCATGAGAGAGGCTGGTCTACCCGAGAGCAGTGTGCAGGGCTCCCTTAGGGGAGCGGTGGGAGACTGTTCCCCTTACTCTATCAGAGAGTAAGGGAAGAGCTAGGGCTGTTCCTGGTCCCCGCTGGCTGGGAGTGTAGTCCAGGGACATCCTGGGGGTGCAGGCCCTAGTTCTTCTGAGTGACTGCTGTGCTGTGTGCATAGTGAATAAAGAAATACTGTTTAATATACTTCTGTCCTGAGATTGAAATCTATTGGGAAGAAGGAGAAAGAGACTCTCAAGCAGAGATTTCTCCCCTTATCCTGGGGGCTGCAAGAGATGGAGGCACTGTCACCATGAGTATGAGTCAGGTTATACCCCAGAAGCCTGCCCTTAAAAGATGGTTACTACTTTAAATGCTTAAACAATATTAAAATGGTACAATGATGTTTCATGAATGATTGCTTTGAAATGTTCCTTGCCGCTCTGTTGCTGCTGGAACGTTACAGTATCTCCAATATAACAGCCTGGCTAATAATTAGATCTGACAGTGACGCTACAAATGATGATATCTGTTTGTTTTTATACTTTGCAAATCTAAACAGAGCCCTATTTATCATCTAATCCGTGTCCTTACAGAAGATTTGGGGATTCTATTCTGTCACAGGAGCAAATAAAGACGAATGATTTTTAGTCCGGCTGTTTTTATGTTGCGTGCATTATTTTGGAATATGATTTTGGCATCTGATCCTCGGATTGTTCTCTTATTTTGGAATAAGTTCAATAAATGAGTTTTGGGGGAAAAATTAAACGTGTCGTCTTTTAAAATGCTACGGTTCCAAGTTCTCATGGCTGTGTTTGTCCTGAAGAAGTATTAGGCCAGGGGCGGCCAACTCCAGTCCTCAAGGGCCACCAACAGGTCAGGTTTTCATGATAACCCAGCTTCAGCACAGGTGGCTCAATCAGAGGCTCAGTTGAAGACGAGGCTCTGATTGAGCCACCTGCCCTGAAGCCGGGACTGATTGAGCCTCCTGTGCTGAAGCAAGGATATCCTTAAAACCTGACCTGTTGGTGGCCCTTGGGGACTGGAGTTGGCCACTCCTGTTTGAGGCTATTGTATCTGTTAATGGACCAACATTGACATTTTTCACTGAAATGTTGGTGTACAGCTGTGCTCTTCAACTACTGTACTTGATTTGATATGGGCCGGGCAGGAAGTGACAAATCATTACTTTGTCAAATGTTCACTTCAGCTTAAAATGCTGTTTTTTAATATGGAAAGAATATGACTTGGCTACTTGAGCAGCTGCAATGAAATTAGCAGGAGCAGGTATTGTGCGGGCTCTGAGAGGCCTCTCCAGGCTGAAGTGAAGTTGAAGAGACCAAGGCTACAGAGCTTGCAAATCCTTGCGGGTGTGTTAAGGACACACAAAGAGACTTGACATTTCTTTATGAATAAAACGACCCACACATGTTCCTTTCACAAGCACATCACAAGCGGCAACACATGCAGTGCTGTACAGACAAACGTAATATGGTACTGTATATGCTTATTTTCTTATAGCACTTACATATAGTCACATCGTTACATACTAGATGAGGTTGAAAAAAGACATATGTCCATCCTATGCTAAATTTAGACAGCAGATACTTTATCCAATATCTATACTTCCTTATTGATCCAGAGGAAGGCAAACAAAAAATCCCAGAGTCATATCATCCAATAATATCTCTTAAGGGGAAAAATAAATTCCTTCCTGACTCCAAGAATTCGGAATCGGATTAATCCCTGGATCAACATCCTTCCCATGTTTACTTATTTGGTATATCCCTGTATACCTTTCCCATCTAAAAAGATGTCCAACATTTTTTAGAATAAATCTATTGTATCTGCCATCACAGTCTCCATGGGTAATGAATTCCACATTTTAACTGCCCTTACTGTAAAGAACCCTTTCCTTTGTTGCTGGTGAAATCTCCTTTCCTTTAACCTTAAGGGATGTCCCCGAGTCCTTAGTACTGCCCGTGGGATGAATAGTTCTTTTGAAAGCTCCTTGTATTGTTCCCGAATATATTTGTATAAAGTTATTATATCTCTTCTTGGACGCCTCTTTTCTAATGTAAACAAATCTAATTTAGCTTGCCTATCCTCTTAAATCAGATTATCCAACCCCTTTATTAATTTGGTGGCTCTTCTCTGCACTCGCTCTAGTTCCATAATGTATTTTCTAAGGAGTGGTGCCCAAAATGGTACTCCATATTCAAGGTGTGGTCTTACTAATGCTTTATATAGGGGAATCATTATGTTTACTTCCCTTCCATCCATTGCCCGTTTGATGCAAGATAAGATTTTGTTTGCCTTTGCAGCTACTGCATGACATTGGGCACTATTGCTAAGCCTGCTGTCTACAAGCACTCCTAAATCCTTCTCCATCAAGGATTCCCCTAATGTATCCCCATTATATTTGTAAATTGCCTGTTTATTCTTGTTTCCCAAATGTATAACCTTACATTTATCTGTATTAAACCTCATCTGCCATTTATCTGCTCACGTTTCCAGTCTCTCCAAGTCCTTCTGAAGAGAAATTACATCCTGCTCTGATTCTATTACCTTACACAATTTAGTATCATCAGCAAAGATGGAGACTTTGCTCTCGATACCAACCTCAAGGTCATTAATAAACAAGTTACAAAGCAGGGGTCCCAGTACCGATCCCTGAGGTGCTCCACTCACGACTTTAGCCCAACCTGAAAAAGTTCCATTTATGACAACCCTCTGTTGTCTATCCTTTAACCAGTTTTTCAATCCAGGTGCAAATATTTTTTACTGAGTCCAATTTGCTTTATTGTTGTACACCAACCTCTTGTGTGAAACCGTATCAAAAGTCTTTGCAAAATCTAAGTAGACCACTGTCAGGATAATTTACAGGGTTATAATATACACATAATTACTGGGTTGAATTGAATACGACGTGATATGATAAAGAGATTTTATTCCTTCAAATAAGGTGGACACACAATGTTGGACAAATAACAAACGGAATATTTACACTTACTTGGGATGGGGACCATGAAGTAGCCAGGATTCAGGCTAGCAATTCATTCAGCAACACAGGGTACAAACGAAGACCACAGGTTAGAGGGCTTACAGTCACTTACATAGATTTTAGCCTCTACTCCTTAACATTGGGACCCAGGTATTGGAGAACAATTATCTGGACCCAATTAACTCTTGTCAGCTCACGTGGGAAGCAGCTGGTACATGCCCCCTGGTAGGTGGGACATGCGCACACACTGTCAGTCAGAGTCCCATTTAATGCACCCCACTCCTAAGCCCGTTGCCTCTGAGTCTGCCATCTGTATTTCTTCACAGACGAAAGGCTGACTGGAGGTGTGATTTGTAGCACCTACACATACACAGCCAGGTCCTGCTATCTCTCCCCCCTGCATACTCAATCTGGGGGGTGAAGCCTTGATCCGGACAAAGCACGCAGACTCACCGGCGCCTGATGGCTCATTACAATTCCAAATGGCCAGGAACTTTCGTGGGCTAATTGGGTAGCCGACTATACAGAAATATATCACAATTTATATATATATCAAAAATACTCTGTTCGGTTAATCTGAGAGGGCTGAAACCTGCCATGCAATCCTGACTCAGGGGTCTCTGCCTCGTGGCCAAATTTCAGACATCCAGCTATCACGGAACCGGAGATAGCAATATTGGGTTTTAACACCTCATGTTACACAAACCACGTTTCAAAACCAGCAGTAATTGCAACAGCCCTGTAACCTCTGCATAGGAATACATGGCATTCTGTATGTCACTGCAAATGGTGGCCAAAAAGGTGGGAAGGGAACAACGGGCCATAAACATTCAAATACAGTTAACCCCTTCCCTCCCGGCCTGATCCCAGTGTAGTTGTTTGGTTCAATCACGTCACAGGGCGGAGAACAGATAAAACAAAGGGGAATAAATTTTGTGCTGAAGCAGGGGACTGCAGAAATACATGTATTCGATTCCAGTAACCCCTCGCATCCTGCTCGATTGTAGGGGCTGCCAACTGGGGGTGACCCCTTTATTACACGCCTGACAAGCCTATCATGACAACCACATCAACTGCATTACCCTGGTCTAAATTCCTACTACCTAATCAAAGAAACAAATAAGGTTAGTTTGGCATGATCTATCCTTCATAAATCCATGGTGACTATAACTAATAATTTTGTTTTCCATTAGGTATTCCTGAATATTATCCCATATTAAACCTTCAAGTAGCTTCCCCACTATTGAAGTCAGGCTTGCAGGTCTGTAATTTCCCGGTTGTGATCTAGCTCCCTTTTTAAATATAGGCACCACATCTGCTTTACGCCAATCTTGTGGAACTGAGCTTATGGAAATGGAGTCTTTGAATATTAAATGTAATGGTTTGGCTATTACTGAGCTTAACTCCTTGAGAACTCTTGATGTATGCCATCGGGGCCAGGTGCCTTATTTACTTTAATTTCATCAAGCCGCCCATCTCACACTGAAAGGGTCCTATATTTTATTTTCTCATGTTATTGTTATTAAGGTACTTAAAGGACTTCTTAGGGTTGATCTTACTTTCTATTGCAATTCTTTTTTCATCATCCATTTTTGCTAATTTGATTGCCTTTTGCAATTTTTGTTACATTCCTTATAATTCTTCATTATAATTCTGATATGATGTCTCCGTTCTGACTTTAAGAATCAAACATGCCTGTCTATTCTTTTCCATTTCCTCCCCTATCTGTTTATTTAGCCACATTGGTTTAGACTTATTTCTTTTATATTTATTACCAAAAGGTATACACTGATAAGTGTGCTTTTCTAACAATCTCTTAAAGACTGCCCATTTATATTCCACATTTTCCTGCAAAAACATCATCTCAATTTATTATTGTTGCCAATGTTCCCAGAAGTTTGAGCTGCAAACTGTAGCAATAGATAATGTTACATAAGCAACATAAGGATACATTGTAGCTGCTTAGTAACACTGACTGAAGGATTGATTGAAACTGAAAGTCAACCATTACAATATGTGAAAAACAGAACACGAATCCCTGCGCTTCTCCCATTGGGATAGCAATAAATGGGGAAATAAATATACATAGTGAAAACGAAATCTGTAAGACAAAGGAGACTTTTGGTTACATCCTTTGATCAAATAATGACAAGCCTGCTAACCAACGCCAAGGTAAGTCTCAGTAGCAGGTCCCTATGCTAAATGCATACAAATGTTCTGTGAAATATACCCTGAAGGGGTTAATATACAAAGCATACGCTTATATAATGTAGTGCAGTTAATAACTGCATATACACCAGTGAAGATACTTACATGTCTGCAAGTTAAGTGAAAAGTGAAATTACAATATGTTATGCACACAATCAGGCTTTTTACAGATTTATAACCGGAGCGCCATACGATTGCCAGCATCAGAGAATGCAGAGTGTGTAAGGATGAAGCATCAGAGAATGCAGAGTGTGTAAGGATGAAGCATCAGAGAATGCAGAGTGTGTAAGAATGAAGCATCAGACAATGCAGAGTGTGTAAGAATGAAGCATCAGAGAATGCAGAGTGTGTAAGGATGAAGCATCAGAGAATGCAGTGTGTAAGGATGAAGCATCAGAGAATGCAGAGTGTGTAAGAATGAAGCATCAGAGAATGCAGAGTGTGTAAGAATGAAGCATCAGAGAATGCAGAGTGTGTAAGGATGAAGCATCAGACAATGCAGAGTGTGTAAGAATGAAGCATCACAGAATGCAGAGTGTGTAAGGATGAAGCATCAGAGAATGCAGAGTGTGTAAGAATGAAGCATCAGAGAATGCAGAGTGTGTAAGGATGAAGCATCAGACAATGCAGAGTGTGTAAGAATGAAGCATCAGAGAATGCAGAGTGTGTAAGGATGAAGCATCAGAGAATGCAGTGTGTAAGAATGAAGCATCAGAGAATGCAGAGTGTGTAAGGATGAAGCATCAGAGAATGCAGAGTGTGTAAGAATGAAGCATCAGAGAATGCAGAGTGTGTAAGAATGAAGCATCAGAGAATGCAGAGTGTGTAAGAATGAAGCATCAGAGAATGCAGAGTGTGTAAGGATGAAGCATCAGACAATGCAGAGTGTGTAAGAATGAAGCATCAGAGAATGCAGAGTGTGTAAGGATGAAGCATCAGAGAATGCAGTGTGTAAGAATGAAGCATCAGAGAATGCAGAGTGTGTAAGGATGAAGCATCAGAGAATGCAGAGTGTGTAAGGATGAAGCATCAGACAATGCAGAGTGTGTAAGAATGAAGCATCAGAGAATGCAGAGTGTGTAAGGATGAAGCATCAGAGAATGCAGAGTGTGTAAGGATGAAGCATCAGAGAATGCAGAGTGTGTAAGAATGAAGCATCAGAGAATGCAGAGTGTGTAAGGATGAAGCATCAGAGAATGCAGAGTGTGTAAGGATGAAGCATCAGAGAATGCAGAGTGTGTAAGAATGAAGCATCAGAGAATGCAGAGTGTGTAAGGATGAAGCATCAGATAATGCAGAGTGTGTAAGGATGAAGCATCAGAGAATGCAGAGTGTGTAAGAATGAAGCATCAGAAATTGGATCACGTACAGAGGTTTCTAGTGGGGGGGGAAAACATTGATCTATAACACATTTTAAAACATCAGGACTGAAAAGGTTACATTTCCTATATTTTTGCCACAAGGATAAAAAGACGAACTATGACATTAATAATCTTTTCATGCACACAGCGCATTCATTCAGACGGGATCACTTGTATTTGAATGACTGTATTGTGTGGTGCTGCTGCTTTGAAGAGTAGGTGGATATTTGCACAGATAGAAGTGCTAGGCTTGTCATTGTTTGCTATGTAATGGTGGGAAATCCATGCCAACCTATGATAGAGGTTACAGATTGTATTAGTGGAACCCATCCTATCATTTTTCGTCTGCATCTCTCCATGGCAGCAAGAAATCAGTGGGACACACCTTAATATATTATATACACCTTTACTGTATATATTTATTAATATTAATAATAACACGCAATACGTAGTGTAGCACATAGGAATGTTACAGACAGTTCCTGCCCCGATGAGCTTACACTCTATGTTTTTGGTGCCTGAGGCACAGGGAGATAAAGTGACTTGCCCAAGGTCACAAGGAGCTGACACCGGGAATTGAACCAGGCTCCCCTGCTGCAAACTCAATGTCGGGGTTTACAGAGTCAGTGTCCTCGCTCACTGAGCCGCTCCTGCCAATTTGTGTTTTGATCATATTGTGACAGAAAGGGGTCCAGGGACCAGTAAAATAAAGGTTACGCCCGGTTCCGGGCCCCTGCCCGTACCTCACTGGGGCTCATCTGGCCATCGTAGCCCTGCGCTACCCTGTTATTACATGCCCGATTGTGGCTTGCATCCCATGTACAAGTGTACTCTTTATTCCTATGTGTGAAAATGTATTGCAAGTATAAAAATTGGTTTTGTGCAACAATAAAGCAGAGCCAGAGTCTTTGGACATGCAGGGCTGCGAAACCCTTTCTGCTGCCCGCGTGTCCAGAGAAAATGGTTTCTTTTGGGATCGGATCGGAGGGGGAGGAGAGGTTCAGGTTCTCTCTTTACACACTCTCTCTATGTGACCTAATCACATCTCTTGGGTTCAAATATCACCTCTATGCTGATGACACACATTTACTTTTCAACACCCGACCTTACACCTGCTATACAGACCAAAGTTTCTGAATGCCTCTCCGCTATATCATACTGGATGGCCCTCCGCCGGCTTAAACTTAACATGGCAAAAACAGAGCTCCTCATACTTCCTCCCAAACCTGGCCCTACTGCCACCTTCCACATTACTGTTGGAAGTACTATCATTCACTCAGTAGCCCAAGCAACTGCAAAAACTCTGACACAGACCCTCATTCTCTCACGTCTCGACTACTGTAACCTTCTGCCTTCTGGCCTTCCTGCCTCTCACCTGTCTCCCATACAATCTATCCTAAATGCTGGCGCCAGAATCACTCTACTCTTTCCTAAATCTGTGTCAGCGTCACCCCTGCTGAAATCACTCTCCTGGCTTCCTATCAAATCCCGTATCACACGCTCAATTCTCCTCCTCACTTTTAAAGCTTTACACTCTTCTGCCCCTCCTTACATCTCAGCCCTAATTTCTCACTATGCACCATCCCGACTCTTGCGTTCTGCTCAAGGATGTCTTCTCTCTACCCCTTTTGTATCTAAAGCCCTCTCCCACCTTAAACCTTTAACACTGACTGCCCCACACCTCTGGAATGCCCTTCCCCTCAGTACCCGACTAGCACCCTCTCTATCCACTTTTAAAACCCAACTCAAAACACACCAGCTTAAGGAAGCATATGAGTAGCTCTATGAGTGATAGTTTTACACAGTATACATAAACCTTGGCTCCTTGCAGACGTGCTTATTAGAATGCCTTCCTACTGTCTCTGTACGTCCTTCCTACCTACCAATTAGATTGTAAGCTCTTTGGAGCAGGGACTCCTTTACCTATATGTTACTTTTATGTCTGAAGCATGTCTCCTGTTTATGTGTTATTTATATTATTTGTTATCTATTATGATTGTCAAGTGTATTATTATGTGAAGCGCTATGTACATTAATGGCACTATATAAATATAGACGTACATACAGAGGAGAGTGTGTCTAGCGGTGGAGATCAGGACGGGAGTACATCTGACTGAAAAGTGGAGCAGTTGGTTTCCTCCCCAGCCAGAGCGGTGCCCGCCCAGCACGAGATATCCTGGGGGAAGCTGTTGCCGAGTTCCTCTGGTCAGCGCTACTCCCATTAGCCAGTTTTTATTTCCCTCCACAAGCCCTTTAACTCTCTAAGCCTGTCCCCAACCTTGATTGGCCAATACAAGCGAGCCCTCACCTCCTGATTAGTCCATGAGCTGCACCCGTGCTATGAATGGTCGCCAGCCCCTCAACCATGGTTTCCAATGGCCACAGGAAATCTTTGTATCCAATCAGCATTCCGGAGCTCATTCTAATCCTGACGTGGAGGTGGACAGAGTGGTGTGTTCCGAGGCTGTGCCGAAGACACCTGGAAACAAGGCTGGGAGTGTAACCACGTGGGAAATGTGAACGTGCTCTGTGCTACGGGACTGTGAGTTGCCGGAGAAGCGGAGAGCAGGACTTTTTTTTTAACAGGAGATTTGAAAGTGCTCAGCCACGAATTGCACCAGAGAGGTCTGGATGGTACCAACCCAACCTGAATGTGGAAGAAAGAACTGGGTAAGCCTTTGATGTAGCGCTCAGCACCTAGCCAGCTAGGATTCCCTCCGTAAGCCTCTGTTTTAGTGAGTATAGCTCTATGTGTTTTATGCTGTGCTTGCTGGTTCCAGCTGGAATAAATACTCTTTTTTGAACTGTTTTGTCCTGTCTGTGCCTTGATCCCTTGGTTAAGTTCTGGTCTTCCGTGACATACAGTTGTGTGAAAAAGAAAGTACACCCTCTTTGAATTCTATGGTTTTACATATCAGGACATAATAACAATCATCTGTTCCTTAGCAGGTCTTAAAATGAGGTAAATACAACCTCAGATGAACAACAACACATGACATATTACACTGTGTCATGATTTATTTAACAAAAATAAAGCCAAAATGGAGAAGCCATGTGTGAAAAACTAAGTACACCTTAGGCTGCACTTATAGTTTCGGCGATGTCGCCCGAAAACAAATGTATTGCCGCCGTCGCGTGCGCTTATAGTAAGCGCGATCAGACGGAGCGACGGCAGCAACGCGAAATTTGGAAGCCGGTCAAATTTTATTTTTCAGAGGCTGTCGCCACATGTGACAGCCTCTGAACCAATCAATGACCTGGTCACCCGCGACGTCGCCGCAAAGCGAATTACCACTTTTGCTAGCGGCGATGGGTGACATCACCCATCACATAGCCGTCGCGCGCACTATAAGCGCGGCCTTATGATTCAATAGCTTGTAGAACCAACTTTAGCAGCAATAACTTGAAGTAATCATTTTCTGTATGACTTTAACAGTCTCTCACATCGTTGTGGAGGAATTTTGGCCCACTCTTCTTTACAACGTTGCTTCAGTTCATGAGGTTTGTGGGCATTTGTTTATGCACGGCTTTCTTAAGGTCCAGGCACAGCATTTCAATCGGGTTGAGGTCTGGACTTTGACTGGGCCATTGCAACACCTTGATTCTTTTCTTCTTCAGCCATTCTGTTGTAGATTTGCTGGTGTGCTTGGGATCATTGTCCTGTTGCATGACCCAATTTCAGCCAAGCTTTAGCTGTCGGACAGATGGCCTCACATTTGACTCTAGAATACTTTGGTATACAGAGGAGTTCATGGTCGACTCAATGACTGCAAGGTTTCCAGGTCCTGTGGCTGCAAAACAAGCCCAAATCATCACCCCTCCACCACCGTGCTTGACAGTTGGTATTAGGTGTTTGTGCTGATATGCTGTGTTTGGTTTTCGACAAACGTGGCGCTGTGCATTATGGCCAAACATCTCCATTTTGATCTTGTCTGTCCAAAGGACATTGTTCCAGAAGTCTTGTGGTTTGTTCAGATGCAACTTTGCAAACCTAAGCCGTGCTGCCATATTTTTAGAGAGAAGAGGCTTTCTCCTGGCAACCCTTCCAAACAAACCATACTTGTTCAGTCTTTTTCTAATTGTACTGTCATGAACTTTAAATTTTAACATGCTAACTGAGGCCTGTAGAGTCTGAGATGTAACTCTTGTTTTTTTTTGCAATGTCTCTGAGCATTGCACGGTCTGACCTTGGGGTGAATTTGCTGGGACGTCCACTCTTGGGAAGATTGGCAACTGTCTTGAATGTTTTCCACTTTTTAATAATCTTTCTCACTGTAGAATGATGGACATCAAATTGTTTGGAAATGGCCTTATAACCCTTCCCAGATTGATGGGCAGCAACAATTGCTTCTCTAAGATCATTGCTGATGTCTTTCCTCCTTGGCATTGTGTTAACACACATCTGAATGCTCCAAACCAGCAAACTGCTAAAACTTCGGCTTTTATAGAAGTGTAACTATGGTCACACTTGCTGATGATCAATTAATCAAGGGCATTTGATTAGCAGCACCTGTCTGATACTTAGCATCTTAATTCCTATGGAAGCAGTAAGGGTGTACTTAGTTTTTCTCACACAGCTTCTCCATTTTGGCTTTATTTTGTAAAATAAATCATGACGGTGTAATATGTCATGTGTTGTTGTTCATCTGAGGTTGTATTTACCTCATTTTAAGACCTGCTAAGGAACAGATGATTGTTATTATGTCCTGATATGTAAAACCATAGAATTCAAAGAGGCTGTACTTTCTTTTTCACACAATTGTATATCCCATCTCTTCCTTATATCTTGTAAGCTAGAGGTTTCCAACTCCAGTCCTCGAAGGCAACTAACATTGCAGGTTTTATGCATACCCCGGCTTGAGAACAGGTGTTCAGTCAAAATGATTGGACCACCTGTGCTAATGAGAGGATAGCCCTAAAAAATGCATGGGAATTGTTCCGTGAGGACTGGAGTTGGCCACCCATGCCTTAAGCTACACATATTAAGGTCCCACAATCTTTCCTGAAAAGTCTTATGCTGTAGATCATAGCTGCCCCTTTTTGCACAATCTCCAATGTATTTATGTCTTTCTGGCGATCTAGTTTCCAGAATTGAACTCTAGGTGAGGTCTTGCCACTGATCTATAATGTGGCATCACCACCCATCTCGTTTTGCTACTAATATACTGTATCTCCCTCTACAGCCTAACATCCCTCTGGCTTTCCACATTGCTTTGTTGCATTGCTGCCTACTTTTAAGTCTGCTGGAATAATAACTCCCAGGTTCCTTTCCTCAATAGTAGCTGACATTATAGTGCCATTAATCCTGTATTCTGCTTATGGATTTTTTGGGGCATTACAGTGTAGTTGCCGCACTCTTGACCATTCCTCCAATCTACCCAAAGCATGTCATTTTGTCTACCACTCTGGAGTGTCAACTCTTGCAGATCTTTGTGGCATATGTAAAAAGGCATACCTTCCCCTCCAAACCATTTGTAATGTCACTAATAAAGATATTAAATAGTACCGGTCCCAGTACAGATCCCAGAGGTAGCCCACTGGCAACCTTCCTCTCCTCTGACTGCACTCCCTTTACCACAACTCTCTCTCTTGCCTTTCAACCAATGCCTTCCTTATCCAATCCTAAGCATTGCAACTTTCTTATCAGTCTACTATGTTGGACAGTGTTAAATGCCTTACCAAAATCTAGGTAATGTACCTCTACTGCTCCATCTATTACCTTAGGCACCCAGTCAAAAAAAATAACTTAGATTGGTTTGATATGATCTTCCTCCAGTAAACCCATGCTGCCTGAGATCTTGTAGGTTGTTGGACTTTAGATACTCAACAATTCTATATTTCAATATTGCTTCTATTAATTTCCCCATTGCAGGGGTCGGGCTCACTGGCCTGTAGTTACCTGCCTCTTCCCTACTTCCACTTTCGTGATGTGGGACTACACTTTCTTTCCTCCAGTCATCTGGAACGGCTCCTGTTAACAGTGACTAGTTAAATAGATCTCTTAATTGTGTTGCCAGCACATTGCTAAGCTCTTTCAATATCATTGACTGTGTCCCATCTGGCCCCATTGACTTTCTCCTCTGTAAAGGGCCGATGGCCATCTTCTTTTCATTTATAATCCTGTAACCCTTCCGCTGTGAAGACGGAGATGAAATAATTAGGTGTTCGGCTATATCTTTGTCACCTTCGACAAGACTGTTCCCTTCTGTCTTTAGTCCTCTCCTCTTTTTGTTTTTCTCTAATATACCTAAAAATGCTGTTGTCCCCCTTCGTTACTGACAGCTATTTTCTCTTCTGCTTGGTCCTTTGTACAGTATGTCTGATTATTTGATTAGCCTCCTTCTGCCTAACCTGATATAGTTCACCATCTTCCTTCCTCGGAGTCTGCTTATATTTCCTAAAAGTGGTATTTTTTAGCTTTTATAATACCTGGCACCTCCTTTGAGAACCAAAATCGGCCTTTTTACCTTGTATTTTCACGAAGCTGTCTGACACAAAGGTCTGTTGCTTTTAGTATTACATCTTTTAGTTTTTCCCACTGCTTCTACACTCCATTAAAATACCTCCACCCTGCCAAAAAATCCCTTAAATAATTTCCCACATCTGAAAAATGAGCCCTCCTAAAATCGAAACCCTTCATTTTTGTGTGATTCTTTGTACTAAACCCCACTGATTATCACTGGGACCCATGTTTTCACCCACAAACACATATGATACTCTGCCCCTATTGGTAAGTATTAAGTACAGGATTACTTCATTGCGAGTTGGCAATCTCACCAATTGTTTGAGAAATTACCCTTGCAAGGAATCCAGAATGTCCCTGCTTCTAGCGGAACCTGAGAAAAACGCATACCAGCCCACATCTGGCAGAATTAAGCTTCCCATAATGATTACATCTCCTTTAATTGTCCTCTACCCCTCTGTCCTCTATCACTGTCCAATGTTTCCTCTTCTCGTGGAGGTCTGTAGAGACCTGAGCCTCTGCCACTGGGAGCTTGGGGTGATCTCTTGTCCGCCTCCACCTGCAAGGGAGCCCAGCGTAGTGGAACAAGCCCCTCACAGAAACCAATAGTAAACACACATACAGATATATAGTAATGGGTTTTACTGAACATATATGCAACCTGCACCCCAGATTATATCGCACGCACAACTCCAATACAGCAATTGAGTGTCCCCAAAATACATAGAGTGCTTGGCACCAATATCCCTGATGTTCTTTTCCCCCAATGTCAGGGCCAACCCATATAAGTGTATGGAATAGCGCTATCCCATGAACCGTTTGTGCACTTAGTGTGGTACCTGCCCCTGTGGCACTCCAGCACCCGAGTACTGCCGAAAAATAAACAAGATAGCTGATCCAGCTATGTCGTCGTCCGCGAAGGCATCCGCCTCTGCATGGGGTGGACTCCTGTTGGAGGGTCTCACCTTTAAGAGTAGGTGGTCTGGTACCAGACAACAGGCCGCGAGTCACCGCCATCGCGCATGCGCGATATTGCAACATGGCGGCGCCCTTTCCAGCGTCCTTCAGGTGAGCTTCTAAATGCTGCCTGAGCTCCCTCTTCTCCTGACGGGTCCCTCGGCCAATCCGACGGTACCCGCACGCACTTCGATGCTGCCGTAGCCTCCCCTCTTTCCCGCACCGGAGTGAAGGGCTAGGGGGACCCGGCTACATATACATTAACATGTCTTGAACTGAAGTCTTACTAATCAGTCCTTCTCTTGTCTCTAAAGTAGAAAATAAAAAAATCAGTCAATAATTAAGAAGATTATGCTCCTATCTAGATGCGACTGGGCAGGGAATGGGACAGCTCGCCACTGCCATTTAACGGCAAAATGCCGGTGATGAGATGTCCTAGACCTTCTGACCATGGGGTCTGAGAGATGGATGTTTAATGGTTAAGAGAATCCCAAGATACCTTATATCTGACATTAGAATGGAAGGTGATGTAAGGCCATTACCACGTAGCATTCAGTATTTCTCCGAGCTTATTGTTTGGGGAGGCTGCAAAATCTGTCCTTAGAGGATCTCGTATATTACAAAAGAAAGAAAACGGAAAATGATAAAAGATGTATGTGACTGCCGAGATTTCAGAAGCATAAAGACATTTCAAAATTAAACTCACATTCGCAACAAGGGAGAAATATCTAGCAAAGAAAAAATCATTTGAACATATTTTAAACATTTAAATAGACACAGAATATGTTATGGTGAGTAAAAAAGGGACAACAACCTTCCACCGTACAGAGCGCAGCAAATAACAATCATATCTTAGCACAGCAAAGTTTTAGGCGTGCGCGACCCTGCCTGGGAGCCCAAGCGTTCGCGCCCCTCCTCAGTTAGAACCCGGCGTCAAATGACGTTGCAGGTCATTTTATTTAAAATATGGACGCAAAGGAGACGCATGCGCGGCTGATAAGGAGATGGCAGCAAGGTGCTGAGCTCCGTCCTTATCAGCGCAATCAATTAAAGCAAACCCCAGAAAGTGACCCAAACGTAAATAAAAACACAGAACTTGGCAGCGGATCTCACCAGGATGCCGACGGGACCTTCAAAAAAGAAATCTGACATGGAAAGCCGCCGGTATCAGCCCGGGGAGACAGACTGAAAAGGCTCCACAATATGGCTCCTATTCGGAGTGGAAAAGTAGCGTTGGAGTGGACAGTGAATGGGTTACAAAAGGAGACCTCAAACAGGATCTCAAAGAACTGTTACTTAACCTTAAAACCATATTTCAATCAGAAATCCAAGACCTTAGGCGGGACATATCCAACATTGGAACGAGATCTGATGAACTAAAGAAAAAAATGGATGTGACAATCAAGCATTAAAAAAGACTGAGAAAACGACCACATACCTGAAGTCCCAAATTGCAGACCTGGCTGATAAGCAGGAGGAACAACACACAGATAATCAGAGTATTACATAAAGCCCCCTGTAATTGCACTCTAGGTAGGTGACATTATTGGAACAATGTCATCTATAAGGAGGCCACTAAATAGCCTATTCCCTTAATAGGGTAAGCCGCAAAGGTCACACTCAAATGAAAATAAAAAACTTTTAATCAATAATGTTAAAAACGACGAGACACCATAAAAATGCATACACAGTGCATAATAAAATCCCCAAATGTGTATAGGCACGAAGGCAGGCAGGGAACTAGCAATGTCCAGAGCCTCAAGATAGGCTGACGCAATGCTGCATAAATCCACACAGTATGTGTGTGTGGTTGCGTACCAAAATAATTAAATAATAAATGGCACGCTGCAGTGAGTAATGGAGTGTAAGAGACCCCTCCGTGAGGTAATATACAACCTGATTAGGATCGCTAGCGTGTCGACAGCTGAAGTTCCAGGAAGTAACCGGAGCTGATCGTGCCTACTCCCACAAGCCGCGTGGACGTCAGCGTAATGACGTCACGCGTACCTCGACGTACGTTTCGCGCGTCACAGCGCGCTTTCTCAAGGGGGAGGAGGACCTGGAAAATAGAGAAAGTCGAAATAATGTGCGGATAAGGGGAGTCCCAGAATCTGTCTTAGAATGTGAAGATTTCATATCACGATGGCTATCAACCATTTTGCCTGACAAAACAAAGGAAGAGCTAGTAATGGACAGGTGTCACAGGACTCTGCGAGCAAAACCCCAAGCAGATGAAGTACCCAGAGATATCATCATGTGCCTGCATTACTTCAAAACCAAGGAATCCCTGAGTCAGGCCACCAGAAACATACTGTTTGAATGCATTAGAATAGAGATGTTTCAGGATCTGTCCCCAGTGACTCTGAGTAGACGATGAAACCTTCAACCCATTACTAAGCTGCTCAGAGATAATGGAATAAAATACAGGTGGTTGTTCCCATTTGGTTTGCTGGTGAACAGAAATGGCAAATCCCTCTCCCTGAGATCAATGGAAGAGAGTGAGATGTTCCTGAAAAAGCTTGGATCAAAAGGTGCACCTGCTCACCAAGAGATAGAAGATCTTGTGCTGGAGAGAGACAGCCAGCTCGCCTCGAGTCAGCAGAGAAATGGCTGCCAATAAAGAAAGCTGCAATTCTTGTAAGAGACACAGTTGCGGTGGAGGACTCCCAATTAAGAATTAAAGTGGCATTACCTCAATTTCCTGGTACTCTGGCCTCTTTTGGCCCCCTCTTTTTTTCTAGTATGGATTTTGGACCGGGTTTTCAGCTGCAGACTGCTAGGTGGAATGAAAACAGAGGAATGGAACCCCCACGTCAGAGAGGAGAGGATCCGTGGAGCGGCAGCTGAAGAGATGCGGCGGGCAAAGAGGTATCAGCATAGCATGTCAGCAGGAGGCAGAGGAGACGCCGGGAGTAGCAGTTGCTGTGCGTTACTCGGAGAGACTGCGAAAGGCCCCTTGCGCGGTGGACAAACAGAGTAAGGCTGGGGCCATGGTACTGCAGACCGTGTGGAGGCATCCGCACGCTGAGCAAACAGACTGCCTTATCTCAGTGTTCGCGTCCATGCGGCATGCGGGCGCATCTGCGCGGAAGCAGGGGGGGGGGCCCGTTGCGTGAGAAATCAGTTAAACTGATTTCTAAGCGCGACAGACAGGTCACGTGAGTGGTTCGCCCAATGAGGGTGAACCAGCTCAGTGACGCCACTAGGAACGCCCCACGGAACGCCCCCCATGGCCAGGGAAAACATCCACTTTCCCACAGCCTCCGCATGCCTCAGCGCTGGGCGAAGGCACCATGGCCCCAGCCTTACTCAGCAGAAGGCCTGGGGGTACTACAGGGGAGGAGAGGATATCACATATGCTAAAGGTTAAAGTAAATCTTGAGTGGCTTTATTTCTCCACAGCATAACTAAACATGTGGGCACACTGTCCCTTTAAGGCATAAACAAAACATAGCAAAATAAATCCTGCTCCACCTTGGGAGACTTACTAACACTCCAAGCCTATCTATCAGGCTGGCTGGCTAATCCATTTACCAAACCGTTAACATATCAAACAGTCAGAAAAACAATATGAACAGTTCTTACTGTGGTTTAGAGAGATACTTGTGAATCCATTTGCACAGCAGCTTGTCTAGGATAGCTATGAGACAGCCACCTGATTACCAGCAATGACTTCCTTATATCTCATGCTGGTTGTCAGGTGTGTTGGGTCCCTTCTGATTACTCAACCATTCCTTCTGGGTTAACCCTCTGAGTGCTGGATGAAGCACTCAGACATATGTCTCCCAGGCATAACTGTTAGTGGCTGACTTCATCTTCTCACAACTCCCAATTAAGCAATTACTATACCAAGACAAATTTCCCTAGCCAATTCCAATCTGGCTTTCGCCCCAAACACTCCACGGTAACTACCTTGCTAAAAGTTTGCAATGAAATCCAGTGTGGAATGGAACGGGGACAACTCACCGGTGCAATATTCCTAGATTTTGCAAAGGCTTTTGATACTGATGATCATATTATCTTGCTTAACAAACTCCAGTGCTCTGGAATAGGGAAGCATGTTTTAAACTGGTTTCATTCCTACCTATTAGTTAGATCACAACATGTGTCCATCCCAAGCTCTAACTCCAACCCCTTGGATATCACCTGCGGTGTCCCGCAAGGCTCTGAAACATAAAACACAAAAATAGGTGTGCATGGAGAGAAACGAGAAAGACAGAAATTAGTACATAAATCTTTATAACAAAATATAAAATATCCCAAATGATAGTTGACAAAATGAAGGGCAAAAGACACTACATTAAAATCAAGACCACATGGATCAAAAAAGCGCCTGTGAGACACACTGAGGATCGGGTACTGGCACCCACAATCTCACATCAGGAGTAATCCCTAGTTGATAAATTCGAGAGAGAGTCCAAAACTGCAAAGTTGATCAATCACAGACCTTAGGACTCAGAATCCTCCTAGTGGCGTCTCTTGGCTGCAGCACGAAAGTCCGTCGTCATGGACTTAACGTCGCTGCATATGACGTCACCTACACGTTTCGTGTAAGATGACACTTCTTCAAGGGAAGGCAAGGCTCTGTCCTGGGGCCCCTTCTCTTCTCTGTGTTCATCAATGATCTTCTTACAGCTTGTAAGGGAGCTTCAATACACATGAATGCAGATGACACAATCTTATATGCACATAACCATAGCCTCTCCGATCTTGAACACATACTTCAATCTGACTTTTTGAGACTTGAAAATTGGATTTCCCAAAACAAACTATTTTTAAACACTGACAAGACTGTAAAAATGGTATTTGGGACCAAGGCTAAATGTTTAAAGCTTCCAATGACTGAGCTCCAGATCAGAACCAACGCTAGCACCACCCTAACTCCTGTTACTAGTTTTAAATACTTGGGCATATGGTTTGACTCCCATTTAACATTCGGAATGCACATTGATACCCTGACATCAAGAAACATTTGACAAACTAGGTGTACTTTACAGGAACAAATCCTCCCTATGTCTGCTGGTCAGAAAGCGTATCGCACAGCAAATGCTAATGCCAATTATCAACTATGGGGACATAGTATACGTCACGGCACCCCAAACACCCCTTAGCAAACTTGACACCCTCTACAATTCAATATGCTGCTTTGTTCTACCATGCAACTACAACACACACCACTGCGAAATGCTCAAAGAACTAGATTGGTCATCACCTGAGTCTAGGCGCAAAGTTCACCTTTCCTGTCTTGTCCTCAAATACTTTCTGGGCAAACTACCCGTCTATCTGAACAAGATCCTCACCCCTACCACATGCAGCACTAATCATCTGACTCGAAAAGACTGTTCATGGTCCCAAGGTTCAGCCAAGTATCCGTCCGCTCCTCCTTCTCTTACCGTGCCCCCCAAAACTGAAACAATCTACTGGAGACTCACAGCCACCCCCAGTCTAAGTTCTTTCAAAACTAAAGCTGTCTCACATTTTAATCTGATTGAACAAATGTTGTATGGTGCTCTAAAACAAAAAAACAGCACTGTTGAATGATAGAATGGCAAAGTCTTATACGGATATCCCTCCAATAAACAATAGTTGTGCTGAAAAATAATTGTCCCAAAACGATGTATGACTGGTGTGTTAAGATCCCACGTAGCAATGTAGTAAGGATAATGTATTAACCACCTGCCGGTGACCAGTACTAGTGTAACATCCGTTGAATAAGCCAGAAAAGAAAGAAAAAACGGAGCACTACATCCAATGCTGGTAGGCCAGCAAAAAACAACACGAGTGCGTTCCCACAATAAAAAATAAAGCTATTTTAATGGATCATGGCAGCAAACAATACACCAACGCGTTTCGGACTATAGAGCTTGGGAGGCCAATAGTCTCTAGCATTGGATCTTTGGGAGATGGTGTATCAAGATATATAGATAATTTCTTGCAGAATATAGTCCAGTCATTGTCATCATACATTAAGGACAGTGGAGATCTTCTGGCTCAACTCGGATCCATTAAATGGGAAAATAATTACATCTGGCTTACCCTCGATGTTACATCACTGTACACCGTTATAGTACATGAACATGGGATGGCAGCTGTCAGATTTTATTTACAACACTCTGATCTTTCACCAGTACAAAGCACGTTTATTTTGAATGCAATACAATTTTTGTTAACTCACAATTATTTTAAGTTTGATGGGGATTTCGACCTCCAGACACGTGGTACCGCTATGGGCACTAGTTTTGCCCCCTCCTATGCCAAGCTATTTTTAGGTTGGTGGGAGTCGGTCCACGTGTTTGGAGATAGAAATCCCTGTAGGCACTTTGTCACGTTTTATAGGCGATATATTGATGATCTCATCTTTATATGGAATGGGGACGAGCACTCACTTTTTGTATTCACTGAATATCTTAACAACAATGATTTAAATTTACAATTCACTAAAAATTATGATTTTCATCACATTCAATATTTAGATTAATTTTTATTTATTGACATACACATGAATATCACTACTAATGTTTATCGTAAAATGAATTCACGCAACACTTTTTTACGGGCTGACAGCTGCCATCCCAAGTCTCTCCTTAGGGGAATACCTATGGGTCAACTTATAAGACTTAAAAGGATATGTACCAATGATGAAGATTTTTTTGATTCAGTCTAAGGACCTGTTGGAACGTTTTGAGGCCAGGGGTTACTGAAGGTATGACCTTAGAAAAACTTTTATGGAAGTTAGAGGAATAGACAGAACTGTTCTACTAGGAAGGACCAAAAAGGGACGAGACGTGACTTTTCAGTCCCCACTGTTTATCACACAATACAACAAACAAGCTGATCAAATAAAAAATATTGTGAGAAAACACTGGGGAGTGTTGGCTGCAGATCCAATCCTATATCCAATCTACAAAGAGGGACCCAAATTCGTCTTTAAAAAGGCTAAAACTATTGCCAATGACGTCTCTCCCAGTTTGTTTTCCACACAAAAAACTCCTTTTAAAAATTTACCCGAAGGAAGTTTCACCTGTTCCAAGTGTAAGTCATGTAAATACATGGAAAGTAAATCTGAATTTACTTCCTACAAGACAGGTAAAAAATATCATATAACTTCCATTATTAATTGTGACACCACGTTTGTGGTCTACTTGTTGAGATGTGGGTGTGGAAAGCAATACATAGGAAGAACTATCAGATCATTAAAAATCCGAATACTGGAACACTTACGCCTGATTATCAAAAAAGATATCAACCATCCAGTTTCCCAACACTTCACTACTGTAATTGCAATTTGGGTAATGTGGATAATTTTTCATTCTTAGGTATAGAGCATGTACCATGTCCAATTAGGGGGTAACAGGTTAAGTATCCTAGACAAAAGCGAACTATTGTGGATTTTCACCCTTCAGACCTGTATTCCTTATGGTCTTAACACAGACTGGGATATAGGGCCCCTTCTTCATGATACATAAGAATGAATCAAAGAATTATGTCTGTTACAATTATTTAATTTTTCTTGATTGAGTAACTTTGAAGACTGGTAATTTTGATCCTAAATAGTATATGGAAATTATGTGTAATGACATGCAATTTGTTACTATTATTTTGTTTACATTTTTTTTATAATAATTTTTCCTTAATTACACATTTGGTGATCGGTTACCCAGTCCACATTTGCAATTTTTGTACAGGATGACTAAACATTTGTTTATATTTTTACCAAGATAAAATGATGTTAGATTATATATTTACATACGTATGCATAGAAGGTTTTTTACTCATTACTTCAGTCTCATTACTGGTATATTCTAAATACATTTCCGTGTATGTATTGGTTTCTAGGAATATATAGATCTGCAGTTGTTATCCACTATTGTTCATATTTATGTTTCAAATTTTCAGTATATTATTTATCAGAATATTTATATGAATATCTGCAGATCGCTTATTCTTAGACCATTCCAAACATAGTACCTTACTGTAGTAGGGTATAGATATACAGTACTCAATATCTAAGGAGTTTGTATTATTTTACTTTTTAGTTTATGTTTGAGTCTTTTTTAAATGTATGTTCATTTCACTCTGTATGTCCTTAGCTATACTTGTGCCGGAGTAATAGTGTTGATTGTTAATAAAGTTGTTGTTATTTTCGTATCAATGATCCTGACGCGCTGACATCATACGCCCCGCGTCATTTGACTCACCCGGAAGTGGCGGGGATTGGCCGCGGTCGCATCATGATCATGTATTTAATACACTCCGGTAAGTACGTTTTTTTATTCACCTTGATATAGGGCTCTATAGTCCGAAAAGTGTTGGTGCCATGATCCATTAAAATAGCTTCATTTTTTAATGTGGGAACGCACTCCTGTTGTTTTTTGCTGGCCTACTAGCATTGGATGTAGTGCTCCGTTTTTTATTTCTTTTCTGGCTCACATTTTAATCTGGTCTGTAACTGTTACAGATGCCTATAATATATATTATCTCTAACTGTGCATGCAATGTCCTGTATATAATGTATACCCTGTTCACTTATGTAACTGTATTTGTAACCATATATTATTTGTCATCTTAACTCTGTGCCCAGGACATACTTGAAAATGAGAGGTAACGGGTAAGGTAATGTATTGCTTCCTGGTAAAACATTTTATAAATAAAATAAATAAATTCCTATCACTGTTATGATGACTAGATTGAGTTTATTGTTGATCCCCTATAAGGGCTGCTGTTACTCTGTTCCACCACAACAAATAACCCTGAAGCAAAAGTGATGTTCCTACAAGAGGACTAAACCTTTAGGTCTCTATATAACAGCAACAAAATAGAACCTTTTACTACAGGAAACTGACAGCAGTGATGTGTATAATGGATTAAGCCCAAGGCCAGACTTTGATCTTCTGAGGCCCTACGCCCCGTTAAATTCAAGTGACCCCCAACAATTATAAATAGATGTATTATTCTGACTTAAGGGACCATTGAAAATATAAACACGAAGCCGAGATGAATGAAAGCATTGTACTAGCATTGTTATATACAAAGATGACGTAACACGAAAACTAAGTGTTTGGCATCACATTCCTTTTAATATTAAAACATTTTCTTTAGGGATTTTGAGAGAGCAAAGTCACTGATGAAATCAGCTCCGAAGTTTGTCACTTTCGATGCACATGAGGCTTAGGGTCATATTTGAATGAAACTGTCCATATTTATAGAAACTCCTTTATTCCCAGATCTTCTTTATTTATCATCCGATTGTAAAATTTGAAATGCATGAATTTCTTCCTATTCTCAGGCCCCTCATACTGCGAGGCCCGGAGATGGAGCTTAGTTAGCGTATGCGTTAGTCCGGCACTATTTAAGCCTCAGAAACACGCATACAAATAATGAAAAGGATTTGATATCATTTATTCAACTTTTGTTTGGTCAAACATTATTCACATTTTTCTTTTAATTGGGATTTTTAAAATCCCATATTTAATCCCGTTTACAAATGAATAAATCGGCAACACAACTCACTAGGTCATAAAGTCCCCAAATAAATGACGTTCCATAGAAATAGGATCCCATTGTTACAACCATTTCATGTTGTTTGAATAAGACATTAGTATGTTGTCTAATACAAAGTAGATTTGTGGAGGATTAACCTTGTTACTTTCTCATTCATTGGGAATTTTAGATTGTAAGCTCATTGGATCAGAGACCGGCTTCCTATTGTCCCAGTTTGTCTTAATTTGTATGTTCTGTGTTCATTTTTTTTATTTTCCTCCCTCCCTCACTCCCACATTGTACTATGCTATGAATTATGTTGGTGTCCTACAAATAATAGATAATAATAATAAGACTGTTTGTAGTACCTTGTCTTCTATAGGCAAAGAGTATAAGAAATATCTAATAAGATACCAAGGGACCCATTAAAATGGACACTCATTTTCACAGGACACATGTAACGTTTTAATTTTAAGGTTGGGTGAATTTTGTCTAAATTAATTACATTTGTGAGTTGTTTAGAAAACATTTTTTATTTATCTGTTAACTAGGACAGCCTTAGTAAAGTCACTTTTCATGCATCTGTCCAAAAGATATAGGGGGCTATGCACTAAGCTCCGTGCTTTTGCGTCTGGCTGAAACAAAAAAGCACGTCCGATACAAAGTGAAGCCGGAGACGCGATTCACTAAGGCCTTGAGCCCATTTTCTATCGGACGGGCCAAAAACTGGCTTATCATACGTGCAAGCTTTTCCCCACTGCTAGCGTTCTTAAACTTTCCGTACGCTAGCTGATAGAAAAATAAGCCGCCTGTAACATTTGCATGGAGATTCTGTATCTCCATGCAAGGCTGTTACAGGCGATCGTACACTAAATAAAATCATTTTAATAATAGTGTAGATGTGCAGGGTGTCTCCGGAGCTGAACCGCGTTGGTTTCAGGTCCGAGGACCCCGTACTTCAGGAGATACAGGCCCCGTTATGGGGTGCCGGTATCTCCTGCACTTTCAAGCTTCCGCGTCACGTGACCGGGACATTTAAACTCTGCAGGGGATACCGGCACCCCATAACGGGGCCTGTATCTCCTGAAGTAGGGGGTCCCCGAGGCTGAAACCAATGCGGATCAGCTCCTTAGACCCCCTGCACATCTACACTACTGTTAAAACACACATATCAATAAACAATAATTCATTACCGTAGCGGCTATCTGCTATGGTAATGAAGCTGCATTAATGTACATTTTAAGAAAAGTGTGCGGGAGCAGGGGGTCCCCGGAGCTGAACTGCATTGATTTCTACCTCATAGATCCCCTGCTTCCCGAATTACAGGCCCCGGTATGGGGCATCAGAGGCCAATGTCGCCGCCATCTTTATAGCGTCCAAGACGCGACATGGGCTCTATAAAGATGGCGGCGACACTGGCACCGATGCCCCAAACCGGGGCCTGTAACTCGGGAAGCAGGGGGTCTCTGAGGCAGAAATCAATGCGGTTCAGCTCAGGAGACCCCCTGCTCCCGCACACTATTGATAAAAATACATTAAAGCAGCTTCATTACCAATCAGGGCCGTGGGAACCATTTGACGAAAATGTGATGTCATAGGCCTATAAAAGACTATATCGTCTCATTTTGAAGCCAGGCGACGAGGAGGGAAGACCTCCCCTCCTAAGAAGAGAAGAAGGGCGTGGCAGAAGAAGATGGAGAAGACCGAGAAGACCCCAAAGAAGATAAGAAGACCCCAAGACTTACAGAAAGGATTACAAAAAGAAGAAAGAAGACACAGACGTGGATTGTAATGGTTTTTTATTTTATGGTTACCTGTGGATTGGTTCGAGATCTTCCGATTCCCCTGGATTTCGGTGAGTGGGCATCTAATGGTAAGTAAACAAAAGAAAAGTATATTATTTTAACGTTTACAGGTTTTTTGATTTTTTTTTTAAAGTGTATTTTTTTTCCCCATTTAATGCCCCTGAATTGATCTATGTCCCTATGGATATACATACATTCAGGGACACTGAATGGGTGTATTGTATGTGATTTTTGGATGTAAATGCATTGTTTTTTATGCTCTTTTATTGCCCCTGTATGTTATGTATATCTATATGGATATACATACAGGGATAATATGTGATTGTTTTGCTAATGTTTATGTTCTTTTCATGTATTTCAAATGTATTTAGCAGCTTTATTTATACATTGGTGTGTGTAATGTAATTTTTATTTAATTACATGTAATTTTTAATGGTTTCTTTCTGGTAGTTAGATTTGAATGATGGTTACTTTGAATTGGAATTTTTTTGGCAATTGTTTGGCTTTAGGAATGTAATAGTGAATTGTATAATTGATTTGGATTGTATTGTACAGGTAAACCCCGTTATAACGCGCCTCGTTATACCGTGATTCGGTTATAACGCGGTTTTCCCGTGGCTCCCGGTTAAAAAAAAAAAAAATTTAAATTAAAAATTTTTTTTTTTTTTTTTTTTTTTTGCACACTGCACACACTCTCACTGCACACACTGCACACACACTGCTCACTGCACACACACTGCTCATTGCTCACACTGCACACACTGCTCACACTGACACACACTGCACACACACTGCTCATTGCTCACACTGCACACACTGACACACTGCTCATTGCTCACACTGCACACACTGCACACTGCACACACACTGCTCACACTGACACACACTGCTCATTGCTCACACTGCACACACGGACACACTGCTCATTGCTCACACTGCACACACTGCACACTGCACACACACTGCACACAGCACAAACACTGCTCATTGCTCACACTGCACACACTGCACACTGCACACACAATGCTCACTGCATACACACTGCTCACACTGACACACTGCTCATTGCTCACACTACACACACTGCACACTGCACACACACTGTTCATTGCTCACACTGCACACACTGACACACTGCTCATTGCTCACACTGCACACACTGCACACTGCACACACACTGCTCATTGCTCACACTGCACACACAGCTCATTGCTCACACTGCACACACTGCTCACACTGACACACACTGCACACACACTGCTCATTGCTCACACTGCACACACTGCTCACACTGACACACACTGCACACACACTGCTCATTGCTCACACTGCACACACTGACACACTGCTCATTGCTCACACTGCACACACTGCACACTGCTCACACACTGCTCACACTGACACACACTGCTCATTGCTCACACACTGCTCATTGCTCACACTGCACACACTGACACACTGCTCATTGCTCACACTGCACACACTGCACACAGCACACACACTGCTCATTGCTCACACTACACACACTGCACACTGCACACACACTGCTCACTGCACACACTGCTCACACTGACACACTGCTCATTGCTCACACTGCACACACTGGCACACTGCTCATTGCTCACACTGCACACACTGCACACTGCACACACACTGCTCATTGCTCACACTGCACACACAGCTCATTGCTCACACTGCACACACTGCTCATACTGACACACACTGCACACACACTGCTCATTGCTCACACTGCACACACTGCACACTGCACACACACACTGCTCACACTGACACACACTACACACACACTGCTCATTGCTCACACTGCACACACTGACACACTGCTCATTGCTCACACTGCACACTGCACACACACTGCACACTGCACACACACTGCTCATTGCTCACACTGCACACTGCACACACACTGCTCACACTGACACACTGCTCATTGCTCACACTGCACAAACTGCACACTGCACACACACTGCACACACACTGCACACACACTGCTCATTGCTCACACTGCACACACTGACACACTGCTCATTGCTCACACTGCACACACTGCACACACACTGCTCATTGCTCACACTGCACACACAGCTCATTGCTCACACTGCACACACTGCTCACACTGACACACACTGCACACACACTGCTCATTGCTCACACTGCAAACACAGCTCATTGCTCACACTGCACACACTGCTCACACTGACACACTGCACACACTGCTCATTGCTCACACTGCACACACTGACACACTGCTCATTGCTCACACTGCACACACTGACACACTGCTCATTGCTCACACTGCACACACTGACACACTGCTCATTGCTCACACTGAACACACTGCACACTGCTCACACTGACACACACTACACACTGACACACACTGCACACTGCACACACACTGCTCACACTGCTCACACTGCGCGCACACACACACACACACACACACACACACACACACACACACACACACACACACACACACACACACACACACACACACACATACACACACACACACACACACACACACACACACACACACCAATACACATATACATAAATCAGCCTTACCTTGGGGATGATTGGTGAGGCATGTGGCTGCAGGGGGGGGTGGGGGGGGCGCTGCGTTCCGGTGGGGGTGGTGCTGCGATGGAGGGGGTGATGGCTGCGGGGGCCCCCGATGCTGCGGGGGCTGGTGGGATGGCCCGGTGCAGCGTGGGGGGCAGGTAGGTGGGGGTAGGTTGGTGGTATGGCCCGGGGCGGGGGGTGGGATGTCATTGTGCTGTGGGGGGGGCGGAGCCCTGCGCTGCGGCAGAGTGGCAGTACGACCCTGCGCTACGGCGGGCCTTGTACTGTGGCGCTAGGGCCCTGTGCTGCGGCGGGGGGGGGGGGGGGTGAGCGGTCTTCCGGAGACTTTACTATTACCTGTCTCCAAAGCAGAATAGGATAGCAGCACATCCCGACAGCGATCAGTTCACAAAGTTATGCAGGCACCCCTCACGTTCGCCGTGCGCGTGCGAATGCGCATGTGGTGACAGGGGGAAGCCGGGACCGGAGGGGCATCCCCCCTCCCATCTCCTGTCCCGCGGTGACAGGGGGAAGCCGGGACCGGAGGGGCATCCCCCCTTCCATCTCCTGTCACGCGGTGACAGGGGGAAGCCGGGACCGGAGGGGCATCCCCCCTCCCATCTCCTGTCCCGCGGCCTGTCACGCGGTGATAGGGGGAAGCGGGGAACGGAGGGACTTCCCCGCTCCCATCTCCTGTCCCGCGGGGTGAATATGCGCTGATGCGGCGGCCATTTTTTTCCCGCTACCCCGTTACTAACGCGGTTGTCTCGGGGGGGACCCCGAGGACCGCGTTATAACGGAGTTTACCTGTAATTGGTTTAGGAAATTGATTAATTGATGGTAAATTTATTTATGTTGCTTAGTTTCTATTTGATTTTGTGGATGGCATTGGTGGTTAGGGGACATTGTTCATAGTGTATTTTATTTTGAAATTGATTTTGCATAGTGTTACATGATGCACAGATGAATTGCATCATGTACACACTCAAATGCAATTGTTTGAGATTTGATATATATATTTGTCTAGGTGCTGGTGTGTTGGGAGAGGAGCTATCATTTATTTTTAAAAGTGCTGGTGTTTTAATGTGAAGATCAAATGTGCTGATGGATTAATTTTATTGCAATGTGCTGATGTTGAGATTCAGATTTCATGTTTTGATTTATACATGTTTATGTAATCCTTAACCATTAATTTGTACATTGGTGTTATATATGTGTATGTGTGTATGTAATATATATATATATATAGGGTTGCAGACCTGCCTAAGACATGCAGATGAGCATACAGCTATATTTGCATATTTGCTTTCCTGTGGAGGGTTTTTGTCACTTTTTTTACTCACCATAACTTAACTCAGTATTATGGTTTAGCCTATCCCATAGCCTCTCTTGCATTCCCAGTAAAATCAACCCCACACTGATGAGACCCATCAAGGTCAAAACAGCTGTCTGTGGGTGGTTTTCTGGGTATGCACCTTAACCCAGGCTGTGCTCAAAGCTGTGACCATGCAGCAAGCTTAAGCCTATAGGGAACCATGTTAAAAATGGTTATTGAGGCAAAAAGTGACACTGTGTGCTCATTTGCATGTCATTTCCCAGAATCCCTTGCTGCAGTGGAAGTGCTGTATGCTGGGTGATAATGGGGAAAGGCGGGGTTGCAGACCTGCCTAAGACATGCAGATGAGCATACAGCTATATTTGTATATATATATATATATATATATATATATATATATATATATATATATATATATATATATATATATATATATATATATATCCCACTGTACAAATGAATGGGGCAGGGTGGGTTAACCCCTTAATGACTGTAGCGGTTAATGACCGCTAAGGTGATTTAAGGGGTTAGGGGACATTACATTGGCTACTTTCATTATTGTGTATGTTTTGCAGCACCGGAGGGATATGGGCAGGATGAAGATGAGAATGAAGACGGCCTTCATCGTGTTTGCCTGGAAAAGGTAAGTGTAATATGTATTTACTGTATTTACTGTATTTATTGTAATTTATATGTATTTTAAATGGGCAAATGCATTATTATCCATATGTGGATAATAGTAATTTTGCCCATTACCGTATTGTATGTGTTAGGGGGGTGTATTTAGTTAGAAATATTGTTTAGTATTTTTGGAGGCACAACATTGCTACCCCAGGCCCGCGGGGACCCCGGGATGGCTGCGGGGACTCCCAGACTCCCACGGGGACCCCCGCTTGTGAGCCGGGGACCCCCGCGGGGTCAGCCGGGGATACCCGCCGGCCTGTTGTATGGGTTTTGCGCATGCAAAAATGTAAACAAAGACATTTTTCAAAGTCCAGCTTTTTTATCACCTGCCTTTAGCTGGCGAGCTTTGTTGAACGGAACTTTCGCGTTCGATAAGTTTGCGTAGCTTAGTGAATCCCGGAGATGGGCCGAATTGAACGCAAACAGGTTATCGAGCGAGCAAAGTTGGACTTTGAAAAATTTCCAGGAAAAAGCCACTTTAAGAACGCAAAGGGCCTGTTTGCGCGGCTTAGTGAATCGTGTTCGGCGGAACATCACGTTCTAAGAGCACTTTGCATTCTTAAAACAACTTATCACTGCTTAGTGCATAGCCCCCATAGACCACATACTACCACTGTTTCCAAGGAAATAACAGAGATGTCAAATATATAATACAGAGGTCTCCGCAAAGTAATTGTGACAAGCTCATGAGAGACCTGAGGGTCAATATGCAGCAGCGGTCAAAAGGTCAAATGGGATGTTAGGAGAGGAAACATCCTTAGTACAAAGGCTTAATAAAGCAGAACATCCCCTTGACTCTGCAAGGTACTCATTGCAGACTGGAACTTTAGGGAGATTGCTGTTTGAAGGCAATTTTGGAAACTAAACAGTTGGCCCGTGTGTCTTTTGCATCTCTACACCGAAAATCTGAATATCTCCATAATCTTGCAGACATTATATAGGTTTGGGAAGAAAACAGAAGAGCGTAAGGACGCCCAATAGTGCATTACATCTTTACTTGGAAGCTTTAAGCAATATTGCCCTTACAATATAAATAAAAGTTTTCAGTCGCATATCACCACAACGTCACACACCTACACATTTCACTTGGTGTGTGATGAGCCATTCTGGTTCTGGTTCCTCACTGTTTGTCGGACCTCCCTTGCTGTCCCTCCCACGTCACTCACTCACAGGGATTGTGTCAGGTAAGTCCGTGCACACAAATAGCCCAGGATAACATACTTTGTCCTTATTGCGGAATGACGTCTCTTGCTCGCCACGCCCCACCAGGTCATCCTTCGCGGGGTTGACTCGGCCCTCAAAGTCATCTCATCACAGAAGTCAGAGACAAATACAAGTCACCCTTCTGACCTGGTCCAAGGTAGTCTGCATTGCCACAGAAGAATAAAATCAATCAGGAGCAGAGTCTCTAGTGGAGATATCCCACAAATTACATAAGCATAATGATTTAGAGAAGTTAATCATCTTGGGAAGTTGTGTGGGACATAAAGATACCCTGTTGAAATAGTTCCTGTTGCAACCAGAGGGACGTGGTCCTATGGTTTTTGTCACCATAACCTTATTGTGTGTGTAGTATCTAATGACAAACAAAGAAGCCCCAATGCACATCCAATGTGACAAATTATTTAGACATTACTATATGTTTTTCTGTATTTTTGCTTCTCATCAGTATGGGTAATTTAGCAAAATCCTTTGGCCAAAACATTTCAAGCCTGCAACCATGTCAAGGTCACGCCAAGGTGACCCTATCAGCAGGTCCTACACTACCGATTTTATTCTGTGTCTTTCGTATTTCTTTCACTACAAGGAGAAAAGAGGAAATAAAACAATAATATAGCTAGAGTGCAGTTAAAACTGGTTAAACCCCCGTGTGTAGTATCTAGCCGACTGGAAGCTCCAGATTGCAGAACCAAACTCAGCCGTGTGAATGGGAAAAGGTGAAACAGATGTATTGGAGCGCTGGTTCTGTGCTACTGGAACCCAGACTTTATTGTGCTAGCTGTGAATGCAGCAGTCTGAGTCTTCAGGGTCATTTTTTATTTGATGTAATTGTGGAAGTTGGAATCTAACCTACTCATTCCCGTGTTCGTACACACAATCTGGATTTCAAACATTTCTGAGTTAGAGTATAGTTAGAACATGATGAGGACCCTGTGAGCAGCGAATGCAGCGCCGGACAAAGTAATGATTCTGTGCCTGAGTTACTGACATTCGGAACAATGGGTCAAATCTCTTAACCTCATTTCATACAATATTCCTGCTTTTAAATGGAAAAGACTTTAAAAATTATCTTTTGAAATAGGTTCTCTCGGCCAGTATATAAAAAGTGGTGCCCATCGTGTCATCACTCCAGTTTTCTGTCTGTCTGTCCTGTACATATATGAACTGTGTTACATTACATTGATTTTTTTTTGCAGGCCAAAATAATTAAGCGCTGGTAATTTACCTTATTTGAAACATGAATGTTTTCCTCGAGCTTGCAGAATTGATGCTGATTTGCTATTTATCTGTTTGTAAAGTAATCCATTGTCAAAAAAAACGAAATAAAAATGCAAATTTTGAAGGCTCTCCAATAGTCTTATCGACGAAAGAAATTGGATGAAGATCGTAAAAACCACCCAAAGTATTTATTTAACCATGGACACACTAAAAGTAAAAAGTAAAAACCAAATCAAAACAAAACGCTGTTTTTTGTGTTTTTTGATGTTGAGTCGATTTGTTTAGTATTTTCTCTATTAATAAAATGTTCGACATTGCAAAAAAATAAAAAATAAAGGCAGCACCGGCATTTAATCTATTTAACATAGCAATGCCATTAATATGGCCATTTAAGTGCTCTCTAGAGATGACTGGGTGAATATAAATAACGTAGAGCACAAAGCTGCAAAGATCCTCTTCAAAGTATATTGTGTTGGTCTAAATCAGGGGCGGCCAACTCCAGTCCTCAAGGGCCACCAACAGGTCATGTTTTCAGGATATCCCTGCTTCAGCACAGGGGGCTCAATCGGTAGCACAGTCTTCAACTGAGCCACTGATTGAGCCCTCTGTGCTGCAGCAGAGATATCCCTAATACCTGGTCTGGTGGTGGCCCTTGAGGACTGGAGTTGGCCTCCCCTGGTCTACATAGAAATGGTACGACCTATTATTGATGTACTTATGTATTCTGCCTGTAATGGGGAAGGAGAGCAGCTGGGGCCCAGGGTAAATTCATGAGGATGTGTTGAGGGTTTGGACGTTCCGTGGTAATGTGCAATGAATGTTGAGGAATGGTTTGGAGGGCAGGATTTATAGCATGTGTCTGTGTCTGCAAGACAGGACTGGCTCCAGCGATTGGGGGGCATGTAACGCCTTGAGTGCTGGGGCCACGTCATATTAAGTGGCACCCCGGGGGCGTTATGACGTTGCACATGTCTAGAAGAGATTTTGACGTCAGCGCGCAGTGATTCCTCTTCCATTTGTAACGTTGGAGGAGATCTTGGTCATAGGATCAGTAAACTAGTGATCCGGACAAGGGGGTACAAACCTTCAAGCACGCAATGAGTTAATATGTTTATGGTGGACCCTTATCCTCCTTGCTCAGCACCCACTGTTAAGCCTACACTGACTCCCCCCCACACCCATCATATAAAGTTATGCAGTGAGACTTTAATGGTTTAAACTTTCAAGGATGAATATCCGGTAGCACCAATGTGACCTAATAACTATGACATGTAAGGATTTTAAGTGTTGTTCCCCTATAGGACCAAAGTGACCTAATGACTGTAATGTATTTAATAGGTCCTAAGTAGAACCGAAGTGACTTAATGTTAGTGGCATGTTTAAGGAGTTAAAGGGTCAGTCTCACATAGGACATAATGACATTGATATGTTTAAAGGGGCAATCCCTCACAAGACAAAAATGAACTTATGCCACTGATATGTTTAAGGGGTTACCAAAATTTGACACCTACTGTAGGAATATTTTTTAATACGTTTTTTTAAAAATTAGTTTGTAAACAGCAGAGCTGAGACTTGGTAGAGGTTTAATTTCATCCCGCTGCTCCCTTGTGTCTGATGTCACGGTGTTTTCAAAAAGAGTTTGCACAGGCAGAACCCCAATCTGTCACCCTCCCTTCATCTTTATTGGCGCTCTCTAATAAAGGTAGTGTGGGATAAGAGTAAAGAAAACACAATTCACAACCACTTTCCCATTCTGAGGCCCCTAAGTAATTCAATTGTAGTGAATGAAAAAGAATTGTAAGCTGGCAGCCAGATCTACGTATGATATCAGCGTAGTTGTTTAGGGAAGACAGTTAGACTGGTAAATTCTTTAGAAAAGGTCCTGGCTGCCTATGTGGGGTTGGACCCTTAATGGGTTAAAGAATCTGTCTTACGAAGGACTAAAGTGACCCCCCAGGATTTTAAGAGGTGAATGTGATAGAGCAGTCCAAGGATCTCAATCACTACAGATGCTTGCGGAACATGTGCACAAGGCAAACAAGGTATGCAAAAGCACAATATTACTCTGACAATCTCCTCCAGAATACATCTGTAGCCAGGTCTCCCCAGCACTCCAGCACCCCCCTCCCCTGGTGCGCGATCACGGGTACCGCCGAGTCACAAGGCGGCCCCGCAAGACAATCGCGCGGGTGAGGGAGGTCAGGTCCCGGCTCGGGGGTTGCCGGGGACGCGTTACAGGGCTCCCGGCGCTCTCGGAGCCGGGTTGTAAGGGCGCCGCCATTGCGCTTCAAGTTGCGCATGCGCAGTAGGTCCCCGGCGGCCCGACAGACTCGCGCATGCGCAGGGCTAGCCGGGAAGGCAGGGACAGAGCAGGAGAGCTTGAGGCGGCCATTAGGCGTTCGCGCATGCGCGGGAGAAGTGCGCACGCGGCCCCAATGGTATAGCAGCCCCCTGGGAACTACAATTCCCAGGAGGCATAGGGAGACAGGCACCATTTGCCTGATAGTGGCCAATAGGGCTAGAGGAAGCTCAGCCCGGGAAAAGAGATACATTTCCCGGGCTTTGCATGAGTCAGTTGGAGCAGCGGAGCTGAAGGGGAAGGAAGGATGCAGGGAGTAAGTGCAGCTCCTGCATCCAGATAGGTACCCACACTCCAGGTAGGCCCCAACTCCCCACCAGGGTAGTGGGTAATTCATAAGGGACGGCCCTAGATAGGGAGGTCACCCTTAGATGTGTGTTGGGTGCAGGTTTGGCAGTGCCACAGCGGGTAGTGCTGTGAGCACTGACAAATAGGCATCGGGTGTACAGCGGATGCTGAGTGTGTGCAGTGGGTTATTGCTGGGGTTCCAGGCTGCGGTGTATGAGTGTTGCATGTTGACGCTGCATGTAATGAGTGCAGTGTGTGTGCAGCGTGTGTTACTGTCTGCAGGCTGACTGTGAGAGCTGTGTGTCGGCTGCAGGTGCGTTAGGATTAGTGAGTTAGCTAGTGGTTAGTGAGGTTTCTGGACTTGGGGTAGTAGGGGAGGGGGGTAGGTTATTAACCCCCGCAGGCCCTAGGAGTTTTCCCCAAGTCACCTCAGGTTGCGGTACAACAGGGACAGGCCCTAGGTTAGGGTTCCTGTCAAGTTAGTGCTCTGTAAATAGATAGGGAAAGAGCGGCGGTTGCTGTTCCCGGAAAGCGGTTGGACCCACGTTGGGGTCCACAGAGACTGTGTTCCCGAGGGGACCGCCCTAGCGGTCCACAAGTGCAGGAGTTCGGTTGGAGGAGTCCTCGTCGATTGACCCTTTGAGAAGATCGTTGCCGACCCGAGTACTGGAGTGCTCGGAAGGTATCAATATATAAGTGCACCACCGGGCCCTTAGCTAACTGTGACTGCGCAGTCACCCATTGCCTCTCTGGGGGAGTGTGGAACATTGGGTGGGGTTTTGGACAATGGGTGGGTTCACTGATGTTTGGGAAGCGTCCTGCGTGACGCAATAGGTGTTTCCTCTAGAGAGGGACACAGGTTACTAATGTAGTATGCACGTATGTTCTATGTTCATAAGTAAAGTCCTTAGTTATTATATAATCACTGTGTGTGTGGTTTCTGATTGGGTTCCTATGTAGGGTCATTCTACACTTCCCTAGAATCCTACATAGGTGGAGGCGCTGAAAGAAGATCCGTTCCAGAGGATTCACCCCAGGCTCTCATTAGCGGAGGCTCAGACCTCCTGTGAGCCTGCAGGTATACGCACCACACCGGTAACACCGCATGTTCTACTCACCCACACTATATATGCGATTGGGTGGGGTGGAATACCCGTCACATTTGGAGGCGCTGCTGAGATACCACCTGGGGTGCCCTGTCCATTTTTTTTCTAAATTGTCCCGTCCCTATTTTTGTCGCCATGTTTGTGAAGTCCAGAGACGAGGTCCTTGCCTGGGCTTTGAGGCAGTATATGGAACCTGGCCAGGTAGTGGCGGTAGGAGGCATTCCCGCTCTTATACCCGCGGTTGAAGTCCGGGAGTATATGTGTAAAATTCCTGGGTGGCCGTGGACATGTGTCTTAGAGGAGGAACAAGATCCCACATCCACATGGAAAACCATTCTGTTTGTTGTAACCCACTCTGAGGATATATGCCTGGCAGAGGCACCGTCCGCACTGTTCATGCCCGGGGGCCCCTCAGAAGGGTACCCCCTAGTTTACGCAGACCAAGCAAAATGGCGTCTCCCGCCAAATCAGGAGAGCGCACGTGCTGCTGACTGCAAGCCTGCACAGAAAGATGTCGCAACATTCTGTCCGGGTTTGGCGCGAAAGTCAGAGCCCCTCCCCTGTGTTGTGAGTGACTCAGTGCAGAGCGAAAACCAATCCCTTGTAAAAAGTGCCCTTCCTTTAGATTCCACCAGGGGGAGCAAGCACGGTTATCTTCTACCATACGTGGATGCTGTGATAGACACTCTGATCTCTGAGGATGAGATGATGCATGAGGATGAGATAGACTGTCAGGGGATACACCATAATGTGTATGTGCCCTGGCGAGCGCCAGGAATAGATCTCCTTATGCTACTGTGCCCCTGCTTGCTAGAAGCCTATGACGAGGGAGCCGACATGTCCCAGTTGCCACTAGACTTCAGGATCACCGAGGTGGATGGGGAGCCGTGTACGCAGTGCTTTAGCCCCACCTGTGACTGTTCTAGGGGAGCACTGGCGTGGGAGCCCAGATGTGATTGCTGCGGTGCAATTTTCTTGACACCTATTGTACCCCAGCCTACAGGGTCAGCTAAGGTGCCAAATGAACCCGTGGCGGAGAAGAGCGCGACTGCAGTGGAGGTACCGGAGCACGCCAGCTTCGTACCCACAACCACTGGCTGCATTTCAGAAGAATCTGGTGACTACCTTGCGGAGGATTCGATCATGATATCTTCCAGGGAAAAGGTGGAAGTCCCATCGGTGGCGATGCGCCTACCGGCGAACCACCCCAGCGGTAATGCAGAGGATACAGAGTCTGCTGTGGGTCCGTGTACCCTGGAAGAGGTGTATCCCGATGTTGCGGACCCTGCTGTGGGCCCGTGTGCCCTACAATGGTCAGTCCGACCTACTACAGAGGTACCATCGGTCCTAGGCGTGGGACCAGTACCTACAGACGACAAGGGTGAGTCGACTGCCCCAGGGGTGTGGGGGGTGAGCCTCCAGGTGACCGCGGAGCACGATGGCTCCTTAAGTCTGGTCGCCCGGGCGAAGGGCTCCCCTCTGCATCGCATCCTGGCGGAGGTGTCCTCATTAGAAGGTAGCTGTCCAGAGCAGAAAGTGGACCAGTGTCTATCGCCGATCCTTCCGGAAGAAGGGAAGCCCATCGTCAGCCAGCCGAGTGGTAAGGAACCCCCTTGTTCCCCACAGACTCCGATGGAGGTGGCCGTAAAGAAGGCCAAAGCTACGGTTCCTGAGCGGAGTGTGAGCCCGTGTGCTCCGACACAAGTGGTCCCAGGACTGGGATCCAATGCTCCCGAAGTTCGAGTCAGTGAGTGGACTGTCCCAGAAGAGTTGGGGACAGGTCCCGATACCGCCAAGGTGGGAACTGACAGCGTACCTGAGGACCTGTTGGCCACCGTGAATCACCGCAGGGGTAAGGTGTCTACTCTTTACCCCCTGCCAGGTGAAACAGAGACATTGTCCAGTGTTCGCTTCTCAGTGGAAGCCTCGCAAATATATGGGGACAAAGACTGTGTGCAAAGAGATTCATGGAGAGTTGCCTCCTTTAAGCCCAAAAAGGAGCGCCCCATTCCTCAGGTAGTGGACCGCGGGAAAGGTCCTGGCCTCCTGGTCTACCGCATCCCTGCAGCGGATGACCGGGTAAAGGTCTGCTTCAGAGACACTGTGCTACTCCTTCCACCAGGGGGAGGAAGTAGCGAAGAGCCAGTAACTGTCGCTTTAGAGTGTGCTCTCCAAGAAATTTTTCTAGGGGAGGCTCACGGACGCAAAAGTGAGGTACCCCCACATGTTCAATTAGGGGCACCCCACAAATGGTCTCAGCACGCTTCGGTTAATTGGTGTGAAGTGCAATGTAACCTGAAGTGTAAATTCGACACGTGTTGTATGTTCTGTGCCATGCATTTTAATTGTATAAACCTTATGTCAGGGTATGGCGTTCTCCAAGCGAGGACGTTGGAATTTCCACCAGGGGGAGAGTGTAGCCAGGTCTCCCCAGCACTCCAGCACCCCCCTCCCCTGGTGCGCGATCGCGGGTACCGCCGAGTCACAAGGCGGCCCCGCAAGACAATCGCGCGGGTGAGGGAGGTCAGGTCCCGGCTCGGGGGTTGCCGGGGACGCGTGCGGCTGGTTGCCAAGGCCGCACGCGCGTTACAGGGCTCCCGGCGCTCTCGGAGCCGGGTTGTAAGGGCGCCGCCATTGCGCTTCAAGTTGCGCATGCGCAGTAGGTCCCCGGCGGCCCGACAGACTCGCGCATGCGCAGGACTAGCCGGGAAGGCAGGGACAGAGCAGGAGAGCTTGAGGCGGCCATTAGGCATTCGCGCATGCGCGGGAGAAGCGCGCACGCAGCCCCAATGGTATAGCAGCCCCCTGGGAACTACAATTCCCAGGAGGCATAGGGAGACAGGCACCAGGTGCCTGATAGTGGCCAATAGGGCTGGAGGAAGCTCAGCCCGGGAAAAGAGATACATTTCCCGGGCTTTGCATGAGTCAGTTGGAGCAGCGGAGCTGAAAGGGAAGGAAGGATGCAGGGAGTAAGTGCAGCTCCTGCATCCAGATAGGTACCCACACTCCAGGTAGGCCCCAACTCCCCACCAGGGTAGTGGGTAATTCATAAGGGACGGCCCTAGATAGGGAGGTCACCCTTAAGTGTGTGTTGGGTGCAGGTTTGGCAGTGCCACAGCGGGTAGTGCTGTGAGCACTGACAAATAGGCATCGGGTGTACAGCGGATGCTGAGTGTGTGAAGTGGGTTATTGCTGGGGTTCCAGGCTGCGGTGTATGAGTGTTGCATGTTGACGCTGCATGTAATGAGTGCAGTGTGTGTGCAGCGTGTGTTACTGTCTGCAGGCTGACTGTGAGAGCTGTGTGTCGGCTGCAGGTGCGTTAGGATTAGTGAGTTAGCTAGTGGTTAGTGAGGTTTCTGGACTTGGGGTAGTAGGGGAGGGGGGTAGGTTATTAACCCCCGCAGGCCCTAGGAGTTTTCCCCAAGTCACCTCAGGTTGCGGTACAACAGGGACAGGCCCTAGGTTAGGGTTCCTGTCAAGTTAGTGCTCTGTAAATAGATAGGGAAAGAGCGGCGGTTGCTGTTCCCGGAAAGCGGTTGGACCCACGTTGGGGTCCACAGAGACTGTGTTCCCGAGGGGACCGCCCTAGCGGTCCACAAGTGCAGGAGTTCGGTTGGAGGAGTCCTCGTCGATTGACCCTTTGAGAAGATCGTTGCCGACCCGAGTACTGGAGTGCTCGGAAGGTATCAATATATAAGTGCACCACCGGGCCCTTAGCTAACTGTGACTGCGCAGTCACCCATTGCCTCTCTGGGGGAGTGTGGAACATTGGGTGGGGTTTTGGACAATGGGTGGGTTCACTGATGTTTGGGAAGCGTCCTGCGTGACGCAATAGGTGTTTCCTCTAGAGAGGGACACAGGTTACTAATGTAGTATGCACGTATGTTCTATGTTCATAAGTAAAGTCCTTAGTTATTATATAATCACTGTGTGTGTGGTTTCTGATTGGGTTCCTATGTAGGGTCATTCTACACTTCCCTAGAATCCTACATAGGTGGAGGCGCTGAAAGAAGATCCGTTCCAGAGGATTCACCCCAGGCTCTCATTAGCGGAGGCTCAGACCTCCTGTAAGCCTGCAGGTATACGCACCACACCGGTAACACTACATGTTCTACTCATCCACACTATATATGCGATTGGGTGGGGTGGAATACCCGTTACACATCAAACCCAGCTAACTTCTGGAAGGTTATCAGCAACATATTCCAGCCGTCTAACCATCAACACCCAAGTAATATCACCAAGGGGGATATTACTCTGACAAACCCCACCGACATTGCAAATTCATTCAATACTTTGTGGGGTGTGCTACTAACTTATTAGCGAAACGCAACCCAAACCACAAACCTGAATCTCATCCTGGGAGTACCCACATAGCCCCACCCCCTCCCAACACTGCCCACAATTTTCAATTTGGCCCAGTATCCGAAGAGGATACACAAGCGCTCCTCAAATTAAAACTAAGCAGCCAATGTGGACCGTACTTACTAGAATCTAGGTTCCTAAGACTTGGTGCCCCAGCAATTGCCAAACCAATTGCTTCCATAGTTAACTCTAACCTGTCTACAGGACATATCCCTAAGACCTGGAAAACTGCCAGAGTTGTCCCAATCTTCAAAAGTGGAAACGAAAACAGTGTCTCAAACTACAGGCCAATCTCCCTTCTCCCAATCCTATCCAAAGTCATGGAAAAATGTGTCCACTCCCAACTAAGCGATTACTATACCAAGACAAATTTCCCTAGCCAAATCCAATCTGGCTTTCGCCCCAAACACTTTACCGTAACTACCCTGCTAAAAGTTTGCAATGAAATCCAGTGTGGAATGGAACGGGGACAACTCACTGGTGCAATATTCCTAGATTTTGCAAAGGCTTTTGATACTGTTGATCATGTTATCCTGCTTAACAAACTCCAGAGCTCTGGAATAGGGGAGCATGCTTTAAACTGGTTTCAGTCCTACCTATCAGGTAGATCCCAACATGTGTCCATCTCAGGCTCTAACTCCGAACCCCTGGATATCACCTGTGGTGTCCCGCAAGGCTTCGTTCTGGGGCCCCTATTCTTCTCAGTGTTCATCAATGATCTTCCCACAACTTATATGGAAGCTTCAATACACATGTTTGCAGATGACACAATCCTATATGCACACAGCCATAGCCTCTCCGACCTTGAACAAATACTTCAGTCTGACTTTTTGAGACTCGAAAACTGGATTTCCCAAAACAAACTGTTTTTAAACACTGACAAGACAGTAACAATGGTATTTGGGACCAAGACTAAATTTTTAAAGCTTTCAGTGACTGAGCTCCAGATCAGAACCAATGCTAACACCACCCTAACTCCTGTTACTAGTTCTAAATACCTGGGCATATGGTTTGACTCCCACTTAACATTTGGGATGCACATTGATGCCCTGACATCCAAAACCTATGCCAAACTAGGTGTACTTTACAGGAACAAATCCTCCCTAAGCCTGCTGGTCAGAAAGCGTATTGCACAGCAGATGCTAATGCCAATTATTGACTATGGAGACATAGTATATGGCTCGGCACCCCAAACCCACCTTGGCAAACTTGATACCCTCTACAATTCAATTTGTCATTTCGTTCACCAATGCAACCACTGTACAACACAAATCACTGTGAAATGCTCAAAGAACTAGATTGGTCATCACTCGAGTCTAGGCACAAAGTTCACCTTTCCTGCCTTGCCTTCAAATACTTTCTGGGCAAACTACCCACCTATCTGAACTAGCTCCTCACCCCTACCACATGCAGCACTTATCACCTGAGATCTGACTCCAAAAGACTGTTCATGGTCCCAAGGCTCAACAAAGTATCCGGCCGCTTCTCCTTCTGTTACCGTGCACCCCAAAACTGGAACAGTCTACCAGAGACTCTCACAGCCACCACCAGTTTAAGTTCTTTCAAAACTAAGGCTGTCTCACATTTTAATCGGGTCTGTAACTGTTACATAAGCCTATAATATACATCTTCTCTAACTGTGCATGCAATGTATTGTATACAATGTATACCCTGTTCATTTATGTAACTATTTGTAACCATGTATTATTTGTCATATTAACTATGTCCAGGACATACTTGAAAACGAGAGGTAACTCTCAATGTATTACTTCCTGGTAAAACATTTTATAAATAAATAAATAGAGAGAAGCATAAAACCCCATGGAGTTGCAAAACAGAACAAAGTATCTAAAAAAATAAGAAAATGTACAACACTGTACTAAAACAATCTATATTTTCTTTTACAAAGAACACAAAAATAAAGGGTTAAAACACCTGAGAATTCCACAGCGTTTCTGGGAAACGAAAAGAGAAAAGCTCAGGGACACGCAATAGTATAAAACCTTTTACTTCTAAAAAGAACAACATAAAAAACAGTAATGTCCTTACAGGAAAAAAGATCTTTAAAGCATATAAAGCATATCAGGCCATTTTTTCCTGTAAGCGCATTACTGGTTTTTATATTGTTCTTTTATTATTGCGTCTCTGCGCTTTTCTCATTTTTTCTCTCTGTGCTTTGGTCGTGAGCTGCCTGAGATCATCCAGGAGATTAACCCTTTAAAAGCCAGTGAGCTTAATATTCGTTTTTTGGACACTATCCCTTAAAAAAAAATTAAAGGGCATTTATGTGTGTGGACACTTTTGGTTGTTTATGTATTTTATTTATTAGATCAGTCACAGTATTTGTGTTAATATTGTACTACTTACTGCATTAAAGGAGAGGTTTAATCGCTATAAGAGCACAGCATTCATTTAAGCGAGTATATTTCACAACACCTGCTGTATATTGGTTTTAATATGAGATATTATTTATACATTGAAGACACCCCCCCTCTCTCTCCTCTCTCTCCTCTCTCTCCTCTCTCTCCTCTCTCTCCTCTCTCTCCTCTCTCTCCCCTCGCTCCCCTCGCTCCCCTCGCTCCCCTCGCTCCCCTCGCTCCCCTCGCTCCCCTCGCTCCCCTCGCTCCCCTCTCTCTCTCCTCTCCTCTCTCTCCTCTCTCTCCTCTCTCTCCTCTCTCTCTCCTCTCTCTCTCCTCTCTCCTCTCTCCTCTCTCCTCTCTCCTCTCTCCTCTCTCCTCTCTCCTCTCTCTCTGTGTTTCACAGGAAATATGCGAACACTCCTGGTACCTGCAGTTGATACCGCATAAGGCAGGATTGTAAAAACTTGGGGCAACATAACCTGGTTAGGATTTCTGAGAGGTTGAATTGATATGGATTTGTGTCTTTGTTTAATTGGTTTTAGAACAACATAGCTTGAGATGCTATAGTGAGGAAGTGTAACCCGGAGCTTAAAACTAAAGTGAATAAAAGTGCAATCTCTCTCACAGTGGGAAAAAAAGAAAAAGCCCTTCAGTCTCTCTCCCACTCCTCAGTATCCTCAGGTGGGATCCAACAAACTCCAGAACTCTCTGCGTTTCGTCCCGTGGTACTTTGGTTTATTAGTCACTATTTATCCTGCACTCCCCTAACTTTTCACATTATTAGCTTGAGATGCTATCTGTTTAAAAGGAAAGTGCTCTGCCCTATTACCTTCTTCGCTGAGCGAGTGGAAAGCAACAAATAGCTCTGGCAAACTAAGGGGTTAAATAAGTTCAGGTGCTAAATATCAGCGAGGTTCCAAACAGGTGAAAGTCACGGCATGCATGTCTCCTGTGACACACAAAGCCCTGTATAAAGCCCTTTAAAAACTCAAAATGTTCCAAACTACTCTTCTAGTGGAGCTATAGTAAATAAATATCACTTGTGGTGCATTTGCACGTCTCAGACTGGTCTGCAACCTTGTCTTTCCCCATAATAACTTAGCATACAATGTGTCCACTGCAGCCAGGGATTCTGGGCAATGACATGCAAATGAGCACAGGGTGTCACGCTTTACTTCTCATCCATTTGAACATGGACCCCTATAAGCTTCTGCCTACAGTTTATCAGCACATTTCTTACTGGGTATTACTAGTTTGGTATTTGTGTGGTTAGCACTCTATTGCGCTTTATTCTTTCACTATCACTACTGCACACAGTTTACTAGAGACTGTTTATGTAAGAAATGACTATGCAGAGCAATGATTCCAGGGAAGAGCTGGGGTAATAAAGGTGGGAGAGCCAATCACAGAGGTAGGTGGAGCAGAGGTGTGCTGTGGAGCGCAAGTTAATTGGTCCGCGCTGTAATCTTGAAACAGCATCAGCTGTGAAGCAGGGGGGCGTGGGTACAGCTGGAGCAAGTGCCGAGGGAGCGGCCAAAGTGCTAGTGGAGTGAATAAATTATAGCCGGGAACGCACGCAGTGTAAGGCCGTCCCGCGCGCGTCCCGGCATTTATGGCAGCCGTGTGTGTCAGCGTTGGCTGACACGGAACACTCCTGCAGCGGGGATACCGCTGGGAGGGAGAAGGAGTAGAAGAGACGGTCTCTGGAAAAGTTAAGGAGGGGTTGTGAGAGCCCAGCTTCCTTACAATGGTGCATTCACACTCTTGTTTAGACATCATCTTTAGCCTATCACCACCTCTCCTATTGGTTGCCATCCACTCTATGTCTTTAAAATGTCAAGCTCTTAATAGCTCAATGATGTATATATTATATATGTAAAAAATAATCAAAACCTACAAGGTTTAATTTAGTTATGTGGTATGACATAGATCACCTTATGGCCCATTCACTCTTTTTTGTCTAGACAACATCTTTAGCCTATCACCTCCTCTCCTGTTGGATGCCGAATTTCAAACCTCTTGGAAAAGTATCATGAATAGGCAATAACTGTATTGAGAAAATATACAACTCTTATGTCATTTGCCATTAACAGCTACATTCTATTAGATTCACCAAAGGAGTATGACAACAATTAATTCATTTTGGGCACCATTTTTTATTTGTAATAGCAAAAGAATAGTATTTTCTTTGATGTAGCAACAAAGTTACAAGCTTTGCTACACATAAAACACCCAAAGGAAAATGGGAAGGACCACAGTTAGGGAATAGAATGGAATTTGTCCCAAGTTTATTTACAGAGGAGAAAGCTCATATGAAGTTGCAAAACTGAAAGTGGGCAAGTCGAATGTGCCAGATAAGATTAAAAAGAGGAACATTTCCCATACCGGGAGTCGAACCCGGGCCGCCTGGGTGAAAACCAGGAATCCTAACCGCTAGACCATATGGGAACTTGCAGTATAGTATCATCTGTAGCTGTATAGAGAAGACTGATTACTATTTTTTGTTGTTATGTATTTTGCGCTTCTCTTAATCACAGCTTATCAGCACAGCCTGGTTTAAAGAAATGCAGAGCCAGTAACCCTCCTCACATATAGTTGTTTCAACCTTTTGATTGCTGGCTATGCATCGTGAAGCTGATCCGTGAGTTTAACCAGACATTAAAAAAGTTATAGTGAGTAAAAGTGACAAAGAAAGTTATATATGCAATTTAAATTAATGTTATTATGCAGATCTGTATTATCTTCTCAGAAGGAGGCCATCTTTAATCTGCAATGTTTATAATACATAACACTACCAAACATCCCGGATTGGCCCGCACAGCTCCGATTTTAGCCTGCCTGTCCCGGTGTCTCGATAAAGTTGTCAAAACATTGTGGTTTTGGGAAGATGTATCCGGGCCGGGACAGCTGCCACTCCTTACTCTAATGTACCGGGGTGAAGGGAAGGGAGGTGCTGGACAGCAGTCACAGTGCTAAGCTCTGAGCTAGGCCCATCCACACCCCATCATGCTTTGCAGTGTGCAAAGCATAATGGGTAGAAAATGTACCAATCTCAGTGGTGATTGACAACTTATTTTGGAGCAGTGCAAACCCCTCTCTTCCTTCCAACCCTTCTCTCCTGTTCACTTCTTTACCTGCTGTATCATTGAGGAAAGTGACAGGTTGGTGCTTTTCCAAAAGAAGAAGGTGCCCAAATGGTTAGTAATTAATCTTGGTGCATAGTTACCTTCTGGGTCATGTGACCAAACAGCCACTAAACACTGAAAATGAACAGTACTTTAGAATGTGGTCATAGATCATCATTTAGATTATAGATAAACAAACTAATAACAGGAGCACCTGGGAAATGAATACTAATTAGCCAGGAGTGGTACTTACCCAAGCCGAGTCATAAGGGTAAGTCCCAGTATCTTGCATATCGACTACCTCTGGAGAACCCAGAGTTTCGAAGGTGCACTTCTCTCTTCCTCATGGCGTTGACCTACATCTGCTTCTCCTGTGTTGTGTGCTAAAAATGCAGATAAATATACAAATGAAGGTATCAAGTAGATTCTCCACTGCACATCTCACAATATCTTCTTCCGGACGCAGTATCAGTTAAAAAAATATCAAATTACTTTATTGAATTAGCTCATATAATAGGTCATGTAAAAAAAACTAATGTCACGCCCAACGTCACTTTCTCAAGGAGTAACGTCGTACACTGGAAGTTCCCTTTTGTTACAGTCGCGTACGTCGCTGTGTACTGTCCAGGAGACAGACCCGCAAGGCGGACGTGGAGAGTAGCGACCGACCTGTACCGGCGAATCCTGAAGAGTAGAATAGTGTGGTGTGGGTCCGAGGTCAGGGCAGGAGAAGGCAGGATAATTGTGGTCACAGTTCCGAGGTCAGGGCTGGTGAAGGCAGAATCGTCAAGGCTTGGTAGTTCTGCAACAGGCAAGGAATAGGCAGGCAGGACACGACTTCCAACAGGAAGTAAACAGAACCTTGCACAGGCAAGGAAGAGAGGGGAATGAAGCCTTCTAAAGGGAGCAGGCTGGTGCAGGCAATAAATCCAGAATAAGGCTGACTTCCTGCCTTAGCGGCAAAGTGGGTAGAGGCAGATGTCCTGCCTCGGCAGCCATGTTGGGAGATACTATATAGATCCAGAATGAGGCTGACTTCCTGCCTCGTGGCCATGTTGGTAGAGGCAGACGTCATGCCTTGGCGTCCATGTTGGGAAATCCTTATATAAAAAGAGTCAATTTAAAACAGCTATGGCGAATAACTTAAAAAATATATATATACTAACTGCGAAATAGTACAGTTCTTTGACCAGACTTTCCATAAAATACAGTCTTAAAAGGCATAATGTATGATAACGAGTTAAGGTTGGTGTTTTACAGCTCTCAAGTTGTTACCAAAGTTAAAGTTCATTATATATAATGTGTTCAAGTTAAACCAATGTTTTTTACTTAGAAACTCAGACAAAAAAAAAACCTTTTTCAAGGGGAAAGACGCCTACCGCACATAACCCACAGGTTGGGTCAGAACCAACAAGACTGTGCGGTAGACGGACTATAGATCTCAGGTATCACTTTTCACACCACAACTACCCCAAAAGTTGCGTCAAGGGCCCCGGGTACATATGGGCTCCAATCCAAGTTAAAACCCAATTTTTCCCCCTTTCCCCCTCTTTTTTCTTTAAACCCACCCAACCATTTCCACAACTATTATCCCAGGGTATGAAATACCATTAACTTCAGCATACTAAATGGTCAAACATCGGCCAATTTGATTGAGGAGACAAATACACGAGACATATCTAGAATAAGACCCAAGCAGTTGAATGACTAGCAATCTAAAATAGTGTCCCTGAATGTGAAGGGATTGAATTCACCAGGGAAAAGGAGACTAATGTTTAGGGACGTCAAGAAAAATCAAGGGGATATCTATATTATAAAAGAAACTCATTTAAACAGAGAAGATATAACTCATTTAAAGGATAGAACGTTCCCTCAGATATATTACTCACCAGCACAGAATAAAAAGTGGGAGTAGGTGTTTTATTCAGAAGAACAGTCCCCTTCTCACTCGAAAAGATAAAAAGAGACAAGTCAGGAAGGATGATTATTATTTCAGGTAAATTAGGAACAGTATATTTAACTGTAGCAAACCTATAGGTCCCAAATGAAGACCAGGAAACTTTTTAAAATTAGGCTTTTCACACTATCATACAACATAGGAAAGGACATCTAATAATTGGAGGGGATTTAAATACTTTTTTAGACAGCGCAAGAGATAAGGCAAGACCCCACAAAGAACATTATGCAAGGTGAAAAAGCTCAAAGGTTTTGAAAAAAAAAATCTAATGGCTAATGCTTTGATAGACACATGGAGGATGATGAATCCTACATCTAGCAGCTACTCACATTACTCAGCCCCTTACGACAAGTATACACGAATAGATTACGTTTTTATCTCAAGGGAACTGTCTGGTCATATATCAAAAGCTGAGATGGACAACCTCACCTGGTCAGACCACGCTCCAGTGATGTTAATATTGAAAGATATAAAACAAAGGTCTCCCTATAATCGGTGGAGATTAAATGACCTCTTATTAGGAATACCTGAATCTAGAGACTAGAGAATACTTCATACAAAATGTCAACGACCATATGAGAGAATCCATCTTTGAGTGTCCCACAAGGCAAACAAAGGGGTAAAATTAGAAGCATTGCAACGCACAAAAAGAAAGAGAGGAATAACCTAAATGAAAATTTGGAAAAAAGATGCCACATCCTTTAAAAAAAAAAAATGGCTGCCATCACATGGTTCTGGAACCAATCGGATTTTGAGGTATACCACGTGGTACACTCACAATCCGATTGGTTCCAGTACCATGTGATGGCAGCCATTTTTTAAAGGATGTGACATCATCCCTTAAAGATGATGTCACATCCTTTAAAAATAATGGAAGATGTCACAGGGTTCTTCAACCAATCGGATTGGGGATGTATCATGTGATGCCTCACATGTTATATCTCACAATCCAATTGGTTGTAGTACTATGTGATGGCAGCCATTTTGTTTTAAGGATATGACGTACCTCCCTTGAATATGACATCACATCCTTTAAAAAAAAAGGAACCTTGTCACATGGTACAGCATCCAATCGAATTGGAGCTGTACCATCTATACACTAAAAGAGACATCACAGGCCTTATATAAGAAGCTGACGTGACAACATCCGCCCTATTAGATTACAGTAGATTACAAAGGACAGATGAAGTTACAGATGAATAAAGAAGAAAATTAAGATAAAGAAGAAGATAAAGAAGAAGAAGAAGGACTTACCGGCTGTTTAGGATCATTGCATCGAGTGTCAAGAGGTTTATGCTTTTCTGATGGACTCGGAATCAGATGGTGAAGACGTCAAAAGTAAGAAAAACATTGATTGTATTTTTATTTATTGCATTTTTTTTATTCTTGTTTTTTTTCAATTCTATTTTTTGGATTCTTATTTTATATCATTTTGTTTTTTTGAGGCCTTTTTTTTCTAAATTTGTATTTTATGCTTGTTTTTTTATAATTGTGTTTTTTATGCTTGTTTTTTATAATTGTGTTTTTTTATGCTTGGTTTTTTTTCAGGTTGACAATTGACTGACAATGTATTTATCTATGCCCATTTCGGGCTATAGATAAATACAGTGACAGGCAATGCATTTTTTGGCAAATGCTTGTTTTAATTGTTATGTTTCGTATTTTTGTTTCTTGTTTTTCGTTAATTGTTAGTTGTTGTAGGGCTTGTTTTTAGTTAATTGTTGTGTTGTTTAGGTGATTTATTTATTGTTGTGTTGTTTAGGTGCTTGTTATTTTCTTGTTGTGTTGTTTAGGTGCTTGTTTTTTTTATTGTTGTGTATTTTTGGTGCTGTATTTTTTTTAGGTTACCCATTGACTGCCACAATGGCTAATCATGCCCATATTATATGGGTATGTTGTACCACTGTGCCAATCAATGGGTAGTAGGTGGGGGTACTTGCCACCGGGGAGGGTGGTTAGGTTTCCCGGGTGAGTAGCAGGGGTGGGGGTAATTACTATAATGGTTAGTACCCACTAAGGTGATTAAGGGGTTTGGGTCCATTAGTTTGTATTTTTATTGTACTGTTGCTGCCCACGATGGACATGGACACGGGGGACGGTGATGAGGACGGCCTTCATCCTAGGAGGGGTAAGTAGATTTTTTTTGATGGGGGTAGATGAGGTGCTAGGGTTATTGTGTTTTTTAATGTTTGTTGGGGGTAGAGGGATTGGGCGAAGGGGGTAGTGCCGCAAGGGTGTGTGGTTAGGCCTCTAGGGTGGGTAGCGGGAGTGGTTTACCCCTTCATTACCCTAGCAGTTCCCACCGCTATGATAGTGAAGGAGTTTACTCCTCCTGCAACCTTTCCGGAAGGCCTAACCACCCACCCATGTGCAACAACCCCCTTCATCCACCCCCTGTGACCCCAATTAACAGGGTACGCATGTTTAAGCCCTTTCACATTGCCTTAGCGGCTAGCCGTTAAGGTAATTAAGTTGTTTTTATTTGCATGTTTATACTAGTTTGTGGGAGCAGCGGGTCTCCGGAGCTGAACCGCATTGATTTCAGCCTCGGGGACCCCTGTGATTCACAGGATCATGATAAACACTGCTAATTGGAAAGTGGGGCGGGGCGAGCTTTAAACCATGGGGAGGAGGGGCCACACCTCCAAGCAACAACAGCTGCGTAACCCATCAAGCTCCAGAACAACAAAACCCACCCTCACATCATATATACAGCATATATATTAGTGTCAAAAAGCAGTGCTGCTGAGCGTGGCAAGATATACAAACAAAAACAAATAAAAGCATTCTAGACTGAGAAAACGATATAGGCCGTTCTTTAGATAGAGAAGATTGGGATGATATCTATGAGAGATTAGCTAGATCAGCCAAATGCTCAGCAGTCAGAGAAATTAACCTCACAATCATGCACAGGTGGTATTTAAACACCAGCCCGACTCCACTCATTCTTTCCAACCTCCTCCCCCCTTTGTTGGCCTAACTGTGGCCAAATAGGCACATTCAAACATATCTTGTGGGCCTGCCCCAAGATAATCATGTTCTGGGGAAAATAAGGAAGTTAATAAAGAGAATAATGAGTTTAGATTAACCATAGAATATAGAAACAATTTTAATTCTAAGTCCAGTAGAGGATATAGAAAAGAACATGGACACACTGATAATACATATTCTATCTTCGGCTAAAGCAGTAATAGCCAGGCATTGGAAGCAAAACGACCCCCCGACAATAACAGCAGTCAAAAATAAAATAAACTATATACTATGACCATGGAAAAATTCAGTTCTGAGCTGACCCATCCCAATAGATTTGCCATATTGAGTAAAGATATTGGGAGTGTCAGGGAAGAAATGGCAAGGCTGGGGGAGACTGTTTCCTCTAGCAACCAGGAGAATAGTTCCTCCAGCACAGAGCGGACTCAGGATGCTGAGAAACCAAGAAAGATTGTGGTGGTAGGGACTCCACTATTAGGAAAGTAGATAGGGCAATCTGTTGCCATGACCACATAAACCAAACAGTTTGTTGTCTCCTGGGTGCGGCACATTGCGGATCGGGTAGACAGATTGTATGGGGAGGTGGGAGGGGGGGCTGGGATTGACCCAGCGGTCTTGGTACACATTGGCACCAATGACAAAGTTAGAGAAAGATGGAGGGTCCTAAAAAATGATTTCAGGGATCTAGGCCAAAAACTTAAGGCATGGACCTCCAAGGTATTATTTTCTGAAATACTACCCGTGCCATGCGCTACCGCAGGGAGATTAGGGAGGTTAATACTTGGTTTAGAAAGTGGTGTAGGAAGGAGGGTTTTGGGTCTTCAGAGCACTGGGACTCCTTTTCTGAGAGGTTCCATCTTTATGCCAAGGAAGAATTGCACCTTAATGAAGAGGGATCTTCTGTGCTAGGGGGGAGAATGTTTAAAAGGTTGTAGGGGAGTTTAAACTAGGATGGAGGGGGAAGGGAATGAAACAGATAACAAACTAAATAGAATAGATGAGGAAACAAGGCGTTATGGAGGCAGAATGGGGGCAAGTGCGAGTTTGACAAGCAGTGAGACACGCATAGTAAATACAGATAATACTAGAAAACTTCTAACGACTAAACCAAATTGACGCAGAAAGGAAGGAGCAGATAAGATAATAGTACAGGCTGAAAAAAAGCTTAAATGCATGCTTGCTAATGCAAGAAGCCTGACAGATAAAATGGGGGAGCTTGAATTAATAGCTGCGAAGAAAATACAAGGGGCAATGTTCCAAAATTTCTTTGTAACCTCTAGACAGTTGTAGTTATCGCCCTGCAGCTCCCATGCTCCCGTGATCAGCGGGGTCACTTAGAAATATAAAATAAAACAAAAAAGGGCACAGAGAAGAAAACAAAGCACAAAATAAGTACCAATAAATCACATTTATAAAGAGAACAAAAACTGCCCACAACATTAAAATGATTTAAAAAACACATAAATCAAAACATCCGTTTGGGACAACGAAACCACAGAGGACAAAAGTCACACAAGACCTCCCAATTTAAAACATCCCAGATGGAGATTAAGGAATACGTGTTTTAGCAGATGGTAAGTGCAATGAACTTATCTTAAAGTTGGCGTCCTCGAGGGATCGTAGCGCGAAAACCGGATGAAAGGCAGCCTACTGATCACCGTCATCACGGATCTCACGTGCTGCGTGCTGACGTCACCTCAATGCGTTTCGCGCACTAATAGCGCTTCATCAGGGGGGGGTGGTCTTAGAAGTCCTGAGGCGGGGTTAAATACCGGAGGGCGCAAGCCTTCCTGCCTATCAGGGTCGTATTATATAGATAGTAACAAGCCAGCCAACTAGTGCATTGCAACAAATTGCAATACAAACAAATGGAAATACCCACACATACCGCGCATATAAAAACAAGTAAATCTGCAATCCGTATCAGCCAGCACAGCTCAATAAATTAATGCACTGCTGGATCATAAGGGTGCAGAAAAAACATGTTAAAATGACATGTGCACACTAACCGTGGCCATGACAACAAACATAGAAACATAAAGCGCTAAACATGAAACTGTGTTAGCAACGACATAAACGTGGTTAATAACGTGCACAAACTGAGAATTCTATCAGTTAATATAACGTGAAACAGAACATAATAAAACTATCAACAGCTACATAACTCATAACTCTATTGCAGCGGGGCGCAAACTGGGGGGCGCGCCCCCTTGGGGGGGCGCAAGATTATGTAGGGGGGGCGCAGGCTGCGTGCGGGGAAACCTGGGGGCGGGCAGAGCTGTGCACGGGCGGCCAAGAAGCAGCTGTGTGCTGCAGCTTCTCTGTGGCTTGTTGCGGGCGGGGCTTCTCTGTGCTGTCTGCCTGCAGCGGGGGCAGGGCCTTGCTGTGGGGGCGGGGCTTTCCTTCCCTGCACACAGACATCCCCTCCTCCTCCTGTGTTACCCGCCCCAGTTTTCAGCAGCATGGGGGACCAGAGCATGCTTACAGTAGTACTCCCCCCCCCCCAGGTGAAAGTCTGTGACATGATTGTGTGTTATGTCTGTGTGTCTGTGTTGTGGTTTGTGTGTGTTGTGATTGTGTGTGTTGTGTCTGTGTTGGTTATAATTGTGTGTGTAATGATATGAGTGTGTGGTGTGGTATGTGTCTGAGTGTTGTGTCTGTGTTGGTTGTGATTGTGTGTGTGTGTTGTGATTGAGTTTGTTGTGTGTGTGATTGTATTGTCTGTTGGTTGTGATTGAGTGTGTGTTGTGTCTGTGTGTGTTGGGATTGAGTGTGTGTGGGTTTTGTGATTGAGTGTATGTGTTGTCTATGTTTGTTGTGATTGATTGTGATTGTGTGTGTGTTGTGATTGAATGCAGCGGTGCGCAAACGGGGGAGCGTATGCTCTCCCAAGCTTGGCAAAATTGACTTTGAAGCGCGCTCAGCAGCAGTCAAGGCACACACACACCCACACTCAGCCACACAAACACACACAAAAATAGCACAAAATAGCCCTGATCCATGCCCCCCGCTCGTGCTTGCAAAATTATGCAGGACACCCTGTGCTTATGCTTGGAGAGTTGGTGATGTCACTGCTCTCAGCGGCAGCGTGGACGCAGCCTAATTTTGCAAGCTTGAGCTATTGAAATAAGTATTTAGACATATTTGTATTTACATTATATACCGTTTAATAAAGTTTTTTTTTCATGTGATTGATTACATCAGGCAGGGGGCCCCCGAGAAATTTCATGGATGAAAAGGGGGGCTCGGCATAAAAAGTTTGCTCACCCCTGCAAGTCTATTGTGTATATAATGAAACCATTACAATACATGGAAAAATACTACAAAAACATATGCACATTAAAAGTGACATATAAACATAAAAATGTTACTTACTATACAATCTATATTAAACACAAATAACTAGTGAAACAGTGATTATATATATATATATATATATACAGTGTTCGACAAACCTATACATTTGCACACCCCCGGGCGAGTGGATTTAACATCGTGGCGAGCTCCTATTGGTTCAAGCAGCACACGTTTGGTACTAGGTGGCGAGTAGATTTTTTTTGTTCGGCGAGTAGATTTTTTGGTCATTTGTCGACCACTGTGTATATATATATATATTGCCATAAAGAATGAATTAATATAATGGCATCAATTAACATAATCAAATAATAGAAGATGTAATGTTAAAAATTACTGGAACAATATCTTAATTGTTAGATGTTAATGAACCATGTTAAAATTCATGTACAAACATGAATAACAGATAATTGATATAAAAATGTAAAACTATAACCAACAAAAAATGGAAGTAAGGCACTGAACACCCAAAGCACAGGTTCGGGGTACCATTTACTAATGAATAAAACAAAGTCTATTTTATTTCCTTTAAAAAAGAAAGCTGTGCTGGCTGATATAGATTGCAGATTTACTTGTTTTTATATGCGCGGTATGTGTGTGGTATTTCCATTTGTTTGTATTGCAATTTGTTGCAATGCACTGGTTGGCTGGCTTGTTACTATCTATATGATACGATCCTGATAGGCAGGAAGACTTGCGCCCTCCGGTATTTAACCCCGCCTCAGGGCCACCCCCTAATGAAGCGCTATTAGTGCCTGAAACACGTTCGTGATGATCAGGGGTAATCTGGCCTGTAATAAAGGGGTTATACCTGGCTAGTTACCCCTAATTCGTGTGGGGAGAGAAATGGTTAATGTGTATTGTGTACTATGTATGTGTATTCCAAAGCACTTTTATTCCCTGTAAATTCAATTCCCAAGTCTAGTTAAGCAGGCAAATGAGGTAAAGTGTTTTGTGATCTACAGTATGGGTAAGCACTGTGATGTAATTTGGGAGTCAGCCCTGTAAAGTGTTCATTGGATTATGTGACTGTATGTACTAATCTCTCACATAGCAGACTTGTAATGGGATTTGCATGTGAGTACATTTGTATGGAGGGGCTTCTGATTTAATCAGGTGAGGTTCGTGCAGATAAATGTGCAGAGGACAAGCTGCAGAGCTGTAAGGAATGGGGATGGGCCCGATAACATTAATCAACCCCTCCCTCATGCAATCAACCCCTCCAATGGGTTAGACAATGCCCAGCCATTCAGCCCTAGACTTGGTGTCACGGGGGTTGGGGGGGGAGGGAGCACTCCCGCATCCTCCCAGAGTTCCTGGCCTGTTTGTGAAAGGACTTCAAACCCTATAAAGAGGCAGGGTGCCCCAACCCCAGTAGTGAGTTGTAGAGTGTTTGTAGAGTGTTTGCTGTTCGTAGTTGGTGGTTCGTGACTCTAATCCAGCAAGGGAGCCATTGTTATTCTTGGATATTTCACCCTGTTATTTTACCGTAAGTGTTATTTTGAAGAGTTATTTGTGTTAGAGTGTTGTGTTTGCTCGAAAGGGAATAAATCTTCAGTTTACTTTATCATTGTGTCCTGTTCAATCAGTGCTCAGTATATTCGGCGTGAATTAGGTCTGGTCTACCGTGACAGCGTTGAGGTGACATCAGCACGCAGCACGTGAGATCCGTGACGACGGTGATCAGTAGGCTGCCTTTCGCCCGGTTTTCGCGCTACGATCCCTCGAGGACGCCAACTTCAAGATAAATTCATTGCACTTACCATCTGCTAAAACACTTATTCCTTAATCTCCATCTGGGATGTTTTAAATTGGGAGGTCTTGTGTGACTTTTGTCCTCTGTGGTTTCGTTGTCCCAAACGGATGCTTTGATTTATGTGACTTTTTACATCTTTTTAATGTTGGGAGCAGTTTATGTGCTCTTTATAAATGTGATTTATTGGTACTTATTTTGGATTTTGTTTTCTTCTTTGCGCCCTTTTTTTTTTTTTTTAAATTAATAGCTGCAAGGGAGCAGTATGATATCATAGGCATTACTGAAACATGGTGGGATGAAAAGCATGACTGCAGTTAATTTAGAGGGTTTTTCCCTTTTTCCGAAGGATCGAGCAAATAGAAGTGGAGTATGTTTAAATGTTAAACTGGATCTAAAACCTATTATAAGGGAAGATGTTTATAAAGGGAATGATGAAAATGTAGAGACCTTGTGGACAGTGGAGGTAAAAGTACTGTACAAAAATGTTTGTAGGGATATGTTATAAAGCACCAAATATCTGTGAGATTGAGGAAGCTAAAATACTTTTGCAAGTTGAGATGGCATCAAAACTGGGTCATGTTTGCATAATGGGTGATTTTAATTATCCAGACATACAGTAGACTGGGGCAATGGGATTAGCATTACAACAAAAGGAAACAGGTTTTTGGGGGTGCTTAAAGACAATTAAATGACCCAAATTATTGGGGAACCAACCAGGGGAGGGGCAATACTGGATTTGGTAATATCAAACAATGTAGAAGTTATAGCAAATATTCAAGTCCTGGAGCATTTGGGTAACAGTGATCATAACATGGTCTCATTTGAAATAAATTATAAGAAAACAGATTACTTGGGTTCAACCAAGACCTTAAACTTTAGAAAGGCAGATTTTAATAAACGACTTTAATAATCTACAAGGAATAAATTGGGATGATGTTTTTTCAGGGGAAATGTAGAAGATAAATGGGCAGTCTTTAAAACATTTTTAGAAAAGCACACATCAGTGTATACCCTTGGGTAATAAGTATAAAAGAAACTAGCTGATATACCCGGCGTTGCCCGGGCGTGGAAGGGCAGGGGACATGGAGTGGAAGGGCGGGGGGGGGCCAAGGGGAGTGGAAGGGCGGGGGGGGGGGGCAAGCGGCATGGAAGGGCGGGGAGGGCAAAGGGCAGGGGGGCAAAGGGCAGGGGGGCAAAGGGCACGGAGGGGCAAAGGGCACGGGGGGGCAAAGGGCACGGAGGGGCAAAAGGCAGGGAGAGGTGGGGGTGGCCAAAGGGCAGGGAGGGTGGGGGTGGCAAAAGGGCAGGGAGGGGCGGGGGGGCCAAAGGGCAGGGAGGGGCCAAAGGGCAGGGAGGGGCGGGGGGGGGGGGGGCAAAGGGCAGGGAGGGGTGGGGGGGGCCAAGGGGCGGGGGGGGGCCAAAGGGCAGGGAGGGGCAGGGGGGGGCCAAAGGGCAGGGAGGGGCGGGGGGGCCAAGGGCAGGAAGGGGCAGGGGGCCAAAGGGCAGGGAGGGGCGGGGGGGCTAAGGGCAGGGAGGGGTGGGGGGGGATAAGGGCAGGGAGGGGCGGGGGGGCTAAGGGCAGGGAGGGGCGGGGGGGCTAAGGGCAGGGAGGGGCAAGAGGGCAGGGGGGCAAGAGGGCAGGGAGGGCAGGGGGGCAAGAGGGCAGGGAGGGAGGGGGCAGGGAGGGAGGGAGGGGGGCAAAGGGCAGGGGGGGCAAGAGGGCAGGGAGGGAGGGGGGCAAAGGGGAGGGGGGCAAGAGGGCAGGGAGGGAGGGGGCAAGAGGGCAGGGAGGGGGGCAAGAGGGCAGGGAGGGGGGCAAGAGGGCAGGGAGGGGGGCAAGAGGGCAGGGAGGGGAAAAGGGCAAAAGGGCAGGGGGCAAAGGGCAGGGGGAGGGAGGGCAGGGGTCAAAGGGCAGGGGTCAAAGGGCAGGGTTGGGAGGGCAGGGGGCAAAGGTCAGGGGAGGGAGGGCAGGGGGCAAAGGGCATTGGGAGGGAGGGCAGGGGGCAAAGGGCATTGGGAGGGAGGGCAGGGGGGGCAAAGGGCATGGGGGGCAAAGGGCATTAGGAGGGAGGGCAGGGGGGGGCAAAGGGCATTAGGAGGGAGGGCAGGGGGCAAAGGGCATTAGGAGGGAGGGCAGGGGGGGCAAAGGGCATTGGAGGGAGGAAGGGCAGGGGAGAGAGGGCAGGGGGGGCAAAGGGCATTGGGAGGGAGGGCAGGGGGGGGGCAAATGGCAGGGGGCAAAGGGCAGGGGAGGGAGGGCAGGGGGGGCAAAGGGCATTAGGAGGGAGGGCAGGGGGGGCAAAGAGCATTGGGAGGGAGGGCAGGGGCAAAGGGCATTGGGAGGGAGGGCAGGGGGCATTGGGAGGGAGGGCAGGGGGGCAAAGGCAGGGGGGCAAAGGGCATTAGGAGGGAGGGCAGGGGGGGCAAAGGGCATTGGGAGGGAGGGCAGGGGGCAAAGGGCAGGGAGGGAGGGCAGGGGGGGCAAAGGGCAGGGGAGTGAGGGAAGGGGGGGCAAAGGGCAGGGGAGGGAGGGCAGGGGGGGGCAAAGGGCAGGGGGAGGGAGAGCAGGGGGGCAAAGGGCATTAGGAGGGAGGGCAGGGGGCAAAGGGCATTGGGAGGGAGGGCAGGGGGCAAAGGGCATTGGGAGGGAGGGCAGGGGGGGCAAAGGGCATTGGGAGGGAGGGCAGGGGGGGCAAATGGCATTGGGAGGGAGGGCAGGGGGGCAAAGGGCATTGGGAGGGAGGGCAAAGAGCATTGGGAGGGAGGGCAGGGGGGGGCAAATGGCAGGGGCAAAGGGCAGGGGGAGGGAGGGCAGGGGGGGCAAAGGGCATTAGGAGGGAGGGCAGGGGGGCAAAGAGCATTGGGAGGGAGGGCAGGGGCAAAGGGCATGGGAGGGAGGGCAGGGGGCATTGGGAGGGAGGGCAGGGGGGGCAAAGGGCAGGGGGCAAAGGGCATTAGGAGGGAGGGCAGGGGGGGCAAAGGGCATTGGGAGGGAGGGCAGGGGGCAAAGGGCAGGGGAGGGAGGGCAGGGGGGGCAAAGGGCAGGGGAGTGAGGGAAGGGGGGGCAATGGGCAGGGGAGGGAGGGCAGGGGGGGGCAAAGGGCAGGGGGAGGGAGAGCAGGGGGGCAAAGGGCATTAGGAGGGAGGGCAGGGGGCAAAGGGCATTGGGAGGGAGGGCAGGGGGCAAAGGGCATTGGAGGGAGGGCAGGGGGCAAAGGGCATTGGGAGGGAGGGCAGGGGGGGCAAAGGGCATTGGGAGGGAGGGCAGGGGGGGCAAATGGCATTGTGAGGGAGGGCAGGGGGGGGCAAAGGGCATTGGGAGGGTGGGCAAAGGGCATTGGGGGCAAAGGGCAGGGGGGGCAAAGGGCAGGGGGGGCAAAGGGCAGGGGGAGGGAGGGCAGGGGGGGCAAAAGGCAGGGGGGCAAAGGGCAGGGGGGCAAAGGGCAGGGGGAGTCAGGGCCGCGGTAAATAACCCATTCCCCTGCATTTCCTCACCTTGCACACGGGCGCGCTCCTGTTCCTCCGGGGTACCGGCCACCCTCCTCCTCCACCTCGGGTTCCTCAGGAGAGGCTGAGACGCTCTGGTGAGGAGGTGCTGCGCCTCCCGTGGGGAGAGGCGGAGACAGCCGGAGGAGCGGCCTGTGCGAGGGAAGAGCCGCATGCTCTGTGTGTGTGTGGGGGGGGGGGGCGGTTGGCGGGGGGGGTGAGCAGCGGGGGTGTGGAGGGGGGGAGCGCCGGGTGAGGGGAGAGCCGTGTGCTGTGTGCGTGGGGGGGGGGGGGGCGGTTGGCGGGGGGTGGGTTGAGCGGGGGGGGTGTGAGTGCCAGGTGAGGGAGTTGCCTATGGGTGGTGAGAGCCGTGGGGAGGTGAGAGTCCCCCGCTGACTGTAGCGGCGCCGGGCGGGTGGGGGGGGAAGGAAAAAGCACGGGAAAGCGGGAGACCCGGGAGAGGAGGAGGAGGTGCGCGCGGGTCCCGATGAGCGCCGCGTTTTGTGTGTGTGTGGTATGTGGTGTGTGGTGTGTGTGTGTGTGTGTGTGTGTGCATGTGTGTGTGTGTGTGTGTGTGTGGTGTGTGTGTGTGTGTGTGTGTGTGACCCTGTGTGTGTGTGTGTGTGGTGTGTGTGTGTGTGTGTGTGTGTGTGTATGTGTGTGGTGTGTGTGTGATGTGTGTGACACTGTGTGTGTGTGTGTGGTGTGTGGGACACTGTGTGTGTGTGTGTGGTGTGTGTGTGTGTGGTGTGTGTGACACTGTGTGTGTGTGTGGTGTGTGGTGTGTGGTGTGTGTGACACTGTGTGTGTGTGTGTGTGTGTGTGTGTCTCCTTCACTCCGCCTCAGGCCAATGAGAGGTGTGCGGGGGCGGGCGAGCCAAGGGAGCAATCTCATTGGCCTGGCCCAAGGTCCAATGAGATTGCCGCTAGGGACACAGGGAGGGACACAGGGAGACACATACAGACACGGACACATAGGTCACTTTCACAAATATATAGTAGATAAGTCAAAACCAATGTGGCTAAAAGCTGCAGTTCAGTCAATATCCTGCATGTGTGTTTTTTAAAAATAAAAATCAGTTCTGTAGTAAGAAAAAATACTTTTAGCATTTTCTGTTTTAAAAAAAAACTACTTTCAGACTTCCGGTGACGTCAGCTGGTATGGAGTAGCAGCCTGGGAGCTCCGCGGACTCACCCAAATAAACTTCAAAATAAACACCCTTCCACCTAATATTCTCAACTAAAAAGAATATCCTCTGGAGGGGGAAACATCGGCGGGATGTCCAGGCAACAAAAAAAACCGGCATCACAAGTAGTAACGAAATACTTCTCCCCGCAGCAGACAAGCCCCGAACAGCAGTCTCCTACACAAGATGGCGGCGGCGCACGCGGTGCACAAGCTGCACAGGGCAAGACTGCCAAAGCCAGAGAGACCTCCACGCAGGAGCAGCCTCTAACCAGGGCCTTCATGGAGCAGCTGATGGCGGCCCAACACACCAAAATGCACGCATCCCTCCAAATGGAGATAAAAGCCGCGGTCCATGATCTCACTCAGCAGATTAATGGCCTAGCGGACAAAACCGCCACACTAGAAGGCGAAATGGAGGAGACCCATACGCGCCAGACAGCAACGGAGAACGAGATCTTCAGGCTCCGAGAGGAAATCGCTATGCTTAAAGACGGATTGGAGGACCAGGAGAACAGGGATAGGAGGCAAAACCTCCGTATTCGTAATATCCCCAAGACAGTTCTCCCTGGCCTCCTCCGCCCATACCTCGTGGATCTGTTTAAGTCTGTGAGTAACACAGTAAAAGACGAGGACTTGGAAATAGACCGAGCCCACAGGGCCTTAGGGCCCAGATCTGAGGACCCTGGAAGAAGGCGAGATGTGATTGTAAGGCTGCATAGCTAAAGAAAATATACTTCGGGCATGCAGAGAAAAAGATCCACTTACCTTCCTCAACGAAAAGCTGCAAGTCTTCAGCGACCTGTCTAGCAAAACTGTGCTGCGGAGAAAAGAGATGAAACCCCTAACGACCCTGCTGCAGGATAACGAGATCAAATATCGTTGGGGGTTTCCCTTTAAGCTAACAGCCAGCAACAGCAAGGGCAGGTACCTCACAATTAGATTTCCGGAGGACATGGGCCCGTTTGTGCGGGCGCTGGGGCTGACCCCACCCGCGGCATGGATGCAGGATCAGCAGCAAGTCCCAGCCCAAAGCGAGGAGGAGGACAGCAACACCGAGCCGAGAAAAAGAGAAGCCTCAACACGCAGCAAGACGCCCAAACGCTGAGGGGACCGGCGGAGAAGTCGATCACGATCCAGCGTCGCCTATACTACCGAGATGTCTCTCAGCGCACATAACGCGGGAATAACTCCCCCACCACAGAGGGCCTAACATCGAAGGAACCCAGAAACCTAAGTCCAGACGCCCCAAGACGGAGAGGCATCCATTAAAGTTCGTGGCCGGACAGCCACAAAGATGTCCAAGTTTATAGTTAATTGTTTACCAGTTTTATCCCCTTGAGGAGGCGGCCCGACCGGCCCAGATTCCCACAGTTGTGGGCCAAACATGGCTCCGGGGGTCGAGGCCTGGGGGGAGGGGGGAGGGAGATGGTGGAACCCACAACATCATGGCGGAAGACTCCGAACAGTAAGTACTGCTCCCACAAAAAGCCCGCTGAGGCCCCCCCCCCCCAGTGGGAACGGTCCCGGTTGCCGCTACTGAGTGACAGGCCCAGCCGCAGAGAGAGCCCCCCTTCCCCTTCCCCCCCCCCCTCCCTCCCTCCACTGGCCGAACCACGACCTCCCCCGGCGGGTGCTCGCACTCAAGGGGGCAAACAAAGATATACGTTCCTTGTTGGGATTGAGCTGACTCGCCAGAGTGTGACCGGATTTTGGCCCCAATAAAACACGAACAAGGGACATACTTGCTAATAGGCCAAGATGGCCTAATAAAGTTAAAACGTCACACAATATACAACCCTACCAACAAGCAAGCATATACTTTGCCAAGTAACCCATGTCTATTTAGAAAGGAATACACAGAACTTATCTCTCCCCCCTCCCCCCCCCCTTTTTTCACCCCCCACTATTCCCTTCCCCCTCCCCTCATTCCCCCCCCTCATTCCCCCCCCCCTCCCCTCATTCCCCCCCCTCATTCCCCCCCCCCTCCCCTCATTCCCCCCCCTCCCCTCATTCCCCCCCCCTCCCCTCATTCCCCCCCTCCCCTCATTCCCCCCCCTCCCCTCATCCCCCCCCCTCCCCTCATTCCCCCCCCTCCCCTCATTCCCCCCCCCTCCTCTCATTCTCCCCCCTCCTCTCATTCCCCCCCCTCCTCTCATTTCCCCCCCCCTCCCCACACTCCCCCCCTCTCCACTCCCTCCCCTCCCCTCTCTCCCCCCATTCCCCCCTCCCTCCTCTCATTCCCCCCCCCCTCCTCCCATCCCCCCCTCCTCTCATTCCCCCCCCTCCTCTCATCTCCCCCCCCCTCCTCTCATCTCCCCCCCCCCTCCTCTCATTCCCCCCCCCCCCTCCCTTCACTCTCCCCCCCCCCTCCAAGCCCCCCCTCTCCAAGCCCCCCCTCTCCCCCCTCCCTATCACCAGGGTTGCCCAAGACAAACCGTGTTACTCTGAGTCGTCTAGGATAATCTTAGCCTGAACTGAATGTCAACGCTGATTATATAATCTCAGGTGGAGAAACACATAATACTTGCCAAGCAGGCCGGCCGGATACAGACTGTGTTAAAACAAACGTCCATGAATGTTAACCATGTGAATGTATCACCTTATGCATACAGGTGAACTGCTGGATAAATATGTCTGCCTCCAATATAAAAACCAGAACAACATGTCCACCTCTTCCCCTGACCACCCCCTCCCCCCCACACCCGCCCCCCTCCCAACACTCCCCCCCCCACACCCGCCCCCCCTCAACACTCCCCCCCAACACTCCCCCCCCCCTCCTTCTCCCAAGGTTGCTCAAGGCAAACGGTATACTATTGAGGCGTTTGAAACATTATTAGCCTGAACTGAATGTTAACTGTGATAAAAATCCCCAGGCGTAGACATATATGAAACCTGCTAAGCATACTCATTGGATACACACCACACAAAGACACACGTCCTTGAATGTTAACAAGGTAAATGTACCACCCCATGCATACAGTTGCACTATCTGATAAAAATGTTCATTCCAAATGTAAATGTAGAACAGCATGCCTCCCCCCCCCCCCCTGCTCCCCTTCCCCCCCCCCTTCACCTAAGGTTACTTAAGGCAAATTGTGTACTTCAGAGACGTTTGAAATACTCCAGACCGGAACTGTATGTCAACTGTGATAATACACCCACAGACGTGAATATATATGATATGTGTCAAGCATGTTTGGTGGTCACAAACCACGCAAAGGCGCACGACCTTGAAGATTAACCATGTAAATGTACCACCTATACATATATTAGAACTGTTAGATAAAAATGTCTGTCCCAAATGTAAAAAGCAGAGCAACATGTTCTCCCTTTCCCCTCCTTCTCCCCCCCTCCCTTCCTCCTCCCCCTCTTTCTCCCACCCACCCCTCCCCCAACCCCCCCCCCCCCACCCCCTCTTCCCCCACCCCTCTACCCCCACCTTCCCCCCCTCCCCCACTGCCTCCCCTCCACTCCTCCCCTCCCATCCCTTCACCCACCCACCCCCCCCTCTCCCCATCCCCTCGGCCCTCCCCAAAGCCCCCCTCCCCCAATTATCCCACTTCCCCTTCCCCCCGCCTCCCCATACGCTCTCCAGTTAAAAAACCCGCGGTTAAGCATCACCAAAATAAGGTTGCCCACAAGGATCCTGCCCTGCTAAGTGCAAACAGGATAGGGTATCATGTACATAGTTTAGCTGAGTCTGCACCCTCGGCTTGTTGCTCCCCAGTTAAGGGGTTAACGGATTTCTCCCAACGGGCCTTAAGCCCAAATGCCGGCTAATAATACCGGTAGCAAATGCAGAGGATCCCTCGGAGACCTCTTTTCACTCTACTCTTTCCTGACGATTCTGTCCCGTCAGGCCCTTTATCCCTCCCCCCCTCCAGTACCTATCCTGCTGTGTCCAAACCCTTCCCCACACCCGAGGCCCAATGAAGTATCCCCCCCAGATCTAGACAGGTCCAGGCGACATAGTGTGCCGCTCCCCTCTCCCCCTCCTCCGAGGCCTACTGAAGCACTCAGCTCACACCTACCCTGCCTAGGTGAATTAAAATCCAAGACAAAACTCTTGACATGGGAATTCCAAGAGTTTCGGAGCCCAAAGCCCCGAAAGAAAACAAACAAAAATAATGTCCTCCATTAAACTGATATCAATTAATGCCAAGGGCCTTAACTTCCCGAGGAAAAGGAAACTAGTCCTAAGGGATTTGAAAAACTCCAAAGGGGATATAATTCTGATCCAGGAGACCCACTTTAACTCCCCGACCCCCCCCAACACATTCAGAAGTGTATTTCCCCAGGCATATTTCGCCTCGTCCCCAAGTAAAAAACGAGGAGTAGCTATTCTCTTCAGAGCAGGGACCCCCTTTGCGCTAACCAAGACTCAATCAGACCCAGACGGCCGATTTTTAATAGTTCAAGGGACATTATCAGGCACACCAATCACATTGGTCAATATCTATGCCCCTAATGAAAATCAAATCCCCTTCCTCAGAAAACTTCTTGAGTCACTGGATAGGCAATCCCTCGGATCTCTGATCATAGGCGGAGACTTTAACATGGTGGCCTCCCACACTCAAGATAAGTCAAGCCATACCACCGTCAACACTCCACCCTCTCAGGCCACATATATCTCACAATCCCGAAAAAAAGCCAAGAACTTTAGGGACATTATGGAGGAATTCGCTTTAGTGGATATCTGGAGGGCCCAGCATCAGAGTCAGAGGGACTACACCTTTTTCTCCTCCCCTCATCAGTCTTACTCGAGGATCGATTATTTTTTAGGTACAAAAAATGTTTTACAGGCCTCTGCCCAGTCTAATATAGGATCTATCACCTGGTCTGATCACGCACCCATAGATCTCACCTTATCCCTACCCTTTGTTAAAAATACACAATACAAATGGAAGTTAAACGACTCCATGCTAAACTACCCAGACACGGAGACAGCTATCCGACAGAAAATCTCACTATACTTCCAGCAGAATACGGGGTCTGCCTCCACCCCAGCCATGCTCTGGGAGGCCCATAAAGCCACAATTAGAGGAGATCTAATTTCCCTAGCTTCATACAAAAAGAAAATAAAAAACAAACTCCAAAAAGAACTAACAGACAAAATTGCTCACCTTGAACAACAACACAAAGCCACAATGTCTAAAAAAATATTTAAACAACTAAACCTAGCTAGGTCGGCCCTCAAACACTCTCAGTTGGAAGATGTCGAAAAGGCACTCAGGTGGACTAAACAAAAATACTTCGACAAGGGCAACAAGGCAGATAGACTGCTGGCCGCCAAACTTAGGGGAACCAGAGTTAAGTCCCAGATAACTTGTATTAAGACCAAAAAGGGACAGGTTACATACATTGAAAAAGAAATAGCGCAGGAATTTGCGGATTTCTACTCCGATCTATATAACCTACACCCCCCGGGACAAGACCAGGTCAGTCTTGACGCAATCTCCCATTATTTGGAGAAATGTTCCCTTCCAACATTGTCCAATGAGGAAATAAAGACACTCAATAAAAAGATAACACAGGAGGAACTAAAACAAGCCATAAGCTCTTTGAAACTATCCAAAGCCCCGGGCCCGGATGGCTTTTCTAACTCCTACTATAAAGTGTTCAGGTCTATCCTTTCACCTCACTTACTCAAAATGTTTAATTCATTTCTCCAAGGTGAACCAATCCCCACAACAATTACAGCCGCTAATCTAGCAATAATTCACAAAGAGGGTAGAGACCCGCTCCTCTGCGGGAATTATAGGCCCATCTCACTACTAAATACAGACCTCAAGATCTACAGCAAGATCCTAGCAAACAGGTTAAACCCAATTCTCCCTAGACTTATACACGTTGATCAAGTTGGTTTTGTGTCGGGAAGACAGGCCTCCGACAATACCCGCAAAATTGTGGATATAATTGACCACGTGCATCTCACAGGCTCCAAAGCAATGATCCTAAGTCTGGATGCCGAAAAGGCATTCGACAGAATCAAGTGGTCTTTCCTAGATCAAACCATGCAGAGGTTTGGCTTCTGTGGACCCTATCTAGAGGGAGTGAGAGCCCTCTACCAAAACCCCACGGCACATGTAAAACTCCCAGGGGGCCTCACAGACCCAATACAAATCAGGAATGGGACTAGACAGGGCTGTCCATTATCACCTCTCTTATTTGCCCTAACCATTGAGCCCCTCGCAGCCACTATTAGGGACGAAAAAAGTATAAAAGGAATCCCAATAGCAGACAGGGAGCATAAAATCTCCCTGTTTGCGGATGACGTGATTTTGACACTTGTGGACCCCCATGTCTCCCTTCCTAACCTCCAAAGAGCCCTAACCCAATTCGGAGCAGTCTCTGACTACAAAGTAAACATGGACAAGTCAGAGGCCCTAAATTTGTCCCTATCTGATCAAACATGGAAACTAATTCAAGCCAACTATAAGTATAAATGGAGTAATACCTGTATAAAATATCTGGGAGTTAAAATATCCAACTCCTATAATACACTTTATCAATATAATTACCCCCCCATATTCGATCAAATCAAAAAAGATCTAGAAACATGGAAAAAGTACCAGATATCGTGGTTTGGAAGGATAGCCTCGTTAAAAATGAATATCCTTCCAAGACTACTTTACTATTTCCAAACACTACCAATCCCCGTCCCACAAGCAATCTTAAAAAACGTCCAATCTCAATTTTCCCAATTTATCTGGAACGACAAAAAACCTAGAATCCCCAGAACAGTAATGCTCTCGTCAAAAGAGAGAGGAGGTCTGGGTGTCCCCAACATAGTTAAATACTACCAAGCGACGCAACTGAAGCAGGCTGTAGTTTGGAATTGCGACCCGGCCTTGACTTCTTGGCTTGAAATAGAGACCCACTATGCGCGACACAACCCCCTTCAGGTGGCAATGTGGTCCCAGAGCAAAAGCGAGATGGGTTCACAGAGGTACGAACTAGGAGCAATGAGATGCACGTGGAATGTATGGCTTAAAAGCAAAGGGAAGTACGGTCTGCTAGCATCCCCCTCCCAGCTCACACCACTCTTCGGGAACCCCAACTTCCCACCAGGGTGTTCCCCAAGACAATTTGACCAATTTCAGGGTCACAATATTAGCCTGGTTGCTGATCTGCTGCAGAAGGAAAGGATATTGACCTATCAAGAGCTAAAAGATAAATATCAGATAGAAGACCTACACCTATTTAAGTACCTCCAGGTACGCCACTTCCTGCTGGCACTCGCCCCAACCGCCAAATTCCCTCCACTCACCAGATTTGAATCCCTCTGCACTAAGACCACCCATCAAAGGGGACTGATATCAGAGATTTACAAAGGTCTGGAGATTACATCTCACGACCCAGACCATAGATATATGCAAAAATGGTCAGAGGACCTCCAACTCCAAATAGATGGAGAAGACTGGACAGAGATCTGGGAGCAAGCAACAAAAACTTCAATCTGTACAATAACAAAAGAAAACATCTATAAAATTATGTATCAGTGGTACCTGACTCCAGTCAGACTGAGCCAAATCTACCCCGGCACGCTGGACCTCTGCTGGCGGGGATGTGGTGAAAAGGGGGACATGGCCCACATTTGGTGGTCATGCCCGGAGATACAAAGGTTCTGGACCATGATCCAGGCGCTTATTTTTGGAGTGACAGGAATCTCCTTACCCCTCGACCCACTGACTCTGGTGCTGAACAAACCAATAGAAGATGTCCCCTCCCCAATGTCCAGGCTCATCATGGCCATACTAACGGCAGCCAGGTGCTCTATAGCAGCAGCCTGGAAACAAATCAGGGCCCCCTCGAGAACCTCAGTGATCAGGAGAATAGAGGAAGTGATGTCTATGGAGAAGCTGACTGCCATGCTCCAGAAGAGGATGCCTCAATACCAAAATACCTGGGACCCTTGGATAGAGAGATAAGTTCTAAGAACGACAAGCGGAGGAAACCCTGAGCTAGACAAATCTATAATGATTCTAAGGGGAGGATCCTGGAACGGGCTCGGGGCCCCAAATTCCCACCCCCTGTTACCCTCTGTTAGTCTGCCCTCCCCCCCCTCCCCCTCCTGCCCTCTGCATCTTTTCCTTGCTCTTTTCTTTCTTTCTCACCTCTTTTCTCACACTAGAAAAACGAGAAAAAAGATGTTGGTCATGATGTACCTAAACAATGGTAAAGGTCATGGGCCCATGACAACAATGTATGTATACTAATATGTGAACATGACCAATAAAAGAAATTGTTACAAAAAAAAAAAAAAAAAACTACTTTGAAAGACCAATTTTCTTGTATTCTATTTTAACAAGCATGCTTGTTCCTATAGCAACGATTTACATTCCCCATATTTAAAGATGTCGCCAAACTTTGCCGATCAATAGACGGAGAACTAATTGACCGGCAGCTGTGCAGTTCTTTAGGTAATTAGAGATTGCCCACATGAAACTATTGAAGTAAAAAAAAAAATAATAATAAAAAAAAAGACTGAACTGCAGCTTAAATAAGCAGGTACTGCTGCGGCCAAGTTTATTCGAGCATTTGCCCGTTCTTGGCCGCAGCAGTAGCCTGGCGCGCGCCCGAGTGTGACGGGCGCGCCGCCGTCCCGCAGATCGCGGGACACCAGGGCTCCCTCGGTGAGCCCTGGACGCGCGTGCAGGGGGCGCAGGCTCCCGAAGACGCGTGACCGCGCGTCTATGACGCGCGGCACGCCGAGGGGCAGCCACAAGCAAGCCGGGAAATATCCCGGCTTGCGGTACCGACCACACTGCAATAAAGTGTGTCGGTACTGTAGGAGAGGAAATGGAAAAGAAGAGGCAGGCGTTTCGCTATTTGAAGTCAGAAGGGACGGTCACATCATGTCAGAATTATAAGAAATGTAACAAATATTGCAAAAGGGCAATCAAATTAGTAAAAATGAAAATAGGATTGCAATAGAATGTCAGATGAACACTAAAAAATTCTTTAAGTACCTTAATAACCAAAAAATCAAAAAAGAAAATATAGAACCCTTTCAGTGTGAGATGGGCAAGCAGATTATTGGAGATCAGGAAAAAGCAGAGGTACAGCTCAACCCTGTTATAGCGCGATCCACTTATAACGCGGATCTGCTTATAACGCGGTGTGATCGTGGCGCCCGTTTTTTAAAAGCAAAATTGAAACAATTTTTTTTAAAGCTTTATTGGTAACGGATGGACGGACGGACAAACACACACACTACTCACCTGCACATCACATCCGATCCCCCTGCCTGCACATCACCCCCCAAGCCTGTAGATCACCCCCAAGTGCAAATAGTGATATATCAAAAGTGGCGCTCTATTATAAGCTTTAAACACGTGTTAATCCAATATTAACATATAAACCATAAATTGAATAAATATAAGTGATACAAACAAATCCTTGAATGCTGCTGTGACCCAGTGCAGGATTGCTCTCTCAATCCCAGGTGAATATGGCGACGTGGTGATCAAAGGGAAGCGCAAACATGTGGAGAAAATAAAACTGATGGTGCAGTATTGTGACAAATAAGTAGGTATTCTTCTTTAAGTCTGTTGTTATTTATACTCACAAGTGTGAGGATGATACTGTGTACGTAAAGGTATCTTTGGGTATATGTCTGCAGTGATGATAAACTGGCTGGAACCTCGGTGTGGGAATGTATTCCTTAAATGGTTAAACACAGAAAAGCCAACATAGCGCGATCTGTTTAAAAACTGTATTCAAGTGGTTAAAAATATAACAATACATGGTTCTCGCCTCCGGTATCTTGGTGCAGTTTTTCCTTCCCTCTTCTCAGCGTGCGTCTCACTCCGCCCTGCTGGAACGCAGGAGTGAGACGCACGCTGAGAAGAGGGAAGGAAAAACTGCACCAAGATACCGGAGGCGAGATCCATTGCGTATCTAAATGCTTTTAAATAGCATACATCATGTGAGTGTATTGTTATATTTTTAACCACTTGAACACAGTTTTTAAACAGATCGCGCTATGTTGGCTTTTCTGTGTTTAACCATTTAAGGAATACATTCCCACACCGAGGTTCCAGCCAGTTTATCATCACTGCAGACATATACCCAAAGATACCTTTACGTACACAGTATCATCCTCACACTTGTGAGTATAAATAACAGCAGACTTAAAGAAGAATACATACTTATTTGTCACAATACTGCACCATCAGTTTTATTCTGTAGATCACCCCCAGCCTGCACATATCCCCCACCTATCCTGCACATCACCCCCACCCAGCCTGAACATCACCCCCCAGCCTGCACATCACATCCCATCCCCCCTACATGCACATTCCTCCCCCCCCCAGACTGCACATCACCCCCCCAGCCTGCACATCACCCCCCAAGCCTGCACATCACCCCCCAGCCTGCACATCACCTCTAGCCTGCACATCACACTCAGCCTGCACATCACCCCCCAGGGGGCACATCACCCTCTGCAGCCTGCACATTACCCCCCAGGGGGCACATCACCCTCTGCAGCCTGCACATTACCCCCCAGGGGGCACATCACCCACTGCAGCCTGCACATCACCCACCTGCACATTACATCCCACCCCCTTGCCCATCACATCCCCCCCTTCCTGCATATCACCACACACACACACACGCACACATCTTTCCCCCCTCCCTGTACCTCCGCTGGAGGGGAGCTGAGAAGGGAGCTGGTTCCTGGCCGGGACACACACAGACAGCTGACATTATGGCACAGGCTGCGTGAGATCCTCCCCCGCTCCCCCCATCTCGCAGACTCGCACAGTACACAGTCTCCTGTACTGCACGGGTAAGTGCTGCTGTGGGGGGCTGCTGCTGTGGCGGGGATGCGGCTGCGACACAGGGCTAAGGGAGATCTGGGAGAGTTATCCCAGCTCTCCCCCTCCAGCGGACGTGGAGTCTCTGATCGCAGCAGCCCTTTTTAATTTTTTCTTAAAATCGCAATCCCGGTTATAATGCAGTCGTATTGGGTGGACCCCAAGGACCGCGTTATAATGGGGTTCAGCTGTATTAACCAAATTTGTTGCCTCTGTATTTACCAAGGAAGAATCAATTGAATAGTAGGGCCACAGGAAGCCACAACCACCATATTAAGGGACAATTGATAACTTTTAAGAAAATAAGGCACCTAGCCGCGATGGCATACATCCAAGAGTTATTGAGGAGTTACGTTCAGGAATAGCCAAACCATTACATTTGCTAATCAAGGACTCCATTTCTACAGACTTAGTACCACAAGACTGACGTAAAGCAGACATAGTACCTATATATAAAAATTACATTTTTTCAAGTTGCGCTGAAGTTGTGAGTGGAGTTCCTCAGGGATCGGTACTGGGACACCTGCTTTTTAACTTGTTTATTAATGACCTTGAGGTTGGGATCGAGAGCAAAGTCTCCATCTTTGCTGATGATACTAAATTGTGTAAGGTAATAGAATCAGAGCAGGATGTAATTTCTCTTCAGAAGGACTTGGAGAGACTGGAAACGTGGGCAGGTAAATGGCAGATGAGGTTTAATACAGATAAATGTAAGTTTATGCATTTGGGAAACAAGAATAAAGAGGCGATTTACAAATTAAATGGGGATAAATTGGGGGAATTCTTGATGGAGAAGGATTTAGGAGTGCTTGTAGACAGCAGACATAGCAATAGTGCCCAAAGTCATGCAGTAGCTGCAAAGGCAAACACGATCTTATCTTGCATTAAACAGGCAATGGATGGAAGGGAAGTAAACATAAATATGCACTTTTATAAAGCATTAGTAAGACCACACCGTGAATAACGAGTACAATTTTGGGCACCACTTCTTAGAAAATATATTATGGAACTAGAGAGAGTGCAGAGAAGAGCCACCAAATTAATAAATGGGATGGATAATCTGATTTATAAGGAGAGGCTAGCTAAATTAGATTTATTTACATTAGAATAGAGGCATCTAAGAGGGGATATGATATCTATATACAAATATATACAGGGACAGTACAAGGAGATTTCAAAATAACTATTCATCCCAAGGGCAGTACAAAGGACTCGGGGCCATCCCTTAAGGTTGGAGGAAAGGAGATTTCACCAGCAACAAAGGAAAGGGTTCTTTACAGTAAGGGCAGTTACAATGTGGAATTCATTACCCATGGAGACTGTGATGGCAGATACAATAGATTTGTTAAAAAAAAAGGTTGAACATATTTTTAGAAAGGAAAGGTATACAGGGATATACCAAATAAGTATACATGGGAAGGATGTTGATCAAGGGAATAAAGTGATGGCCAAGTCTTGGAGTCGGGAAGGAATTTATTTTTCCCCTCATGAGATGTCATTGGATGATATTTCACTTGGATTTTTTGTTTGCCTTCCTCTGGATCAATATACTGTAAATATAAATATATAATAAAGTATCTGTCGTCTAAATTTAGCATAGGTTGAACTTGATGGACGTATGTCTCTTTTCAACCACATCTACTACTGTACAGTATGTTACTACGTAATTTTGTTCAAATGCTTGCAATACCATGGGCCACCACTACTTGCACAATTAATTGAGAATTCTATTCCAAGGGTGGCCAACAGCAGTCTTAAAGGGCCACTAACAGGTCAGGTATTAGGATATCCCTGCTTCAGCACATAAGCGCATAAGTGACTGAGCCACTGATTGAGCATATGTCTATACAGTATATTAGTCTATACATTCGTTTGTGATTTGCCCAGAACTTGCAGACCCTAAATTAGGGAGGAAGAGAGACAGAGGGAGAAATACCGAAACAGTAACACATTTTAATTACAGTGAAAGTCATTGAGATGGGTTATTTTGATTTTATCAGTTTCTTATTTGGGCTTTTGTCTATTTGACTAATGAAGGCATTAGAATTAATTTACACAAAACAGCAAAGATAGATTGCCTTTAAAAACAAAGTCCTATTACTAAAGACATTAGGTAAAGATCAGAAAAACCCTACAAACCCTCTGGCTAGCACGGGAAATAGGTGTAAAAAAAAATATTCTAAAAATCTTTTACTTGACTGTTAAAAAAACAAAAAAAAAAAACTATTAAACATATAACTGTTTGTTTGATCCTAGGACGGACTGACACACTCGTTTCGCTGCCAATCATTTCAAGTTGAATGCCAGCTTTTTAATGTCCTCTCGTACATGTTAATACAATGTTTAATATTTCAAAGGTCATTGAGAATCCTCTCATTTTTAATAATATAATTGCACCTAATGCTTAATTGCACGTTCGCCTAGGATCAAATTACTGACCGAAATCATGCATTGTGCTAATCTTTCACTTCAATAACCTTTAATCCTTTTACAGATCGCTGCTCAATGGACTATAAATGCTTCTTAACCTGTTGTTGGCAGTGGTTGCTGTGTCTTACAGTAGAAGTGTTACCGTGCCAGAAATAAAAGCTATTATTAAGCATCAGGGCCAACTTCTTTTGAGTATTTTAGAAAGATTTTAGTCTTATGAAGATGTATGAACCTATGAAATAAAGTTTATTTTTTATATTTGTCCCTTGATTCAGTTCTACTGAAGTGATCTCTTTTTAGAGCTGTGCAGAGCTGTTTGTTATCCTGTTGTTTATTTGTCTACAGTATTTTAGAAAGATGCAAGTGATTTCTGATGAAGAAAAAAAAGAAAAGAGCAGGTTTCTAAAATAAATCACCCCTTATTATAAAACCAAAGGGACAGTGTAGGTTTGTAAATAAAAAGATGTAGTGGTAGTCTGTATACTTTGCCCACTAATGGTATTTCAAAATCCCTTCTCTGCCAGAGGGGCGGGTGATATATTCAGGGCCATCAGGGGGCCCTGGCCACCCCCAAACTCGTAATTTGGGCCCCACAAAAACTCGGAGGCAACGTTGCACGTTTGTCCAAAGACAAACTTCTAGGATTGACTGGACACCTTTCTCTGCCGGCTCCCGTCCCTGCTGGACCACCCAAGCATTGTCTGGGGCCCATTCTCGACATTCTCTCCTGTCCTGGACCCCAGAAAAGCTAGTGGTTGGCCCGGCTGTAGTCACTCACCAGTTGTACAGACATTGTGCAGCATAATTACTACAGATGTGCAAAGTTTCCGAGATTCGCTTCCCCCTGTTTCGCTCAAAGTTTTCAAAAAGTTATAAAATTAGCAAAATGGTCACACAATGTTTTTTGCCCAAAAATCTATAAAAATGTTGCTTGAACTTTTCTAAGTTCTAGTGAAATTGGCATATTTCATCACCAATGAATCAACATAAGAACAGCATATAAACCATGACATAGGGTTTACTCCCTCTCTCGCAAAAAACTCACATTTCCGGCTATTGAATGGAGATTATCTTTTACTGGGCAAACTGTGTGCAAAGTTTTAAAATGGCACATTTTAGTTTGGCACAAAAAGGGCAAATTACTCATTGTTTGTGAACTGGGGAGAAAGTTCACACATCACTAATAATGGATCATTTTGCCATAAAAAATGTACTACCTTAGGATATTCATTTATAACATGTTTTACCAGGAAATTATACATTGAGAGTTACCTTGATTATGGGCATATGTAACAGCTACAGACAAGGTTAAATCGTGATAGAAGAGGTAGGACAGGCCTGCAATGTGCTGTGTTAGGGGAGGCAGGACAGGCCTGCAATGTGCTGTGTTAGGAGAGGCAGGACAGGCCTGCAATGTGCTGTGTTAGGAGAGGTAGGACAGGCCTGCAATGTGCTGTGTTAGGAGAGGTAGGACAGGCCTGCAATGTGCTGTGTTAGGAGAGGTAGGATAGGCCTGCAATGTGCTTTGTTAGGAGAGGTAGGATAGGCCTGCAATGTGCTGTGTTAGGAGAGGTAGGATAGGCCTGCAATGTGCTGTGTTAGGAGAGGTAGGATAGGCCTGCAATGTGCTGTGTTAGAAGAAGTAGGATAGGCCTGCAATGTGCTGTGTTAGGTGAGGTAGGATAGGCATGCAATGTGCTGTGTTAGGAGAGGTAGGACAGGCCTGCAATGTGCTGTGTTAGGAGAGGCAGGACAGGCCTGCAATGTGCTGTGTTAGGAGAGGCAGGACAGGCCTGCAATGTGCTGTGTTAGGAGAGGCAGGACAGGCCTGCAATGTGCTGTGTTAGGAGAGATAGGAAAGGCCTGCAATGTGCTGTGTTAGGAGAGATAGGAAAGGCCTGCAATGTATTGTGTTAGGAGAGGTAGGATAGGCCTGCAATGTGCTGTGTTAGAAGAGGTAGGACAGGCCTGCAATGTGCTGTGTTAGAAGAGGTAGGATAGGCCTGCAATGTGCTGTGTTAGGGGAGGTAGGACAGGCCTGCAATGTGCTGTGTTAGAAGAGGTAGGACAGGCCTGCAATGTACTGTGTTAGGAGAGGCAGGACAGGTCTGCAAAGTGCTGTGTTAGGAGAGATAGGATAGGCCTGCAATGTGCTGTGTTAGGAGAGATAGGATAGGCCTGCAATGTGCTGTGTTAGGGGAGGTAGGACAGGCCTGCAATGTGCTGTGTTAGAAGAGGTAGGACAATGTACTGTGTTAGGAGAGGCAGGACAGGTCTGCAAAGTGCTGTGTTAGGAGAGATAGGATAGGCCTGCAATGTACTGTGTTAGGAGAGGCAGGTTAGGCCTGCAATGTGCTGTGTTAGGAAAGGTAGGATAAGCCTGCAATGTATTGTGTTAGGAGAGGTAGGACAGGCCTGCATTGTGCTGTGTTAGAAGAGGTAGGATAGGCCTGCAATGTATTGTGTTAGGAGAGATAGGAAAGGCCTGCAATGTATTGTGTTAGAAGAGGTAGGACAGGCCTGCATTGTGCTGTGTTAGAAGAGGTAGGACAGGCCTGCATTGTGCTGTGTTAGAAGAGGTAGGATAGGCCTGCAATGTATTGTGTTAGGAGAGATAGGAAAGGCCTGCAATGTATTGTGTTATGAGAGGTAGGACAGGCCTGCAATGTGCTGTGTTAGGAGAGGTAGGATAGACCTGCAATGTGCTGTGTTAGGAGAGGTAGGACAGGCCTGCAATGTGCTGTGTTAGGAGAGGTAGGACAGGCCTGCAATGTGCTGTGTTAGGAGAGGTAGGATAGGCCTGCAATGTGTTAGGAGAGGTAGGACAGGCCTGCAATGTGTTGTGTTAGAAGAGGTAGAATAGACCTGCATTGTGCTGTGTTAGAAGAGGTAGGATAGACCTGCAATGTGCTGTGTTAGAAGAGGTAGGACAGGCCTGCAATGTGCTGTGTTAGAGGTAGGTTAGGCCTGCAATGTGCTGTGTTAGAGGTAGGACAGGCCTGCAATGTGCTGTGTTAGGAGAGGTAGGCTAGACCTGCAATGTGTTGTGTTAGGAGAGGTAGGATAGACCTGCAATGTGTTGTGTTAGAAGAGGTAGGATAGGCCTGCCATGTGATGTGTTAGAAGAGGTAGGATAGGCCTGCAATGTGCTGTGTTAGAGGTAGGACAGGCCTGCAATGTGCTGTGTTAGAGGTAGGACAGGCCTGCAATGTGCTGTGTTAGGAGAGGTAACACAGGACTGCAATGTGCTGCGTTAGAAGAGGTAGGACAGGCCTGCAATGTATTGTGTTAGAAGAGGCCCTGGAGCTTACAATCTGTAAGGAAGGGTAAATGGAAATATAGCGTACAGGGGATGAGAAGGTCTGTGTGTTTCGTATTGTAACCGAGCAGCTGTAACATTAACAAAGATCAGCGCTATTTTCAATGTAACCTTTATAAATGTATTCATTATGCTGTTTCATCCCGTCTTTAGCCCTGGAATCCAGATATACTTGACACTATCTCCCTTTCTGTCCTTTGGCGCGCTGCTTTCACTCTAGTATCCGTTTCCTTTCTGTTAAATCAGCGAAGTTTATTGCTTGCTCTTCCTTCTTGCTCTTCATTTTCACTTTGCTCAGGGCGTTCGTTACAGTATCAATTAATTTTAATTAATACTGTTGCAGCTCGTGGCTATCCTGAGTTTATTGATGTGTCTAAGGAGGCTAAACCTCGTCAGCAGCCTTCTGTACTCAGGACAGGATTTAGAGACAGAGCTGGTAGAACAGCACCAGATTTTTGTAAATGAGAAATCCCTTTGCAGGGACACTTTGATAAATCATACCCAGAAATGCTAGCTCGATGCTACCACAAAAAAGACAGTTTTCAGTCTTTTTCTAATAGTAGATCAGAGCATTAAAAACGAGGTTGAGAACAATCAAACTTTAATCAGAGTATATATATATACAAAGAAAAAAGGAAGTAGCGCCCACCAAAGTGTAAACCTACACAGATGTTATACAGTACATCTAAGGGTCTGTAAAGCTAATGATTAATCTAGACCATATATGTTATAGGTAAGTGCAAATATATTGCCATACAATTAAACAAATGCATCAAACTAATATCATATATAGAGGAGAATCCTAGGATTGGAGCGGAGCACAGCAAGCGGAGGGGGGACCAGCAAGGTGGGGGTTAAAAAATTATTTATTGAAAAACATGGTATCGGGGAACAGAACAAACACTGAAACGCGTCAGAGTGTTTGTTCTGTTCCCCGATACCATGTTTTTCAATAAATAATTTTTTTAACCCACACCTTGCTGGTCCCCCCTCCTCTTGCTGTGCTCCGCTCCAATCTTAGGATTCTCCTCTGCCAAGACACCATAGCGTGATGCACGCACCCCATGAAGCAGCTATTCTGTGAGTATTGTCTCTCCCCTATTATTTATGGGGAGTTGTGGACCAGAAACAGTGTTACAGTGAGAGATCTCTGTTCTGTGGAGTACTGCATGAGACTGTTGTATGCTTAAGCTTATATATGTCTCCACCATATGGACAGTTATGATTTATTGAAGGGTCATTGTTTCTCTAAAACATTGGGTCCAATATCTCCTTTAGCTTTATTTGGCTTCTTCCTACACCATGATATGTGTGCTTTGATATATGGATTATCAATATGTCTCAATCTTACTGAGCACTGCTACTTGGACCTGCGTCCTAACTACCTATTTAATATCTTGAAGGTAGAAAAAACAGGATATTCAGCGCTCGTGCTGTGTGATGGTGTGGATGATCCCTTTGCAGCATGTACATAAAGCGTCTCCCCAGAAACTCTCAAATCTAGGTGAACCCCCCTGAGAAAGGGGGGAAGGCACCCTGAAAAACAAGATAATAAAAAATGCACAAATGCGCACCAGGGATTAGTGGAAGGTAATTTATTAAAAATCCACAAAAACTGAGGGGATCCAACCCCATTTCAGAACAGCTGTGCAGCTGGACGGCTAAGTACTACCAAGGAGAACACCTAATGGTGACTAAACCCTAAGCTGCACAGTATACAAATACAGTGAAATTTATATAAAAAACATGAAAGAAAAAAACAAACATGAAAACAACCTATCAACAGATTTGTATAGAAACCGCCATAGGGTTGGGCACTGGCAAGGGGAAACGGACACTCACACTGAGACAGTCAGCAGACTCGCGGTGTCTGCACAGGATCCGGATCTCGGCACCGCGGAGATGGATAAAACCGCTGCTGTCTCCTGCAGGCTCCGTCTCAGCTTACCAGCATACACGCGCAGGATGACCTGTCGTGACCTCTACGCGTTTCGTACCAAGTACTTCATCAGGAGGTCTCTATTTAATATCATATATATATAAAAAGCTAAAAAATATTATATAAAAAATGATTGTGATACAAATAAAAAAACAGTCCCAGTACACTGTCCCCCAGAGTGTATATACATACTACACGATAGAAAAAATAGAACCAAGGATCTCCCATGCCGGAAAAAAAAAAGATAACAAACTTAGCTTCGATATATTGGGTACAGTTAGGATGATCAATGGTCGCCAAAGCCGGATCAGGATATAATTTAAAGGAAAAAGTATAAATCTCTCCTAGGGTCTTTACATTCGATAGCCTATAAATGTGGCTTCCTCAGTGTATTACCTTATCAGGGTGCTGAGTCCATGCAGCAGGGTGCTGATGGAGAATGGATGGGTGACAGGCTTCCTCAGTGTGTTACCTTATCAGGGTGCTGGGTCTGTGCAGCAGGGTGGTGATGGAGAAAGGATGGGCGGCAGGCTTCCTCAGTGTGTTACTTTATCAGGGTGCTGGGTCCGTGCAGCTGGGTGGTGATGGAGAAAGGATGGGCGGCAGGCTTCCTCAGTGTGCTACCTTATCAGGGTGCTGGGTCCGTGCAGCTGGGTGGTGATGGAGAAAGGATGGGTGGCAGGCTTCCTCAGTGTGTTACTTTATCAGGGTGCTGGGTCTGTGCAGCTGGGTGCTGATGGAGAAAGGATGGGCGGCAGGCTTCCTCAGTGTGTTACTTTATCAGGGTGCTGGGTCCGTGCAGCTGGGTGGTGATGGAGAAAGGATGGGCGGCAGGCTTCCTCAGTGTGTTACTTTATCAGGGTGCTGGGTCCGTGCAGCTGGGTGCTGATGGAGAAAGGATGGGTGGCAGGCTTCCTCAGTGTGTTACTTTATCAGGGTGCTGGTTCTGTGCAGCTGGGTGGTGATGGAGAAAGGATGGACGGCAGGCTTCCTCAGTGTGTTACTTTATCAGGGTGCTGGGTCCGTGCAGCTGGGTGCTGATGGAGAAAGGATGGGCGGCAGACTTCCTCAGTGTGTTACTTTATCAGGGTGCTGGGTCTGTGCAGCTGGGTGGTGATGGAGAAAGGATGGACGGCAGGCTTCCTCAGTGTGTTACTTTATCAGGGTGCTGGGTCTGTGCAGCTGGGTGGTGATGGAGAAAGGATGGGCGGCAGGCTTCCTCAGTGTGTTACTTTATCAGGGTGCTGGGTCCGTGCAGCTGGGTGGTGATGGAGAAAGGATGGGCGGCAGGCTTCCTCAGTGTGTTACTTTATCAGGGTGCTGGGTCCGTGCAGCTGGGTGGTGATGGAGAAAGGATGGGCAGCAGGCTTCCTCAGTGTGTTACTTTATCAGGGTGCTGGGTCTGTGCAGCTGGGTGGTGATGGAGAAAGGATGGGCGGCAGGCTTCCTCAGTGTGTTACTTTATCAGGGTGCTGGGTCCGTGCAGCTGGGTGGTGATGGAGAAAGGATGGGCGGCAGGCTTCCTCAGTATGTTACCTTATCAGGGTGCTGGGTCCGTGCAGCTGGGTGGTGATGGAGAAAGGATGAGCGGCAGGCTTCCTCAGTGTGTTACTTTATCAGGGTGCTGGGTCCGTGCAGCTGGGTGATGATGGAGAAAGGATGGACGGCAGGCTTCCTCAGTGTGTTACCTTATCAGGGTGCTGGGTCCGTGCAGCTGGGTGGTGATGGGTGGCAGACTTCCTCAGTGTGTTACCTTATCAGGGTGCTGGGTCCATACCAATAAACTGTTTGTTTACACTTCTACGTGTTTCTTTAGTAAAACTATCTTCATCTGTACGCACGTACGTTCATACTGATGAAGTTAGTTTGACTAGCGAAACATGTAGAAGTGTAAACGAACAGTTTATTGGCAAGTATTATCCCCCAGCTTACTACTGTGACTTGTCCACTTAGCCTTCAGCTTTGGAACTGAGCCAGCGCGGGTTGGTTGTGGTTCACGGCAAAACCCTGTGACATCAGTGTGCTGCAAGTGGTGCCGTGGAGTCAGAGCTCACACTGTGGGACTCCCCCAGAGCCGGTAGTTTATTGGGGTGGCATTGATTCGTTCTGCTGAACTGCTGCAGTGGTACAGAGTTTGCCGCCTTAAAGGGACAGTCACTTGTGAATCTTCAAGCAAGCAGACGTGTTCCTTGATTGAGTGTCCACACCGGAGCCCTGCTCAGCCTGGTTACAGAGCCTTTTGCAGTGACTGGAGAAGGAAAACCGTAGGATTAGCTGACGCTCACCAGACGTATTTGATCCATCATCAGAGCGGTAACATGTACCCTGAACATGCCCTGTCCCACTGACGTGTTCTTGCTGTACGTGCATATTATACCAATTCAATATTTATCATTATACCTGTACTATTTTACACTATGTCTTGCGCTTCACATGTGATCTGTATGGTGCTGAGCCATCATTACTGACGAGCAGCAGACCATCTCCCCATCACTTAAAAGGTTAAAAAGTATTTTTCCTTTGGTGCACATATATGGTTTAACCATTGGGTTTTATATAAGGTATTATATATAAGCACTGTCACATTCACATAAGTTCATTTTACAATTTGTGCGCAGTTTTCTTTTTATTTCTTTAGTTATTGATTGGGTATTTCAATTTTGCATGTAGGATTATGCCAATGGGATTGAATTTTCAGTAGGAGTTGAGTCCGCAACATCACATTAGAATTTAGAAAGAGGACTTGGCAATATGGGATATACTTTAGCAAAATGTTAATGGTCATTCCTGTGTGTAAGAAGATTTAATTGCGAATTGTTCTTTTTACAGATGCTTCGGATGCAATTGGATTTGGGGCCTTTTTAAAGAGGCTTTGGTGTGCAGAACCATGGTCTGAATCTTGGGTACAGCAATGATTGCCAAACAATTGCGTACTTTTGGAATTATTTCCAATTGTAGTGGCAATGGACATTTGGAGCTATTTATTCCAATATAAGAGAACAATTTTCCGGTTCAGGATAATTTGGGGGTCGTTTTTGCGATAAAAAAGATTTCTGCTTCTTCTTGTCCAGTGATTGAGTTATTAAGGCATTGGATGGAAGGGAAGTAAACCTAATGATGCCCCTTTACATAGCATTAGTAAGACCACACCTTGAATATTGAGTACAATTTTGGGCACCAATCCTAAGAAAAGACATTATGGAACTAGAGAGAGTGCAGAGAAGAGCCACCAAATTAATACAGGGGATGGACAATCTAACTTATGAGGAGAGGGTAGCTAAATTAGATTTATTTACATTAGAAAAGAGGCGTCTAAGAGGGGATATGATAACTTTATACAAATATATTCGGGGACAATACAAGGAGCTTTCAAAAGAACTATTCATCCCACGGGCAGTACAAAGGACTCGGGGCCATCCCTTAAGGTTGGAGGAAAGGAGATTTCACCACCAACAAAGGAAAGGGTTCTTTACAGTAAGGGCATTTAAAATGTGGAATTTATTACCCATGGAGACTGTGATGGCAGATACATTCGATTTGTTCAAAAAAAGGTTGGACATCTTTTTAGATTGGAAAGGTATACAGGGATATACCAAATAAGTATACATGGAAAGGATGTTGATCCAGGGATTAATCCGATTGCCAATTCTTGGAGTCAAGAAGGAATTTATTTTTCCCCTTATGAGATATCATTGGATGATGTGACTCTGGGGTTTTTTGTTTGCCTTCCTCTGGATCAATAAGTATAGATATAGGATAAAATATCTGTTGTCTAAATTTAGCATAGCTTGAACTTGATGTTCGGAAGTCTTTTATCAACCTCATCTACTATGTAACTATGTAATTTCCTTTTTCCTTACATTATGTCCTGCCAGATTTATCAGAGTTTTTTGGCGCAGCAAGTTTTTAAGGGTTACAGAAAAGATAGTTTTGTGGAGGATACTAGGGGGCCAGTTACGCCGGCTTTGCTCAAAAAAATTGCTATCAATGTTGGATATTATGTGTTTTTCCAACTATGTGGTTGACTATATAAAGCAGCTTTTGTTTTTTGTTTTTTGGGATCGTCAGAGGGTTAATGAATGAAGACGTATTTCTGTTGGGTGGGGAAATAAAGTTATTTTTTCATAAGTTTAAAACAGATCAGTTAGAAAAGGGCACTGTTTATGTTTATTTGAATGAAAATGGAATGTTATTTGACCAGAGGCTTTATTGAGGTGTTACACCAAGTACAAATATCACTTGTGAGCACATTTTCATGTCTCAGACACATCTGTTTGCACTATTATCTCCTAGCATGCAGCGCTTCCACTGCAGCCAGGGATTCTGGGAAATGACATGCAAATGAGCACACCGTGTATTATACAAATCTAAGGCCTAAGTGTTGGGATAGCTTTCTGGTTCACAAGAATGCTACTGTGGTTCTTTATGAAAATGTTATTTTATTAAAATTTTCAAATCCTGTTTGTTAAGGATGGGATTTTATGCTTCCGAATATGATTCATACTCATTTAGAAGAGGAGCAATAACCAAATCAGCGAGATTAGGCTTAGGGGAACAGGTCATTAAGGAAATTGGACGATGGCATTCTAATTGTTTTAAAGGTTATATTAGACCAGATTAGATGTATTAAGCTTATTTATTATTCAAATCCGTTTAGGTCACAATAAGAAAGTCATCTGGATGATGGGACTTTCCTTTGTTCATTGGGCAGTTAGGAGAACCTTTAGTCATCCACATGGCTCCCATCTCCGTATGGAGGACAGGGGATTGGGGGTGTGGTTGGGTCATAGAGGTTTAAGATTGGATGAAATTCTACCGTTGTTGTTAGCTGGAAAGCCCAGGTTTAGAGATCCGGAGGTGTTCATTATTCATGCTGGAGGGATTGACTTGGGGAATATGCAAACTTTGGAGTTAAGGCATCAAATTCAAAGAGATTTGGCGCAGATAGCTTTAATATTTTTGCAATTGTTTTGTTATGTGGTCTGAAGTCGTATCACATTTTAAATGGCTTATTATGAAGAGCTTGAAAACTCTTTAGAATGGAATAAGGCCATTTCTGTTCTTATAAAATCATTGAATAGTTTTTCTATTCATCATATAGACTTGGAAAATGGCGGAAGCGGCATATACCGGAACGATCTAATGAATCTGGCAGACATAGGTTTGAAAATGTTTAATGTTGGTTTGCAAGGGGGTAATGAGAAGTGTTTACTACTTTTGGGGCGCCGATGCCAATTTGATGCGTCAAATGGCCCCCATGAGGTGGTTAAGTTCATTTATAGGTGTTAAGTTGGGAGGCAGAGTTTTGGTAAGATGTTTATATAACGATATATCCCTTATGGTCAGAAGTCTAAGGTTGTTTATGTTTGAATATTAAATGTTTAATTGAATGGAGAAGCTGTGGCCTTTACCACCATATCCTATTGTCTTGTCTCATCTTTTATTATTAAGTTTAATAGTTTAATAACTTTAACAGTGGTACTGTGCCCGATTTCAAAACATTTGACATTTGTTAAATGAGGCAAAGCCTTTGGACATTATTTTAGAAATTATTACACAAACAAATTATTACACAACCTTTTTTGAAGGTTTTCAGCCCCTGAGTTTTGCACATTGGAGGGTATTGTACTTTTGCTATTCATGGCTGTTTAGGCTACGCTTATAGTGCCGGCGACGCGACGTTCAGGCTGCGCTTATAGTGCCGGTGACGCGACGTTCAGGCTGCGCTTATAGTGCCGGCGACGCGACGGTCAGGCTGCGCTTATAGTGCCGGCGACGCGACATCAGGCTGCGCTTATAGTGCCGGCGACGCGACATCAGGCTGCGCTTATAGTGCCGGCGACGCGACGGTCAGGCTGCGCTTATAGTGCCGGCGACGCGACGGTCAGGCTGCGGTCGCTGGGAAAATCAAATTGAGATGACTTCCAGCGATGGCGACCAAACCGTCACTTCGTCGCGCCGTCACATCGCGCTTACTATAAGCGCACACGACGGCGGCAATGCATTTGTTTTGACGTGACGGTGCGTCGCTGTTGCCGGCACTATAAGCGCAGCCTTAGTCAGTCCATAAAATAAACATGGCAAAAAGACTGAATAATTAATAAAGATTGGCGAAAATTTGAGAGTTTCACATTTGTCGCCTAAAGAAACCTACAACTACACATTTTTAGCTGTGTGAACAACCAAATAGCATTTTTTTAATAGACCTGTTTTCAAATAAGAATTCTCCCATATAGGGAGTAGAACACAATTAAATAACACTCATTAAATGTGCTGTGAAGCTGCTGTCCAGTCCTGAAGAATGGAACTAACATCTTCTCCAGCGCTGGGAAGCAACTTCCCAGCATATGAAATAAGAGTCTCCATACTGTAGTTACTTTGAGCCTTCAACAGTGGTTAAGTGATTGAAAAAAATCAAATCTGCCAGCATCACCTCTGTATTTCCAATCAAATGTTAGGATATATTTTTACTCATATCTAGCCCTGACAACGTATGCATGCAATTTTGTTAATACTCGATGGCCTAAATTGACTAAAAGTCAACATTGCTTCATTACAATGCTGTGTTACAAAATATTGGGACCACAGCAATATATTTTGGAATTACGCCGTATTTAATAAGAATGACATATTCGTAACTAGCTTGCTACATTCAATGTCATTTGCCTGCACCGAAAAAGCAGTGACTTAGCATTAAATTACATCATCGACACAAATAAGTGTTAACTCATAAAAATCTGTGTTAATTTGCAGAATTGTTTGCGTGTGTGTTTGTGTTTGTGTGTGTGGTTGGATATATCACACTTTTTTATACCATAGGGTTATATAATAGCGCTTATAGCAGTACCCTGTGGCAGAACATTCTTCAACTCTTTTGATGCCTGGGGCACCAAAGGGGTTATACAGTAATACAACATAAACACCCTTGTAAATTGTGGGGCCTTATGTTCTCATTTACATGTGGCAATTATTCCCATTGTTTGTCATGTACATTCATTACCGCCTATAGTAATGTCCTAAAGTGCTGCCTATATGGTTGGCGCAATATAAATAAAATAATACAAAATTATACATACTGTACCCTACAAATAAAACTCAAAATGCATGACATCCATATGTGTACATTTTAAGCCCAAGAGGCCTGCGAGTGGTAGATGGACTATGACAAGTTTGCCACTTGGATGCTAAGGGGTTAATATATGACTAAATTAAATATTGTTAATATTATGTATTTTTTATCATCCACTTATTGTGCGTATGTGGCCACCATATACATGGGCAAGTTCAGCCTATCGCTAGCCTGGGGTAGGAGGTTACAATTAGCAATATGTTTTTGGCAGCATCAGAAATCACCAGGCATCAAAGTGTAGTGAGTAGCGCGTGAATAGGTCATTAGCCGTTAATTAATAAATAATTGCATGCTCATTTGTGACACCGTCATTACATTAAACGCTCTTGCATATTCATTTGTATGCGTGTCAGCGATCCTGGCATCAGATGTATCCCACACTTATCGCAGATATACATTGAAAGTTATCACGGTGGTATATTAGCATTAACCCTTTAGTAAATATGACAGTAAAATAAGTATCTTTTTTTTACCAATAATGCACAGCGATATTAATATCAGAGTTTAGTCATTTTAAGTCAGCAGCTTCCAACCTTTGCCGACTAATCTGTCTATCAAAACTGTGTGCCCCATATCCCAGGCGGTATAGTGTCCCGAGCTCGTGGGGGGAACACACGCTTAATAAGGCCCCAAACTGCCCCTCGGTGGGGGTATAGCTGTCACTCACTGTGGGAGCTTCCAAAGTCATGCCCCACAATGCCATGCTGCTGTGGATGCAAAGCATTGTGGGGAGCATTTTTGGAAGCTTCTGATGTAAGTGACATTCCCTGTTGGGAATCACTGCTCTAAGCCAGGGGAGCGCAAACTTTTGCAGCTGCGGCCCCCTGCCTTTCTTACCCCGGTTTCTGTGACTCGCGGCGTCATTTGACACGTGTGACATCACACCACATGGCCCTGCGGTGTCATTTGACGCCTCACACTGCCGGCTTAATCCCGGTAAGTGGAGTGTTGCAGGGGCCTCACGCGATCCCCGGCATTTAATTTAAATGCCTTGGGGAAGAGCGCAGGGCCTTAGCAACAGCCCGCACCCCCCCCCCCCCAGAAAAATCTCCCGCCCACCCTTGGGGGTGCGCCCCCCAATTTAAGCACCCCTGATCTAGGCCAATGTGTCCCTACCCATCTATTATTGGTACAGGTGGGAAAGGGTCTCTTCCCTCACAGGTCACTACTTTAACATGGTGTGTACTGTGGTCGACTCTTCATACTGTAGCTTACAAGGTATCAGCATTTGGGAGCAAATGACGCAGCACTGTATGTATTGGACACAAAACTGCAGCTTTGCAGCAAGTAGTATTAGAAACGGCTGTGGCTATGTTACCATGCTCTTCTTACAATGTCTGGGTTTCTCTCTGTAGCAGTGAGGGGTTAACAGTAGCTTTCGATCTTTCAGAAAAAGGTGTATTGATTATTGCTCTGTGAATTTGTTATGTAGCAGCCACACGTTTGCAGACCCAGCAGATGTAAGGGAAGGATTCCTTTCTGCATATGCAGATTATTACCCACGTCCACGCAAGAAATAACGCAGAAAACATAAAGAAGGTAACACGCGTGTCAGCAATGGAGATGTGGTATTGCGGGGAGAGGGTTACATATAAAATGTCATAGAAATATGTGTGCACAACAAAACAAAAAGAAGATTGAGCACACTTGGGGTTAACAATAAAGTATTTTTACTGCAGTGATAGACGTTTCGGTCCTCGTTGGGATCTTTGTCAATATATATATATATATATATTAGGTTATAATGGTTTAAAGGCAGGGTTGCAGACCTGTCTAAGACATGTGAATGTGCTCACAAGTGATATTCTTTATTGGCTATATGCTAACGGTGGAGGTTTTTTTGTTGCCTTTTCCACCCACAATAACTTAAAATGTATATGGTAAACCTACCCAGCCTAGAAATATTGCAAAGCAAGTATAAACCAACCTCACACTGATGATACCCTTTACGGTTGAAACATGTCTGTGAGTGGTTTGACTTGCTTTGCTAGTCCCGTGCTGTGCTTAAAAGCTGTGTGAACGGCGATTGCATTTACTTATACGGGCTCCATGTGAATGGATATTCCAGGCAAAAGGTGACACATTGTGTGCTCATTTGCATGTCATTTCCCAGAATCCCTTGCTGCAGTGGGAGCACTGTATGCTAGGTGATAATGGTTGAAAGGTAAGGTTGCAGACCTGTCTAAGACATGTGAATGTGCTCACAAGTGATATATATACAGTATATATATATATATATATATATATATATATATATATATATATTTAGTTATACGTTACCGTTCCAAGGATTGGTAAACAAGAGACAGCACTCAAAGTTGAAAATCAAAGTGTATTAGTGAAAGCAAAAATACATCCAGAAACCCAACGTTTCGGTCCTACAGAATGGGACCTTCCTCAGGGGGATACAAAGGGGATACACACCCCTTTGTATCCCCCTGAGGAAGGTCCCATTCTGTAGGACCGAAACGTTGGGTTTCTGGATGTATTTTTGCTATCACTAATACACTTTGATTTTCAACATTAAGTGCTGTCTCTTGTTTACCAATCCTTGGAACGGTAACGTATAACTACATTCTCTATATGGGACGTGCACCTGTGGCTTACCAGCACCTATTGGAGTGCCAACTGCCTTATCTGACTATATATATATTTATATATATACACACACACACACACACACACACACACACACACATTGCTGTCCCCTTTAGAAGGGAAAAGGGTTAATTTGATGTGACTGTCTCTTTACCACAATCATATCCTATTTACGCGATCTATTCCTGTACTATATTTATGTTTCTTGGAAGAGAAATAAAATATCTAATTATCACCACATTTGCTTATAATAAGTCATTGTTATCAGGGGCGCTGTTCATAGATCTAATGGTAAATTCCTGCTATTATATCATTTGGAATTTAATGCAAAATCTTTAATCAACAAAACACCACACTCACATCATAGTGTTACACCACACTCACATCATAGTGTTACTCCACACTCACATCATAGTGTTACACCACACTCACATCATAGTGTTACACCACACTCACATCATAGTGTTACTCCACACTCACATCATAGTGTTACACCACACTCACATCATAGTGTTACACCACATTCACATCATAGTGTTACACCACACTCACATCATAGTGTTACACCACACTCACATCATAGTGTTACACTCCACTCACATCATAGTGTTACTCCCCACTCACATCATAGTGTTACACCACACTCACATCATAGTGTTACTCCCCACTCACATCATAGTGTTACACCACACTCACATCATAGTGTTACACCACACTCACATCATAGTGTTACTCCACACTCACATCATAGTGTTACACCACACTCACATCATAGTGTTACACCCCACTCACATCATAGCGTTACACCACACTCACATCATAGCGTTACACCACACTCACATCATTGTGTTACTCCACACTCACATCATAGTGTTACTCCCCACTCACATCATAGTGTTACTCCCCACTCACATCATAGTGTTACTCCCCACTCACATCATAGTGTTACTCCCCACTCACATCATAGTGTTACACCCCACTCACATCATAGCGTTACACCACACTCACATCATTGTGTTACTCCCCACTCACATCATTGTGTTACTCCACACTCACATCATAGTGTTACTCCCCACTCACATCATAGTGTTACTCCCCACTCACATCATAGTGTTACACCACACTCACATCATAGTGTTACTCCCCACTCACATCATAGTGTTACTCCCCACTCACATCATAGTGTTACACCACACTCACATCATAGTGTTACTCCCCACGTGGAACTGTGTACGCTCCTACAAAGCTGGAGTGGCCAACTTCAGTCCTCAAGGGCCACCAACAGGTCACGTTTTCAGGATATCTCTGCTTCAGCACGGGTGGCTCAATCAGTGGCTCCAGGGGTGGTCAACTCCAGTCCTCAAGGGCCACCAACAGGTCACGTTTTCAGGATATCTCTGCTTCAGCACGGGTGGCTCAGTCAACAACTGAGCCACGGATTAAGCCACCCATGCTGAAGCAGGGATATCCTGAAAACCTGACCTGTTGGTGGCCCTTGAGGACTAGATTTGGCCACCCCTGCTATAAAGCATCCTTAGCACCGCACAGCGCCGTGGTTAGGAGACACTATGCCACGCCAAAGGTTGAACGGAAAGAGAGCGGCACAGTTAAATCTCCTGACATGTTATAATGTTGCCTAGAAATGTGTTGCGAACCCCCCCCCCCCCTTTCCTCCCCTAGCAGCAAAAGGGTTAATCAGCTTTAAGTTGCATCGCTGATGAGAGCAGGAGGGCGAAATCAGCAGAGGCAGGTTTATTCCGCCGAGGTTTCGCAGCGGTTGTGCCATTGTTTTCTCACATTTAAATATCAGCTGAGCCTCCCTGCAGCTAACAGACGAGAGAACAGAGCGAGCGGCTCGAGCAGCAGCAGCAGCACAAACCGCAGGCTACAGGAGACGCAGCAAAACCGGGGGAAACAGGAGTGCTGCTGGGGTCTCCCCCTGCCCCTACCACACAGGGGAAGCATCCGTTCCTCTGCAGAACGACCAGCCCTGTCCTTACTCAAGATGCGCCGGTTCTGGTGGAAGTTAAAGTGGGTTATTCTGACCATGGCTTTTCACTTAGGTAAGTTGCAATATACTTGAAGACGAGAGGTTACTCTCAATGTATTATTTCCTGCGCAAACATTTTATACATTTTTAAAAAATTGGTTATTTAATTCTTTTCGTGGGCGCACAGACAGATGTATCCAAGGACGTTTGGTACATAGTTCATTGATTTAGAATTTTAGGAAAGTTTTATCGACACAAAATAAAAGTTCTTGGTTAGAAATCAGCTTTATTTGTAACTGACAGAAAACCGTGCGCTTTTTTTAGTTTAAATGTGCAGGAATAAAAACATAAAAATGACTGTTATTCAGTAAATATACAGCTATAGCAAGGTTCTTTTACCCAAAATATTGCGTTATAACACAGAATATCAGCGTTTCCACGCTGGCAGAAATAACGCAGAATGTGGCACCTTTTCCAACCATAATGTGGAAGTAACAATACCCCTCGCTTGTGTATACAGATGAAGCAATCTGGGGTTGTGTTGTTGAGTTCTTCTATCTTTCCGCTATATTGCCTGTTTCCAAGCTATGTTTGTTATAACTTCTTTAATGACACCAGCTTAGAGGGAACACATCGCTGGCGTTTCTGACACTGCTAGGGTTTTAGGGGAAACCCTTGTCTTTTCCTTGACACCGTAATGTCAGCCGCCTATAGCACAACAATAATTCTCACACGCACTCTTTGTATTAGCAAATGTTATATATTCAGTGGTGTACGTGTAATAATAAGAAAGGGTACGGAGAATTGCTTCATTTTTTTTTATATACAGTACCACAACTTTACTTCATTTTCAAAGAGACGGGGAACCTGGTTCAATTCCCGGTGTCAGCTCCTTGTGACCTTGTCACTTTATCTCCCTGTGCCTCGGGCACAAAAAACATAGATTGTAAGCTCACCTGGGCAGGAATGGTGTCAGTAACAATCCTATGTGCTGCGTACCGCACGCTATACTGTAATAGTGACGCGCTGTGAGTCCCACTGGGAGAAAAGCGCTATATGAAATAATGTTATTATTATTATTATTATTTATTGTGTAACTTTCTGCTTTGAGAGAATAAATACTGCATAAAGCTTTCTAAAATAAGATGACAGGGGGTTCAACTTCAGTCCTCAAGACACCCCCAACAGGATATCCCAGCTTCAGCACAGGTGGCCCAGTCGACTGAGCCTCTGATTGAGCCACCTGTGCTGAAGCAGGGACTAATTGAGGCAACTGTGTGGAAGTAGGGACTAATTAAGCCAACTGTGCTGAAGCATAGATATTCTGAAAACCTGACCTGTTGGGGGGCTTGAGGACTGGAGTTGTGCCCCCCTGTCATAAAGCATTGCCCCAGATTTTCGCAGGCGTAGAATGTCTTACATTCGGATACAGCACCAACACTTTGCTTCAGGTGCTCTGACCAGCGTGTGCTCGCCTCTTACTGTCTTTGCACCTTGTTGCACTGTAGAATCTGAGGGCAAACGGTAATACTGCCTGGTGAGATCTACCAGCTACAGTATATAAGGAAAAGTCTGATCCCCTCCACTGCTGGAAAGAAACCTTTGAAAGTTTACTATTATGCCGTTTTCACTCGTATTTAAAATAGAAATATTGTTTGTGGATACTTATATACACACAGAGGCGGGACCAGGTGTTTGTGGATACATATACACACACAGAGGCGGGACCAGATGTTTGTGGATACATATATACACACACAGAGGCGGGACCAGGTGTTTGTGGATACATATACACACACAGAGGCGGGACCATATGTTTGTGGATACATATATACACACACAGAGGTGGGACCAGGTGTTTGTGGATACATATATACACACAGAGGTGTGACCAGGTGTTTATGGATACATATATACATACAGAGGCGGGACCAGGTGTTTGTGGATACATATATACACACACAGAGGTGGGACCAGGTGTTTATGGATACATATATACACACACAGGTGGGACCAGGTGTTTGTGGATACATATATACACACACAGAGGCGGGACCAGATGTTTGTGGATACATATATACACACAGAGGCGGGACCAGGTGTTTGTGGATACATATATACACACAGAGGTGTGACCAGGTGTTTGTGGATACATATATATACACAGAGGTGTGACCAGGTGCTTGTGGATACATATATACACACACAGAGGTGGGACCAGGTGTTTGTGGATACATATATACACACAGAGGTGTGACCAGGTGTTTATGGATACATATACATATAGAGGCGGGACCAGGTGTTTGTGGATACATATATACACACACAGAGGTGGGACCAGGTGTTTATGGATACATATATACACACAGAGGCTGGACCAGGTGTTTGTGGATACATATATACACACACAGAGGTGGGACCAGGTGTTTATGGATACATATATACACACAGAGGCGGGACCAGGTGTTTGTGGATACATATATACACACAGAGGTGGGACCAGGTGTTTGTGGATACATATATACACACACAGAGGTGTGACCAGGTGTTTGTGGATACATATATACACACAGAGGCGGGACCAGGTGTTTGTGGATACATATATACACACACAGAGGCGGGACCAGGTGTTTGTGGATACATATATATACACACAGAGGTGGGACCAGGTGTTTGTGTATACATATACACACACAGAGGCGGGACCAGGTGTTTGTGGATACATATATACACACAGAGGTGTGACCAGGTGTTTGTGGATACATATATACACAGAGGCGGGACCAGGTGTTTGTGGATACATATATACACACAGAGGTGGGACCAGGTGTTTGTGGATACATATATACACACAGAGGTGGGACCAGGTGTTTGTGGATACACATATACACACACAGAGGCGGGACCAGGTGTTTGTGGATACATATATACACACAGAGGTGTGACCAGGTGTTTCTGGATACCTATATACACACAGAGGTGGGACCAGGTGTTTGTGGATACATATATACACACAGAGGCGGGACCAGGTGTTTGTGGATACATATATACACACAGAGGTGTGACCAGGTGTTTCTGGATACATATATACACACAGAGGTGTGACCAGGTGTTTCTGGATACATATATACACACAGAGGTGTGACCAGGTGTTTTTGGATACATATATACACACAGAGGTGGGACCAGGTGTTTGTGGATACATATATACACAGAGGTGGGACCAGGTGTTTGTGGATACATATATATATATACACACACAGAGGTGGGACCAGGTGTTTGTGGATACATATATATATATATATATATATATATATATATACACACACACAGAGGTGGGACCAGGTGTTTTTGGATACATATATACACACACAGAGGTGGGACCAGGTGTATGTGGATACATATATACACACACAGAGGTGGGACCAGGTGTTTGTGGATACATATATACACAAACAGAGGTGGGACCAGGTGTTTGTGGATACATATATACACACACAGAGGCGGGACCAGGTGTTTGTGGATACATATATATATATATACACACACAGAGGCGGGACCAGGTGTTTGTGGATACATATATATATATATACACACACAGAGGCGGGACCAGGTGTTTGTGGATACATATATACACACAGAGGCGGGACCAGGTGTTTGTGGATACATATATATATATATACACACACAGAGGCGGGACCAGGTGTTTGTGGATACATATATATATATATACACACACAGAGGCGGGACCAGGTGTTTGTGGATACATATATACACACAGAGGTGGGACCAGGTGTTTGTGGATACATATATACACACAGAGGTGGGACCAGGTGTTTGTGGATACATATATAAACAGAGGCAGGACCAGGTGTTTGTGGATACATATATACACACACAGAGGTGTGACCAGGTGTTTGTGGATACATATATACACACACAGAGGTGTGACCAGGTGTTTGTGGATACATATATACACACAGAGGCGGGACCAGGTGTTTGTGGATACATATATATACACAGAGGCGGGACCAGGTGTTTGTGGATACATATATACACACAGAGGCGGGACCAGGTGTTTGTGGATACATATATACACACAGAGGTGAGACCAGGTGTTTGTGGATACATATATACACACAGAGATGGGACCAGGTGTTTGTGGATACATATATACACACACAGAGGCGGGACCAGGTGTTTGTGGATACATATATACACACACATAGAGGTGTGACCAGGTGTTTGTGGATACATATATATATACACACAGAGGTGTGACCAGGTGTTTGTGGATACACATATACACACAGAGGTGTGACCAGGTGTTTGTGGATACATATACACACACAGAGGCAGGACCAGGTGTTTGTGGATACATATATACACACACAGAGGTGTGACCAGGTGTTTGTGGATACATATATACACACACACAGAGGTGTGACCAGGTGTTTGTGGATACATATATACACACAGAGGTGGGACCAGGTGTTTGTGGATACATATATACACACAGAGGCGGGACCAGGTGTTTGTGGATACATATATACACACAGAGGTGGGACCAGGTGTTTGTGGATACATATATACACACAAAGGCGGGACCAGGTGTTTGTGGATACATATATACACACAGAGGTGGGACCAGGTCTTTGTGGATACATATATACACAGAGGTGGAACCAGGTGTTTGTGGATACATATATACACACACAGAGGCGGGACCAGGTGTTTGTGGATACATATATAAACACAGAGGCGGGACCAGGTGTTTGTGGATACATATATACACACACAGAGGTGAGACCAGGTGTTTGTGGATACATATATACACACAGAGGCGGGACCAGGTGTTTGTGGATACATATATACACACAGAGGTGGGACCAGGTGTTTGTGGATACATATATACACAGAGGTGGGACCAGGTGTTTGTGGATACATATATACACACACAGAGGCAGGACCAGGTGTTTGTGGATACATATATACACACAGAGGCGGGACCAGGTGTTTGAAGATACATATATACACACACAGAGGTGAGACCAGGTGTTTGTGGATACATATATACACACAGAGGCGGGACCAGGTGTTTGTGGATACATATATACACACACAGAGGCGGGACCAGGTGTTTGTGGATACATATATATACACACAGAGGTGGGACCAGGTGTTTGTGGATACATATATACACACAGAGGTGTGACCAGGTGTTTGTGGATACATATACACACACAGAGGTGGGACCAGGTGTTTGTGGATACATACAGTATATACACACACAGAGGCGGGACCAGGTGTTTGTGGATACATATATACACACAGAGGTGGGTCGAGGTGTTTGTGGATACATATATACACACAGAGGTGGGACCAGGTGTTTGTGGATACATATATACACACAGAGGCGGGACCAGGTGTTTGTGGATACATATATACACACACAGAGGTGAGACCAGGTGTTTGTGGATACATATATACACACATAGGCGGGACCAGGTGTTTGTGGATACATATATACACACAGAGGCGGGACCAGGTGTTTGTGGATACATATATACACACACAGAAGTGAGACCAGGTGTTTGTGGATACATATATACACACACAGAGGTGGGACCAGGTGTTTGTGGATACATATATACACACAGAGGTGGGACCAGGTGTTTGTGGATACATATATACACACACAGAGGTGGGACCAGGTGTTTGTGGATACATATATACACACAGAGGTGGGACCAGGTGTTTGTGTATACATATATACACACAGAGGCGTGACCAGGTGTTTGTGGATACATATATACACACACAGAGGCGGGACCAGGTGTTTGTGGATACATATATACACACAGAGGCGGGACCAGGTGTTTGTGGATACATATATACACACACAGAGGTGAGACCAGGTGTTTGTGGATACATATATACACACAGAGGCGGGACCAGGTGTTTGTGGATACATATATACACACACAGAGGTGGGACCAGGTGTTTGTGGATACATATATACACACACAGAGGCGTGACCAGGTGTTTGTGGATACATATATACACACAGAGGCGGGACCACGTGTTTGTGGATACATATATACACACAGAGGTGAGACCAGGTGTTTGTGGATATATATACACACAGAGGTGTGACCAGGTGTTTGTGGATACATATATACACACACAGAGGTGAGACCAGGTGTTTGTGGATACATATATACACACACAGAGGTGAGACCAGGTGTTTGTGGATACATATATACACACACAGAGGTGAGACCAGGTGTTTGTGGATACATATATACACACAGAGGTGTGACCAGGTGTTTGTGGATACATATATACACACAGAGGTGAGACCAGGTGTTTGTGGATATATATACACACAGAGGTAGGACCAGCTGTTTGTGGATACATATATACACACACAGAGGTGAGACCAGGTGTTTGTGGATACATATATACACACACAGAGGTGATACCAGGTGTTTGTGGATACATATATACACACAGAGGTGTGACCAGGTGTTTGTGGATACATATATACACACAGAGGCGGGACCAGGTGTTTGTGGATACATATATAGACACACAGAGGTGGGACCAGGTGTTTGTGGATTCATATATACACACAGAGGTGGGACCAGGTGTTTGTGGATACATATACACACACACAGAGGCGTGACCAGGTGTTTGTGGATACATATATACACACAGAGGTGGGACCAGGTGTTTGTGGATACATATATACACACAGAGGCGGGACCAGGTGTTTGTGGATACATATATACACACACAGAGGTGGGACCAGGTGTTTGTGGATACATATATACACACACAGAGGCGTGACCAGGTGTTTGTGGATACATATATACACACAGAGGCGGGACCAGGTGTTTGTGGATACATATATACACACAGAAGTGAGACCAGGTGTTTGTGGATACATATATACACACACAGAGGCGTGACCAGGTGTTTGTGGATACATATATACACACAGAGGCGGGACCAGGTGTTTGTGGATACATATATACACACAGAAGTGAGACCAGGTGTTTGTGGATATATGTACACACAGAGGTGTGACCAGGTGTTTGTGGATACATATATACACACAGAGGCGGGACCAGGTGTTTGTGGATACATATATACACACACAGAGGCGGGACCAGGTGTTTGTGGATTCATATATACACACAGAGGTGGGACCAGGTGTTTGTGGATACATATACACACACACAGAGGCGTGACCAGGTGTTTGTGGATACATATATACACACAGAGGTGGGACCAGGTGTTTGTGGATACATATATACACACAGAGGCGGGACCAGGTGTTTGTGGATACATATATACACACACAGAGGTGGGACCAGGTGTTTGTGGATACATATATACACACACAGAGGCGTGACCAGGTGTTTGTGGATACATATATACACACAGAGGTGAGACCAGGTGTTTGTGGATACATATATACACACAGAGGTGTGACCAGGTGTTTGTGGATACATATATACACACAGAGGTGAGACCAGGTGTTTGTGGATATATATACACACAGAGGTAGGACCAGCTGTTTGTGGATACATATATACACACACAGAGGTGAGACCAGGTGTTTGTGGATACATATATACACACACAGAGGTGATACCAGGTGTTTGTGGATACATATATACACACAGAGGTGTGACCAGGTGTTTGTGGATACATATATACACACAGAGGCGGGACCAGGTGTTTGTGGATACATATATACACACACAGAGGTGGGACCAGGTGTTTGTGGATTCATATATACACACAGAGGTGGGACCAGGTGTTTGTGGATACATATACACACACACAGAGGCGTGACCAGGTGTTTGTGGATACATATATACACACAGAGGTGGGACCAGGTGTTTGTGGATACATATATACACACAGAGGCGGGACCAGGTGTTTGTGGATACATATATACACACACAGAGGTGGGACCAGGTGTTTGTGGATACATATATACACACACAGAGGCGTGACCAGGTGTTTGTGGATACATATATATACACAGAGGCGGGACCAGGTGTTTGTGGATACATATATACACACAGAAGTGAGACCAGGTGTTTGTGGATACATATATACACACACAGAGGCGTGACCAGGTGTTTGTGGATACATATATACACACAGAGGCGGGACCAGGTGTTTGTGGATACATATATACACACAGAAGTGAGACCAGGATTTTGTGGATATATATACACACAGAGGTGTGACCAGGTGTTTGTGGATACATATATACACACAGAGGCGGGACCAGGTGTTTGTGGATACATATATACACACACAGAGGTGGGACCAGGTGTTTGTGGATTCATATATACACACAGAGGTGGGACCAGGTGTTTGTGGATACATATACACACACACAGAGGCGTGACCAGGTGTTTGTGGATACATATATACACACAGAGGTGGGACCAGGTGTTTGTGGATACATATATACACACAGAGGCGGGACCAGGTGTTTGTGGATACATATATACACACACAGAGGTGGGACCAGGTGTTTGTGGATACATATATACACACACAGAGGCGTGACCAGGTGTTTGTGGATACATATATACACACAGAGGTGGGACCAGGTGTTTGTGGATACATATATACACACAGAGGTGGGACCAGGTGTTTGTGGATACATATATACACACACAGAGGCGTGACCAGGTGTTTGTGGATACATATATACACACAGAGGCGGGACCAGGTGTTTGTGGATACATATATACACACAGAAGTGAGACCAGGTGTTTGTGGATATATATACACACAGAGGTGTGACCAGGTGTTTGTGGATACATATATACACACAGAGGTGGGACCAGGTGTTTGTGGATACATATATACACACACAGAGGTGAGACCAGGTGTTTGTGGATACATATATACACACACAGAGGTGAGACCAGGTGTTTGTGGATACATATATACACACAGAGGCGGGACCAGGTGTTTGTGGATACATATATAAACACAGAGGCGGGACCAGGTGTTTGTGGATACATATATACACAGAGGCGGGACCAGGTGTTTGTGGATACATATATACACACACAGAGGTGAGACCAGGTGTTTGTGGATACATATATACACACACAGAGGCGGGACCAGGTGTTTGTGGATACATATATACACACAGAGGTGTGACCAGGTGTTTGTGGATACATATATACACACAGAGGTGGGACCAGGTGTTTGTGCGCCCGGGGCAAGTTGTGTACCCCACCCCCTAATTTATAAAACCAAGGCAAAATAAATATATGTTGCAATACTTATTTAATATTAAGCAATTATAGTTGTTGTATGATTTGTTGACATGATAAAGGAATATGTGATTGCTGCTGGGCCGCTGTACCCTATATGACTCCGGCTATATGCGCTGATACTACCTGTGCTAGAACTGCTGATTATATGCCTGGAAACTAGCATGTACTGCTCTATGATCTGCCGACCCCCTGAGTGAGCATAGTGCACTATGACAGGGGTGCGCAAAGTGGGGGGCACATCCAGGATATTTTTTGGGGGACGTGGCGGTTGCAGAGACCCTGCTTTCTTCCTCAAGGCATTTAAATTAAATGCCGGGGGAGCGCACGAGGCCTCTGCAACCTCAACGTACCGGGATTCAGCCGGCTTCTGGACGTGTCACCATGGCAACGCACGTCAAATGACGCCGCGGGTCATGTGACGTCATGTCACATGACCCACAGCATCATTTGACACCGGTTCACCGGCAAAGGGGGGGGGCGCGAGTGCTTGGGCTGACAGGCAGGGAGCACTGCGCAGAAACTTTGCGCGCCCTTGCACTATGATACACTAGCTATTTGACTTACTGAGTGGCTACGTGAGCATCGCCACGGCTTGGTCTGCAGACATGGTGGTATGAGTAACTCGCTATGTGTCGCGCGTCGGTTATCCGAGTAAATCAGCTTTCTGTCGCTGCTATTCTTGCGAGGGCTGTGTGCCTGATATGAGACACATCACACGTATTAAATGCTGTAAACTCATGTGCGCTGACTGGAATGCGGCCTCATAATATTTGTTTTCTTACATACCGCTAATAATGTACATCCCAGTCAGGCAAGAGTTTTTAGCCTAAAGAGCTTACAATCTAATTATGAGGCAAAGAAAGTTAAACGAACTTACCCAAGGCCTTCTGACAGGGGGATTCGAACCTAGTCAACCAGCTTCAAAAGCCATGTTCTTTTGATTTTATTGTCATTTTTATTTAATAAGGCATGGAGCTTAAATATTCACATGGCAACACCCAAGGTTTGTTGTGACTTTCTCCGCTCAAGGATAGATCTGTTTTCCAAGCAGATAACAAAGAGCCTTATCAGAAAAAAATATCTGATCTAATCGTCTCAAGTACGGTTCTTGGACACACTATTGTCACAGTGAGAATGGCTTAGCGGCCATATAAATGTAAGCGTTGGGCTCGGGGGGTGGGGGGGGGGGGGGATTGCCCTATCGGGCGTTCAGGATTTTCCCAGTGGGCCGGTGCTGCTATTGCCCACAATAATTAAACTGATTTCTGGGGGAGAGCGCGGGGCCTCTGTAAAGTTTGGTTACCATCTCCTGCAGCGATTTAACACGACGATGTCACATGGTGATACGGCGCCATGACAATGTGACATCACATGGCGTTGCGTTGTCATGGAAACGCGTCTCCGCGTGACGTCACGATGTTGAAAGAAGAGGAGGCCCCGGGTCGGTGGCTGCCCGTATTCCACCGCTGGTGGAGCTTATTATATAGGAATAAAATACACAGTTTAATAAAAACTAACTATAGTATGGGGAAGGAATGCAAGGGGAACTGCAGCTAGTGGAAAAAATAGGGTAACCCCAATTATCGAGGCCACTACCAGGCACTATGGAGTGTGTTTAGGAAAGAAGGTTTGACGCCAGTATATAGGTGATGCAGGTAATAAGGCAATATATGGGTATCTCCGATACTAACAAGGGGAGTGGGGTACTGGAAAACCGGTTAGAGGTACAAGGGGACACCTCCCAAGGGGGCGCCCCCAAGTAAATCACGGCCCGGCTACCAATATATCCTCACCTGTCTCCCCTGTGTATCGCGTGGAGGTCCCTTGAAAGCCGTTCCTGTTTGCGGCTGCAAGCTTGATCCTGGAGGTCCCTTGAAAGCCGTTCCTGTTTGCGGCTGCAAGCTTGATCCTGGAGGCTCTGTGTGCTGGGATTCTGCTTGCTCGCGTCTGCGTGCCCCAACCGGATATGACGTCACAGATGAAAAAAATAGAGATTGCTTCCGAGGTTCACAGCACCTTCACTCAGCCAGTTGTATGAATATAAAAAAGTTTATTCCGGCCGGAATCAACCAAGACTGGGAGCTCAAGCACTTCTTGGTGGGGTGATGGCCCAGTATGATAGGTGTTCAGGGTGTGCTTACTGTCCAAATTATGTCTATTTGGGTATCATTACCCATTATAGAAAAATCATTAATATAAAGTTAATTCAAAATATCCACACTGTGTATTATAACATTTATTAAGTTTTGAGAATTAATTCTATGTTACATTATTCATTTATTTCTATGATTATGTAAGCTATAATTCCTATCCACTTTCTTTCAGATTGAATTAATTGATTAATTATTATACAATTTATTAATGTTTTATTTATACCAGTATTTGAACATAATGCTTTGTATGATTTTGATTTTAATTTTATACAGCATTAGGCTGTCATTTTAATATTGTATTGCAATGTATGCAATTTTTGCATGTCTGTATGTCCCTTCATGTAGTGAGCGATGTGATATAAACAGTCCTATAGTATAGCGAATCACCTAATTGATTTCAGCAGTGATAATTTATCTGACCTTAGGAATGATTGGCTGTTGATCTAGCTCTCTCCCTATATGAACTGGGACATTGTGCATGAACAGCACTCTTTGAAAAAGTCCTGGCTTGGACGAAACGCGTAAGAGGGTTCATGCTGTTGTACATTACTGGTTACTAATAAACTTTTTTATATTCATACAACTGGCTGAGTGAAGGTGCTGTGAACCTCGGAAGCAATCTCTATTTTTTTCATCTGGAACTGCAGCTAGAATTGGCTTTGTATTAAACTCACAAACGGTATTTACACCAGAACATTAAAAAGAAAACAGTTTCTTGCATTTGTATGTAGTATGAAGCTAAGCAAGAAACAGTCCCCATTCATGCAAATATAGTGAATGCCACAGGAGCGATGAAAGCAAACATCACAGGGGCAGATGAATCAGTCCACATGCAGAGAGAGAGTGAGAGAGAGAGAGCGAGAGAGAGAGCGAGAGAGAGAGCGAGAGAGCGAGAGAGAGAACGAGCGAGAGAGCGAGAGAGCGAGAGAGCGAGAGAGCGAGAGAGAGACAGAGAGAGAGAGAGACACAGAGAGAGACACAGAGAGAGAGACAGAGAGAGAGACAGAGAGAGAGAGAGAGAGACAGAGAGCAGCCCAGCCCTGATGGTTTTAGTTGATTAAAAACCCAGGGATAACAGAACTGTAAGCTCAGAACACGGCTCTCACCATATGGTGATGGGGAAGTCAGATCAGTAATCAAGCTCCCAGTCTTGAAGATTAAACATCCTCTGTAATATTCTCATGGGAATAGGAAGGGGAATGGACGTTATGTTTTTTTGCAAAGGGTGCAATGGTAGAGAGAGGAAGATATATGAAAAATCAATTTGCTGTGGCATATTATCCGTTCGGGGGATGTTTGCAGGCCCCTTTGGCAGGGAAGGGGTTAGAAGGTATCCTGGTGCACATACTGGTACAATAATAGGTCAGCTCCCCCAGGCCAGGAAAGGGTTGTGTGAGCAAAAATGGTAAACCACTAACTGCATTGTATGTTGGAAAAATTGGAAAGAATTAAAAGTTTAAAAGTCCCGATTGTCATTGCGAGGTTCACTGTGTCCTATGTCATTTACAGCTGCTCACTGTGATGGTGAGGCGGTAACCATGCTCACAACAAAGGTTAAGCTCACTTGGTTACCCCTGATCCATGTATTGGGGTTCGGGAGTGTAAGCTCTTGAGCCCAGTGTTTGTAAATGCATTTGTGGAAAATTATGCGACATTAAAGAATTTTCTGTGTTTTACCTTTTCCAGCCAGCAAGCAGAGATTGCTGGGCTATGAGTTTCAGGGTGGATTTTGCGGAGAAAGTCTTCGCAGATTGTGCCTAGGTAGTCGGGGTCCAGAGTTGCTGGATACCCCAAAAAGGTACCCGGGAATCAGGTCGGAAACCCAAATATATATAGGCACAATGCTCTGGTCAAAATCCTTCCCTGAAAATGCTTGCGCAACTCTCCGCTAGGACTCGCTGCTTCAGCACAGACCAGAAAGGTAAATGGGGCAAGGGGTGCAAGGTATCCCCAGAATGGTAATGGGGTCCCAAGTATAAGGGGGATGCCCAGTTAATGCCCTGATCACCCAGACCCTGGTATAGGGGTTCTGGGGGTGCTCCAGTTATACATAAAGCTGTGAGGATTTTTTTTAATCTAAGCCAGGTTTGCAGTGTGTGAGGGATATGGCTAGTGGGAATAAAAGTAAAGATTCTCACAGAATAAAAGTGTAAGGCATATTTTATTACACAGGTATGTTTAAAGTGTATAATGCTTGTGCACAGTATATGAGCTGGGGACTTCCAGGTCCACGGTTCCGAGAGACCATGCGGATACCAAGCTTGGTGCCATCAAGTCTGCTCGGGTCCCGGACATGAAAGCCTCAGAGGTTGTCAAGGTGTGAAAGCCATTTGAGTACCGGAGTTAGGCTCAAGTACTCACATCCTGGGATGAATGGAAGTCATCGGACCACCATTTTCCCCAGCCCAGACTGTGAGGAGCCTAACTCTGCGGGTGGCAGAGGTGCAAGGTTGGCGCATGCCCTTGGCTGAATCTGAATCCACGCTTGCCCGGCTTAGATACACTGGCAGTGCTCTGATAGGCTGGTTGGATTCTACCAACGCTCGGATTGGCTGCCGTATTTCCAGAATGAGCTCTGAAATACTATAAGGACGCTTCAGCCAGAACAGCAGCGGTAAATTTGAAACGACTAAAAGATGCTCTCGGAGAAATAGCAGCGCGCCGGCTTCAGATATTTCAAGGCAAAATCCCACTTTTCGGGGCCAAGTTCTGAGAAGAGAAGGTAGTGGTCGCGGCTGGGATCGCAAGCCGAAAACAGTTCCAGGACGTTTGGTGCTATCTCCCGGTCAAGGGATTTCGGCACCTCCGGATGAAGGAGAGCGGTGGCGTCAGGAACTTCATGCCGATTTGAGTTCCAGGACATTTCGGGCCAAGTCCCGGTCAGAAGACTTTGATTTCTGTTCTATTTCACCTAGGAAAGTCTATTTTTTTAGCGCAGACCTCCAGTAAGTGTGTTTTCTTCTGTATTTGTAATCCACGGTGTGTGCGTCTGTTTCTATGGAATAAATGACAATTTGTTTTACTGGCTCGTTTTGCTCAGTGAATGATCCCGGTAAAAAGGTGACACTCACCCCCAATCCCAGCATGTGATGCTCTGTAAGCACTGCCCAAGTGCAGACACACAGGCTGGTACTCACACAGACAATGACACATACAGCATGCAGAGCACGCACACATTAACACACTGCACAGGATACACACAGTATAATCACAGACACACAGGGCCATATTCGCTAAAGGGTGCTAAGCTTTAGCTCGTCTTAACTCCCAGTCAATTGGGTGGGAGTTAGGTCATTTAAAGCTTAGCAGCATTTAGTTGATAGGCCATTATGTTGCTGAAAAGGAGCCTCGTCCCATAGAACATAGGGAAAGGCGGAGCAGGGCCAAGGTGTCCCCCCCCCCCACGCTCCCAACACACTTTTATTTCTTTCTATCATAAAAGGTGTGTGTGTGTGTGTGTTTCCCAAAATAAAGAAAGGTTTGTTAACAATTATCTTTTTGGTCCTACAGCAGGGACCTTTCTGAAGATGTAGAGCACAACAAAACTCATCTCTATATACCCTAAGAACGCCAAAGGGTGTGCAACCCCCCAGAGGAGGGGCAGATGGGAGCAGCTGTACGATTACTAGGCAGCACAGGTAAACACCAGCACAGCTAAAGTGGGGGAGGGTGAAGAGAGAAAAGGAGAGAGAAAAGCCCCCGGTACCCACCGACCCAAACCAGCATCAAAGGTTTTAAACACTTTAATCAAATGGTGAAGGAAACGTCCCAGACACAATTACATGCTACATTCCAGAGAAAAATGTGTGTATGTATATCTTTATTTATATAGCACCATTAATGTACATAGTGCTTCACAGCAGTAATATATGTGACAATCATATAATGTATGTACTGTGGTGTGTGCAAATACATACATACATACATACATACATACACAGGCACCTATACATACACAAATTCAGTTTGTCTACCCCTCTGTTCTCTCTTATCTGCCTGTTTCTCTCCCCATGTCACTTTGTCCGATAGTCTCTCCTCTCTGTTCCCCCTGTGATGGTACGGGCAGCGGGGCACAGTGTATTAAAGGTTAAGCCCACTCATTGTCCCTACCAGTCAAGATGGCAAACTACGTACAGGGGCCGAATGGCCACCTCAGCTAAACAAAATGGCTGAAAGCCATGTTGGGAAGTTATCCCCAGTTAGATTTGTGTATTTTATTTATTATGTGTCTGTGTGGTTTCTGTGTAACTCTCTGTGTCTCATTGTATGCTTGGGCTACTAACAATGGTGGAGTGGCTCGCATACAGTGAGTCAGGGACTAGCCTTAGCCGTTGTGTGGGGCCATGTGCAGGGTCTCTGGACAATGATGAGGTGGGGAAGATCGAGACATCCTGCTGGGGAGGTACGTACTCCGAAATCCGAGCATTGTTCAAAAGAGCCATTTGATATTTTGGTTCAGTTGTATATATCGGCGCAGCTTTGGAGAATATTTGGCTGGTAATACTCTGCTAGCAGGAACTCTGATTAATGATTGATCTGGGACTGGGGATAAAGTTGGAAAGAAATATTGGTGGTAGCTGCAGGGGCCGGTGTGGTGGGTGGTATCTGTGAGGAGAGGCTGGCCACGGTGGGGCGCTATGGGTCCATCTATCTTCTTAAGGACATGCTGGCAGGGTGGGGGCAGTAAGGACACGCTGGCAGGGTGAGGGGCAGTAAGGACACGCTGGCAGGGTGAGGGGCAGTAAGGACACGCTGGCAGGGTGAGGGGGAGTAAAGACATGCTGGCAGGGTGGGGGCAGTAAGGATACGCTGGCAGGGTGGGGGGCAGTAAGGACACGCTGGCAGGGTGGGGGGGCAGTAAAGACACACTGGCAGGGTGGGGGCAGTAAGGACACGCTGGCAGGGTGGGGGCAGTAAAGACATGCTGGCAGGGTGGGGGACAGTAAGGACACGCTGGCAGGGTGGGGGACAGTAAGGACACGCTGGCAGGGTGGGGTCAGTAAGGACACGCTGGCAGGGTGGGGGGCAGTAAGGATACGCTGGCAGGGTGGGGGGCAGTAAGGACATGCTGGCAGGGTAAAAGGGGGGCAGTAAGCACATGCTGGCAGGGTGGGGGGCAGTAAGGACACGCTGGCAGGGTGGGGGGCAGTAAGGACATGCTGGCAGGGTGGGGGGCAGTAAGGACACGCTGGCGGGGTGGGGGGCAGTAAGAACACGCTGGCAGGGTGGGGGGCAGTAAGGACACGCTGGCAGGGTGGGGGGCAGTAAGGACATGCTGGCAGGGTGGGGGGCAGTAAGGACATGCTGGCAGGGTGGGGGGCAGTAAGGACATGCTGGCAGGGTGGGGGGCAGTAAGGACACGCTGGCAGGGTGGGGGGCAGTAAGGACACGCTGGCAGGGTGGGGGCAGTAAGGACACGCTGGTTGGGTGGGGGGCAGTAAGGACACGCTGGCAGGGTGGGGGGCAGTAAGGACACGCTGGCAGGGTGGGGGACAGTAAGGACACGCTGGCAGGGTGGGGGGGGGGGGCAGTAAGGACACGCTGGCAGGGTGGGGGGCAGTAAGGACACGCTGGCAGGGTGGGGGACAGTAAGGACACGCTGGCAGGGTGGGGGGGGGGCAGTAAGGACACGCTGGCAGGGTGGGGGGCAGTAAGGACATGGTGGCAGGGTGGGGGACAGTAAGGACACGCTGGCAGGGTGGGGGGGGGCAGTAAGGACACGCTGGCAGGGTGGGGGCAGTAAGGACACGCTGGCAGGGTGGGGGGCAGTAAGGACACGCTGGCAGGGTGGGGGGCAGTAAGGATATGCTGGCAGGGTGGGGGGCAATAAGGACACGCTGGCAGGGTGGGGGGCAGAAAGGACACGCTGGCAGGGTGGGGGGCAGTAAGGACACGCTGGCAGGGTGGGGGCAGTAAGGACACGCTGGCAGGGTTGGGGGCAGTAAGGACACGCAGGCAGGGTGGGGGGCAGTAAGGACACGTTGGCAGGGTGGGGGCAGTAAGGACACACTGGCAGGGTGGGGGGCAGTAAGGACACGCTGGCAGGGTGGGGGGCAGTAAAGACACACTGCAGGGTTGGGGCAGTAAGGATACGCTGGCAGGGTGGGGGGGGGCAGTAAGCACACGCTGGGTGGGTGGGGGGCAGTAAGGACACGCTGGCAAGGTGGGGGGCAGTAAGGACATGCTGGCAGGGTGGGGGGCAGTAAGGACATGCTGGCAGGGTAAAAGGGGGGCAGTAAGCACATGCTGGCAGGGTGGGGGGCAGTAACGACACGCTGGCAGGGTGGGAGGGGCAGTAAGGACACGCTGGCAGGGTGGGGGGCAGTAAGGACACGCTGGCAGGGTGGGGGGCAGTAAGGACACGCTGGCAGGGTGGGGGGCAGTAAGCACACGCTGGCAGGGTGGAGGGCAGTAAGGACACGCTGGCAGGGTGGGGGTCAGTAAGGACACGCTGGCAGGGTGGGGGGGGCAATAAGCACACGCTGGCAGGGTGGGGGGCAGTAAGGACACGCTGGCAGGGTGGGGGGCAGTGAGGACATGCTGGCAGGGTGGGGGGCAGTAGGGACACGCTGGCAGGGTGGGGGGTAGTAAGGACACACTGGCAGGGTGGGGAGCAGTAAGGACACGCTGGCAGGGTGGGGGGCAGTAAGGACATGCTGGCAGGGTGGGGGGCAGTAAGGACACGCTGGCAGGGTGGGGAGCAGTAAGGACACGCTGGCAGGGTGGGGGGCAGTAAGGACACGCTGGCAGGGTGGGGGGCAGTAAGGACACGCTGGCAGGGTGGGGGGGGCAGTAAGGACATGCTGGCAGGGTGGGGAGCAGTAAGGACACGCTGGCAGGGTGGGGGCAGTAAGGACACACTGGCAGGGTGGGGAGCAGTAAGGACACGCTGGCAGGGTGGGGGGCAGTAAGGACACGCTGGCAGGGTGGGGGCAGTAAGGACACACTGGCAGGGTGGGGAGCAGTAAGGACACGCTGGCAGGGTGGGGGGCAGTAAGGACACGCTGACAGGGTGGGGGGAGCAGTATGGACACGCTGGCAGGGTGGGGGGCAGTGAGGACATGCTGGCAGGGTGGGGGGCAGTAAGGACACGCTGGCAGGGTGGGGGGCAGTAAGGACACACTGGCAGGGTGGGGGGCAGTAAGGACACGCTGGCAGGGTGGGCGGCAGTAAGCACATGCTGGCAGGGTGGGGGGGGGGGCAATATGCACACGCTGGCAGGGTGGGGGGCAGTAAGGACACGCTGGCAGGGTGGGGGGCAGTGAGGACATTCTGGCAGGGTGGGGGGCAGTAAGGACACGCTGGCAGGGTGGGGGGCAGTAAGGACACACTGGCAGGGTGGGGAGCAGTAAGGACACGCTGGCAGGGTGGGGGGCAGTAAGGACACGCTGGCAGGGTGGGGGGCAGTAAGGACACGCTGGCAGGGTGGGGGGGGGGCAGTAAGGACACACTGGCAGGGTGGGGAGCAGTAAGGACACGCTGGCAGGGTGGGGAGCAGTAAGGACACACTGGCAGGGTGGGGGCAGTAAGGACACGCTGGCAGGGTGGAGGGCAGTAAGGACACACTGGCAGGGTGGGGGCAGTAAGGACACACTGGCAGGGTAGGGGCAGTAAGGACACGCTGGCAGGGTGGGGGCAGTAAGGACACGCTGGCAGGGTGGGGAGCAGTAAGGACACGCTGGCAGGGTGGGGGGCAGTAAGGACACACTGGCAGGGTGCGGGCAGTAAGGACATGCTGGCAGGGTGGAGGGCAGTAAGGACACACTGGCAGGGTGGGGGCAGTAAGGACACGTTGGCAGGGTGGGGGGCAGTAAAGACACGCTGGCAGGGTGAGGGGGGCGGCAGTAAGCACACGCTGGCAGGGTGGGGGGCAGTAAGGACATGCTGGCAGGGTGAGGGGCAGTAAGGACACGCTGGCAGGGTGGGGGGGGCAGTAAGCCCACGCTGGCAGGGTGGGGGGCAGTAAGGACACGCTGGCAGGGTGGGGGGCAGTAAGGACACGCTGGCAGGGTGGGGGGGGGGCAGTAAGCACACGCTGGCAGGGTGGGGGGCAGTAAGGACATGCTGGCAGGGTGGGGGGCAGTAAGGACACGCTGGCAGGGTGGGGGGGGCAGTAAGCACACGCTGGCAGGGTGGGGGGCAGTAAGGACACGCTGGCAGGGTGGTGGGGGGCAGTAAGGACACGTTGGCAGGGTTGGGGGCAGTAAGGATACGCTGGCAGGGTGGGGGCAGTAAGGACACACTGGCAGGGTGGAGGGCAGTAAGGACATGCTGGCAGGGTTGGTGGCAGTAAGGACACGCTGGCAGGGTGGGGGCAGTAAGGACACACTGGCAGGGTGGGGGGCAGTAAGGACACGCTGGCAGGGTGGGGGCAGTAAGGACACACTGGCAGGGTGGGGGGCAGTAAGGACACGCTGGCAGGGTTGGGGGCAGTAAAGACATGCTGGCAGGGTGGGGGGCAATAAGGACACGCTGGCAGGGTGGGGGGCAGTAAGGACACGCTGGCAGGGTGGGGGGGGCAGTAAGGACACGTTGGCAGGGTTGGGGGCAGTAAGGATACGCTGGCAGGGTGGGGGGCAGTAAGGACACGCTGGCAGGGTGGGGGGTTAGTAAGGACACGCTGGCAGGGTGGGGGGCAGTAAGGATACGCTGGCAGCGTGGGGGGCAGTAAGGACACGCTGGCAGGGTGGGGGGCAGTAAGGACACACTGGCAGGGTGGGGGGCAGTAAGGACACGCTGGCAGGGTGGGGGGCAGTAAGGACACGCTGGCAGGGTGGGGGGCAGTAAGGATATGCTGGCAGGGTGGGGGGCAGTAAGGACACGCTGGCAGGGTGGGGGGCAGTAAGGACATGCTGGCAGGGTGGGGGGCAGTAAGGACACGCTGGCAGGGTGGGGGGCAGTAAGGACACGCTGGCAGGTTAGAGGGGGGCAGTAAGGACATGCTGGCAGGGTGGGGGATAGTAAGGACACGCTGGCAGGGTGGGGGGCAGTAAGGACACGCTGGCAGGGTGGGGGCAGTAAGGACACACTGGCAGGGTGGAGGGCAGTAAGGACATGCTGCCAGGGTTGGGGGCAGTAAAGACATGCTGGCAGGGTGGGGGGCAATAAGGACACGCTGGCAGGGTGGGGGGCAGTAAGGACACGCTGGCAGGGTGGGGGGGGCAGTAAGGACACGTTGGCAGGGTTGGGGGCAGTAAGGATACGCTGGCAGGGTGGGGGGCAGTAAGGACATGCTGGCAGGGTGGGGGCAGTAAGGACACGCTGGCAGGGTGGGGGTTAGTAAGGACACGCAGGCAGGGTGGGGGGCAGTAAGGACATGCTGGCAGGGTGGGGGGCAGTAAGGACATGCTGGCAGGGTGGGGGGCAGTAAGGACACGCTGGCAGGGTGGGGGGCAGTAAGGACACGCTGGCAGGGTGGGGGACAGTAAGGACATGCTGGCAGGGTGGGGGGCAGTAAGGACATGCTGGCAGGGTGGGGGGCAGTAGGGACATGCTGGCAGGGTGGGGGGGGCAGTAAGCACATGCTGGCAGGGTGGGGGGCAGTAAGGACACGCTGGCAGGGTGGGGGGCAGTAGGGACATGCTGGCAGGGTGGGGGGGGGCAGTAAGCACATGCTGGCAGGGTGGGGGACAGTAAGGACATGCTGGCAGGGTGGGGGGCAGTAAGGACATGCTGGCAGGGTGGGGGGCAGTAAGGACACGCTGGCAGGGTGGGGGGCAGTAAGGACACGCTGGCAGGTTAGAGGGGGGCAGTAAGGACATGCTGACAGGGTGGGGGGCAGTAAGGACACGCTGGCAGGTTAGAGGGGGGCAGTAAGGACATGCTGGCAGGGTGAGGGATAGTAAGGACACGCTGGCAGGGTGGGGGATAGTAAGGACACGCTGGCAGGGTTGGGGGCAGTAAGGACACGCTGGCAGGGTGGGGGCAGTAAGGACACGCTGGCAGGGTGGGGGGCAGTAAGGACACGCTGGCAGGGTTGGGGGCAGTAAGGACACGCTGGCAGGGTTGGGGGCAGTAAGGACACGCTGGCAGGGTGGGGGGCAGTAAGGACACGCTGGCAGGGTGGGGGCAGTAAGGATACACTGGCAGGGTTGGGGGCAGTAAGGACACGCTGGCAGGGTGGGGGGCAGTAAGGATATGCTGCTGGGGTGGGGGGCAGTAAGGACATGCTGCTGGGGTGGGGGGCAGTAAGGACATGCTGGCAGGGTGGGGAGCAGTAAGGACACGCTGGCAGGGTGGGGGGCAGTAAGGACACGCTGGCAGGGTGAGGGGGAAGTAAGGACACGCTGGCAGGGTGGGGGGCAGTAAGGACATGCTGGCAGGGTGGGGGGCAGTAAGGACACGCTGGCAGGGTGGGGGCAGTAAGGACACGCTGGCAGGGTGGGGGGAAGTAAGGACACGCTGGCAGGGTGGGGGGCAGTAAGGACATGCTGGCAGGGTGGGGGGCAGTAAGGACACGCTGGCAGGTTAGAGGGGGGCAGTAAGCACACGCTGGCAGGGTGGGGGGCAGTAAGGACACGCTGGCAGGGTGGAGGGGCAGTAAGGACACGCTGGCAGAGTGGGGGGCAGTAAAGACACGCTGGCAGGGTGGGGGGCAGTAAGGACCCGCTGGCAGGGTGGGGGGCAGTAAGGACATGCTGGCAGGGTGGAGGGCAGTAAGGACACGCTGGCAGGGTGGGGGGCAGTAAGGATATGCTGGCAGGGTGGGGGGCAGTAAGGACACGCTGGGGCAGGGTGGGGGACATTAAGGACACGCTGGGGCAGGGTGGGGGGGCAGTAAGGACATGCTGGCAGGGTGGGGGACAGTAAGGACACGCTGGCAGGGTGGGGGGCAGTAAGGACATGCTGGCAGGGTGGGGGGCAGTAAGGACACGCTGTCAGGGTGGGGGGCAGTAAGGACACGCTGGCAGGGTGGGGGCAGTAAGGACACGCTGGCAGGGTGGGGGACAGTAAGGACACGCTGGCAGGGTGGGGGGCAGTAAGCACACGCTGGCAGGGTGGGGGGCAGTAAGGACACGCTGGCAGGGTGGGGGGCAGTAAGGACACGCTGGCAGGGTGGGGGCAGTAAGGACATGCTGGCAGGGTGGGGGGCAGTAAGGACACGCTGGCAGGTTAGAGGGGGGCAGTAAGGACCCGCTGGCAGGGTGGGGGGCAGTAAGGACACGCTGGCAGGGTGGGGGGGCAGTAAGGACACGCTGGCAGGGTGGGGGGCAGTAAGGACCCGCTGGCAGGGTGGGGGGCAGTAAGGACACACTGGCAGGGTGGAGGGCAGTAAGGACACGCTGGCAGGGTGGGGGGCAGTAAGGACACGCTGGCAGGTTGGGGGGCAGTAAGGACACGCTGGCAGGTTGGGGGGCAGTAAGGACACGCTGGCAGGGTGGGGGGCAGTAAGGATACGCTGGCAGGTTGGGGGGCAGTAAGGACATGCTGGCAGGGTGGGGGGCAGTAAGGACACGCTGGCAGGGTGGGGGGCAGTAAGGACACACTGGCAGCTTGGGGGGCAGTAAGGACACGCTGGCAGGGTGGGGGGCAGTATGGACACACTGGCAGGGTGGGGGGCAGTAAGGACACGCTGGCAGGGTGGGGGGCAGTAAGGACACGCTGGCAGTGTGGGGGGCAGTAAGGACACACTGGCAGGGTGGGGGGCAGTAAGGACACGCTGGCAGGGTGGGGGCAGTAAGGACACGCTGGAAGGGTGGGGGGCAGTAAGCACACGCTGGCAGGGTGGGGGCAGTAAGGACACGCTAGCAGGGTGGGGGGCAGTAAGCACACGCTGGCAGGGTGGGGGGCAGTAAGGACACGCTGGCAGGGTGGGGGGCAGTAAGGACACGCTGGCAGGGTGGGGGGTTAGTAAGGACACGCTGGCAGGGTGGGGGGCAGTAAGGACCCGCTGGCAGATTTGGGGGCAGTAAGCACACGCTGGCAGGGTGGGGGCAGTAAGGACACGCTGGCAGGGTGGGGGGCAGTAAGGACCCGCTGGCAGGTTGGGGGGCAGTAAGCACACGCTGGCAGGGTGGGGGCAGTAAGGACACGCTGGCAGGGTGGGGGGCAGTAAGGACACGCTGGCAGGGTGGGGGGCAGTAAAGACACGCTGGCAGGGTGGGGGGCAGTAAGGACACACTGGCAGGGTGGAGGGCAGTAAGGACACGCTGGCAGGGTGGGGGGCAGTAAGGACACGCTGGCAGGTTGGGGGGCAGTAAGGACACGCTGGCAGGTTGGGGGGCAGTAAGGACACGCTGGCAGGGTGGGGGGCAGTAAGGACACGCTGGCAGGTTGGGGGGCAGTAAGGACATGCTGGCAGGGTGGGGGGCAGTAAGGACACGCTGGCAGGGTGGGGGGCAGTAAGGACACACTGGCAGCTTGGGGGGCAGTAAGGACACGCTGGCAGGGTGGGGGGCAGTATGGACACGCTGGCAGGGTGGGGGGCAGTAAGGACACGCTGGCAGGGTGGGGGGCAGTAAGGACACGCTGGCAGGGTGGGGGGCAGTAAGGACACACTGGCAAGGTGGGGGGCAGTAAGGACACGCTGGCAGGGTGGGGGCAGTAAGGACACGCTGGAAGGGTGGGGGGCAGTAAGCACACGCTGGCAGGGTGGGGGCAGTAAGGACACGCTAGCAGGGTGGGGGGCAGTAAGCACACGCTGGCAGGGTGGGGGCAGTAAGGACACGCTGGCAGGGTGGGGGGCAGTAAGGACATGCTGGCAGGGTGGGGGGTTAGTAAGGACACGCTGGCAGGGTTGGGGGCAGTAAGGACCCGCTGGCAGGTTGGGGGGCAGTAAGCACACGCTGGCAGGGTGGGGGCAGTAAGGACACGCTGGCAGGGTGGGGGGCAGTAAGGACCCGCTGGCAGGTTGGGGGGCAGTAAGCACACGCTGGCAGGGTGGGGGCAGTAAGGACACGCTGGCAGGGTGGGGGGCAGTAAGGACACGCTGGCAGGGTGGGGGGCAGTAAGGACACGCTGGCAGGGTGGGGGGCAGTAAGGACACACTGGCAGGGTGGGGGGCAGTAAGGACACACTGGCAGGGTGGGGGGCAGTAAGGACACGTTGGCAGGGTGGGGGGCAGTAAGGACATGCTGGCAGGGTGGGGGGCAGTAAGGACACGCTGGCAGGGTGGGGGGCAGTAAGGACACGCTGGCAGGGTGTGGGGCAGTAAGGACATGCTGGCAGGGTGGGGGCAGTAAGGACACGCTGGCAGGGTGGGGGGCAGTAAGGACACGCTGGCAGGGTTGGGGGCAGTAAGGACATGCTGGCAGGGTGGGGGGCAGTAAGGACACGCTGGCAGGGTGGGGGGCAGTAAGGACACGCTGGTAGGGTGGGGGGCAGTAAGGACACGCTGGCAGGGTGGGGGGCAGTAAGGACACGCTGGCAGGGTGGGGGGCAGTAAGGACACGCTGGCAGGGTTGGGGGCAGTAAGGACATACTGGCAGGGTGGGGGCAGTAAGGACACGCTGGCAGGGTGGGGGCAGTAAGGACACGCTGGCAGGGTGGGGGGCAGTAAGGACACGCTGGCAGGGTGGGGGGCAGTAAGGACACGCTGGCAGGGTGGGGGCAGTAAGGACACGCTGGCAGGGTGGGGGGCAGTAAGGACATGCTGGCAGGGTGGGGGGCAGTAAGGACACGCTGGCAGGGTGGGGGGCAGTAAGGACATGCTGGCAGGGTGGGGGGCAGTAAGGACATGCTGGCAGGGTGGGGGGCAGTAAGGACACGCTGGCAGGGTGGGGGGCAGTAAGGACACGCTGGCAGGGTGGGGGGCAGTAAGGACACGCTGGCAGGGTGGGGGCAGTAAGGACACGCTGGCAGGGTGGGGGGCAGTACTGACACGCTGGCAGGGTTGGGGGCAGTAAGGACATGCTGGCAGGGTGGGGGCAGTAAGGACACACTGGCAGGGTGGGGGGCAGTAAGGACACGCTGGCAGGGTTGGGGGCAGTAAGGACACGCTGGCAGGGTGGGGGCAGTAAGGACACACTGGCAGGGTGGGGGCAGTAAGGACACGCTGGCAGGGTTGGGGGCAGTAAGGTGTGTGTTCTCATTGTTTGGGAATGCAGTGTATTGAATGTATTGCTGGTGATCGCACTAAGGGCCAGATGCACTAAGCAAATAATGTTCGGTCACCAAAGTTAGTGACGGACGCCCCTTTGCCTGAGTTTAATGGGCATCCACAAAGTAATTGTATGCAAAAACATTAGCATAGGTTTAACATCAGGTTAAATTAGCACTGCCTTACTTTGCCTTCCTTTTTATATACCTCTTACCGAAATGTGGCATTACTCCCATCTATATCTCTGTCTCTATCCCTTTCTCTATACATTTGCCCATCACTTGCATTCTGCTCAAGGATGTCTTCTCTCTACCCCTTTCGTATCTAATTCCCTCTTCCACCTAAAACCTTTTTCACTCACTGCCCCACACCTGTGGAATGTCCTTCCCCTCAATATCTGACTGCACCTTGTCTCTCTTCACCTTTAAGTCCTATCTTCAAACACAAAGAAAGTTTGGTGATGAATGCGCTGATGGATGGCTTCCTGCTTCTTCCTGGACTAAGAGTTTCCTGCTGCTCCAATCCTCTCCCATGATCCAACGGGGCAAATAGGCACAATAGATAAAAAAGAAAGAGTGCAGAGGAAGAACTCTATTAGATATTTAGTTCACATGAAAATGTAATATAATATCTGTAACACTTACACTTAAAATCCCAGTATGGGCTTCGCACGTATCCTCCCGTGTCCCCCGATGGTAAAAACTGTGTGGCCCCCGTCTCCTAGGTCCACTCTCTGTGCTCCATTCTAGTTTGAGCACCAATCGGCCACCCTGCTTGAGGTAAGCGGATCCCAGGTGCACTGTGGGTCTCACCAGTCCCGCGAGAGCTGCCGGTTAGCCAGACCGGCGCTCTCAGCGAACGGGGAAGATTATCAGTATCCTGACTGGCTTTGATACCACGTCCAGCCCTCTGACGCTAAGACAGCCTGGTTCCCTCCATCTTAAAACACCCCTATTTAACCAAGCATATGGGTAGCTCCATTGGAAAATATACATCTCATATACACAGAGAGACAAGGTGCCAGAGAGAACACCCTCCTTATGTCTCAGTAAGTTCTCCCTATTCACCACTTAGATTGTAAGCTCTACAGGGCAGGGACTCCTTTTCTGAATGTTACTTTTATGTCTGAAGCGCTTAGTCCCATTATGTGTCAAATTATTGTAATATGTATTACTGTTGTGAAGCACTACTGTATGTACATGCATGGCACTATATAAATAAAGATATACATACAATGAACATGATTGGTATATATCAGTGCTAGAGTCTTAAAAACAAACAAAAAAACAGCTGCTCTCTCCCATTCACACACTGGAGATGCAATGTTAGGGGGACACCACTATTCCATATCATTAGGACTAATGGCCGGCAAAATGTAACCATACATTATTTCAAGGTTACCATTAAGTTATTCTCTATAGTAGACGTGCATAAAGATTAACATAACGTTAATTTAGGTTAAATAGCCTAACAGATCTTCTGGGCCCAAGATAATAGCTTCACCATTAAACCTCCAATGACCATAATCCATGAATGCCTGTATTTCCTTAATGCGTCATGGCTTAGTATAGTACTATACATGTTGCATTCTATTTTAGGCAACAACCGTTTTCACTAAAGAGTTAGAAGTTAGGTTTTTGACCGTGTTTGTACAGTGTCTACAGTATCTACAGTATCTAACATACATTTGTATATGTCTGTCTATGTCTCTGTTTTTCTGCAGTCTATCTATATTTATTTATCGTTATTTAAATTTGGAGGCAAATGTAGTCGTGTTGGGGTTAAGGACATATCCCACTAGTTGCAATTGTTATTATAAGATATTAAATATAGAAGTTGAAATTGCTTCAGGTGTATTAATCCAGACTTTATTAGAGGAGCCGGCAATTCATAGCTTTGCAAAGCTTTCTGGGAGCAAAGGGTTAGCGCAGCATGGATCATCTGTTAAACCCTATGCAAGAACTGAGTCAGCCACAGAGTATATTATACAGATTCTCCAGTGCTGCAGTTTCCTTTATTAATAGAATTCTGAAGAGCGCTAGAGTACCATGTGACCTCACAGACTTGAAAAAAGTAATGATCCCGTCCTTGAATTTAGAAAATTCTAAACCTGTTAAAGTACTAAAGCACCAGGCGCTGAATCATTTGTTGTTGTTTTGTTCTAGGATTGAAGCATGGGGTCTCCGGACCTTAACCCCATTAATTTCATCTCCGGGGACACCCTGCTTCCAGAGGTACTTACCTCTGTAGGGTTGCCGGTATCTCTGCAGCCAGGGAACTTGTGTGCCTAACTAAATGGTGGCATTTAAAGGTCACGTGGGCTAACAAGAAGCCGTTACATCTTCCAATTGGCCAGCGTGACCTGGACATTTAAAGTCCAGAGAGATATCGGCGCCCCCTACAGAGGTAAGGATCTCGGGAAGCAGGGGGTCCCCGGAGCAGAAACATAGAAAACCACAATCATAAGAAAATATAGCGCTATGAGTTTTCATAAGTCATGATACTGCGCTCCTGTAGATTTGTCGTAGGTTGTGTTAACCTCGTCGCCCAACAAATGTATCTCATTTCTAGTGGTGGAAAGTGACTTAAAAAAAGTATGTTACAGTGCTGGAAATAAAGCCAAAAAAGTCTTAATTTGTTACACATTCGAAGGAAAATTAATCGGACGTATTTCAGAAAGATTTATTCAATATTTATGCCTAGAAAAGAGAAATGGAGGGATGTTTGCAAAAACAAATATCCCTGCAGTAAAAGTGGAACAGTTAGCGACTTATTCAGCTGAAGCGACCGACCGGGCTGCTTACAGTGAAAATTCTCCATTAAAATCAATGGAACATTTCGTCCAAAAACGGCCCAATCGACTGCTTGAGAAGGCGCCACGTAGGCATGGAACGCGTGGGAGATTTTTCTTGGAGACTGCCGTCCTATGTATGTCCAAATAAAGTCGTTTTTATCATTTTTCACAAACCTGGGCACCATTTGATTTTTGACACTGTCGGCTTCGTTGCTGCTCTGGATTTGTCTTTTTCACTATTTACTCCAATACTGCCGTCCAGGAGGCACACGATCGAGGGGGCTGCGGGAGATCCTTACCGCCGTCACGAGCAGGACGCCGCATACATTGCAGCCACTGCCATCAATTGCACTATTGAATTGGAGGCTCAAGCAGGAGGTAAGCCCACTTTACCTTACCTCCAGGACCTTACATAAGTGCTAGAGCCACGGACTTATACAAAGTGAAGCTGGTGTATATATATATAACCTTATTTGAAACAAAGGGACCCCCGGAAATGAACCGCGGCATTACAAGTTACGGTCTCTCCCTCAAATATTTCCTTCTGAATTTCCTTTACATGAATATGTAAATATTAATTTCTCCAGGTACTCAGAAAAGGTGAGAATATCATCAAGATAGATGAGAACAAACGGATCCAGCAGGTCTAGGAACACATCGCTCACAAAACGTTGAAACGTGGCAGGGGCATTGCATAACCCAAATGGCATAACAAGGTGTTAGAAATTACCCTTCCTGGTTTGAAAGGCCGTCTTACCGATGTCCCTTGGACGTATCCATAATAGATTGTATGCCTCTCCAAGATCCAATTTACAGAATACTTTGGCTGAACGAAGTTGTTCAAGGAGCTACAGGATTAACGGCAAAGTGTGTCACGATTAGAGGGAGGGGATCACCAGACTATACGAGATCGCAAATCACATAGAACATAAAAATGAAATAGACTACAGGGAGCAACACGGTATACACTGTAATACAGAGCAACAAACGGCCATTACGGAGGACTACTAGCTCGCAAGGTGCAGGGCACTATCAAAGTTATTTTACCCTGAATGTCGCCTTGCTCTATCTATTCCAGACTATCCCAGTAACAAGGGATGGCCGCCCCGAGTCCGCACAGTTCACGTTACCATTGGTTTCTGGGACACTGAGACCAACCACGTACAATATTGGATTCCTGGTTGGTACCTGCTTCTATAGTTTTATGGCCTCCATTTGGAAACATTGAGAACCGGGTGCCAACCAATCAGTGGAAACCTTTCCTCCATTGAGTCAATAAGGATAGCCCATAGGGGTGGAGCTTGGGAAATTCGACCTGACGAATGGGAACCGAGCTGACGGGGCTAAGACCCAGGCCCAGGTTCCCGATTTGAGCTTCATACATTCCGCAGGGGTAGACAACTCACTACCGGAGAGATAACAATTCTCCACTTTTGGAGTATGTTTTCTCCAAGCTGACTGGCTCACCCTTCCCCAACTCACCAATGTCTTTAAGCACTTCACCAAACGCCACACAGGCTAGCCCTATGTCTCATTGTATGTTGCCCTCTTAGTCATTGTTCCTTGACCAGGCACACGAGTCACACAGAAACACAAGGAAAACCCACAGATACATTAGCAGGGTTAGAAGTCTTTTTATAACCCTGTGATGGCATGTTAATCCTGTTGACTGGGTCGCCATCTTGATTGGTAGGGACAGCAAAGTGTATCTATTTCCCATTGTGATTCTACAGGGCTCAGTAGTCAACCCATGGGCGAAGCGACTCATCCTCCTTCCCAATAAAGAAGATGGGAGCTTCCTCCAGAGAGAGGTGGAATGACAGATGCATCCTTTCCCCATATTGTCCCTGATGTACACCTGCAGTACCTTAAATTCAGGCTCAGACAGAATAAACGCGACCGATCAGAATTTCAGCTACTGGCAAGAGTTGATAGGTTTATGAATGAGAAAGACTGGCCTTTTTCTTATCAAACATGTCCCAGTAATTTCGATAGGCCCGAGGGATACAGGTCATGGCTGTGACCATCCCTATGCCATATTTTACCTTGGTCTTCATGGACTTAGTGCATTGCTGCTTAGAAGTGTATCTATTGGCAAGGCAGAATTGTGAGCAGAAACATGACAGAAATTAGACATGTCTGGTAGGCAAAGTGATCTGTGGATTATGCAGCAATAGCCACGGAAAACACAGAATTACTTGAAAATGCAGTGTACGGACCAGGTCAAAAGTTTAAGTCTCTTTATAACCCTGAATTGTTGACACCATTAGTGGCACAGTCTACTTGGTAACCGAACAGATGAGAGGGGAGTTAGGGGAGATAGGGGACAGTTCTTGTGGCGAGCTGACAGTCCTTTGCTTTGAACAAATTTGATGTCAATGAAGTTTCCAGGTGCTCTGGAGTCGAGTACAGTAGGGCCCCGCTTCTCTGCGTTTCTCTTCTCGGCGATCTGTCAATATGGTGGTACTGAGAAGGGGGCTGCCATGTCTGCGCATGCGCAGAAGGGGGTGACTGAGTTTGCGCATGCGCAGAAGGGTAGGAGACGCGGAAAATCGCTGGCTTTTTGGTGCTTTTCACTTTGCGGCAGTGCCATGGAACAGAACCTGCCATATGATCGAGGCCCAACTGTATATGCAGGACAGGGATCTGCACATCTCCCTTTTGTAGCGTAAGTGGAACTGACATGACGAGCGGGACTGGATGCGATTAATGTGATCAGGCTGCATAGGGAATTTTCTTATATTGCCCAGCACAAATTCCCTCCATTGATTCAAGTTTCTATTTTCCAACAATCTTTGAACTTTGGGCCTGTTAGGGCAGGTAGAGACAGTGTTCTGCAAGTTCAGAATATAGACAAAGATTGTGTAATATTGCAGTCTGCAATTTAGGATATGAACCTGCAGGGCAGAGGTAGGGAGTGATACACCGACCTCTGCCTGGGATCAGAGTCCTAGAAATGCACGGGTAGGGATGTCCGGATCCGGGGTTGAGGCAGGAAGCAGGTTAAGACAGGGAGAGTACAAGGCAGGGATGGTCAGGTAACAGTTCCGAGGTCGACGCAGGCCAAGTACAAGGCAGAGATCGCAGACAAGAACAATAGCAAAAAAGCACAGCCAGTATAGCAATACTTTGCACGGGCACTGGCTGAGAGCAACTGGCTGCTATTTAACACCCTGTAGCAGGTGCTTACAATCAGAGTCAGAGAGAGACTGAGTTCCTGGTTTAGTGGCCATCTTAGTTGGGGTGAAGGCATCCTGGTCTGTCTTGGCAGAAGAGAGAATCCTCACAGTACCCCTCCTCTACTTTCAGGGGCGACCTCTGGGCGACCAGAACCTGGTTATCAGATAAACCAGGGTAGAGGTGTGAACATCCTGAGCCTTTACCCAACTCCTCTCTTCAGGATTGTTCCCCTCCCCCATAGAAGGTAATGAACTATACAAAGCACATTAATCCGGTGCTCCAAAAAAACTAAAAAGGTGTATCACTGGAGGCGCTGTAGAACAGATAAATAGATCTAAATGAGGTCGTCACCTGTGTCTCAAGATAGGAGTGCAGGCCATTGGATATGAGTGTATACATATAAAGCAATGTCTCTATAGAAATAGATATAATGTGGCTTAACTAACAAATTGCTGATCTCATTCAGCACAAGACTGTTGTAGTTTGCTACTCACGGACCACAGGTAAGTCTCTGACAACTTCCAAGAATCCAAAACCTTGCGTCAGCACGAAAACTTCGCTCAGAGGATCCCAAGGGCCAAAAGCCACTGCAGTAGCAGGGAAGGGGATCACCGTGCGGTCACTCCAAGGAAAGATTTAATCCCCAGTCGTGCGGGCTAGCTCATAGCAGCGCTCCTAACCGCAAAGTGAATGAAGATGCACTCCCTCTGTGAACATTGTTCACAAGCCGTACAGCCCCTCAATTAAGCATGCAGCCTCACTCCACAGGTGACGGAGGGAGGCGTCAGAGTAGGTATATGCAGACCTTTGCAGCGTCTCCAGAATGGCGTGCCACCAGGTAATTAAACAGCAAGCAGAATCCAAACAGGAACTGGAACACAGCCTCACCAATGCAACATGGGACACAGGGACAAGGCGTTTTATCAAAGATAAAGTGCCTTGAGTGTTAAACATGTCAGAGTTTTTGTCAGGACTTTGTCCCTATGTTCTTTTAACCCAATTAATCTTTGAAAGTAATTCCTGTGTCCCATGTTACATTGGTGAGGCTGTGCTCCAGTTCTTGTTTGGATTCTGCTTGTTGTTCCCCTCCCAGTCCACCAGATACTGCAGAGACCCTGTGGATATATGTGAGTCTAATAACTGCTGTACCTCATTCTCCAGTTGACCATCAATGGCTACCGGGTTAGGGTGGTGAAGAAATAGAAAAAATATTCCTCAAGACAGGCTTTAGGAGTGATACTAGGAAGGTTGATGGAATCTTCATGGAAGGAGGAAGCTACAGTTTAAAAGCAACCTCATTCACTTTTCAACTGATCCTGTAAGAACCAATAAAGCGTGGTCCATATTTGGTCGAAGTTTGGCTTAACCGAATGTTCTGAGTCGACAGCCATACTTTGTCCCTGATGACATAAGGATGCGATGGCCTTGATTTGTTAGCCAATCTTTTCTGTCTCTCCATAGCCCAATGAAGAGTAGGCTGGATCCCCTTCCAAAGATCAAGCAGTTTCTCTGTTGGGGTGTCAGCCGCTGGAACACCTACCACTGAGGAATGATGAGGAAAGGTATGAGGATGGTAACCCAATGCAACGAAAAAGGGAGAAAAGCCCAAGGAATCGTGTGACAAGGAATTGCTGGCAAACTCTACCAATTGTAGAAGTTCTGCTCAATCGTTTTGCTGCTGATTAACATAGCACCTCAGATACTGTTCCAGGGATTGATTGGTGTACTCAGTTTGACCGTTTAACTGAGGATGGTACAGACGCAACTGTCGGTTTTGAGCCAGCGTGTGAGGAAAATTCACAAGCATCTCGCAAACACTCTGAAGCATAGCCCATAGACGCTGTAATGGCCCACTGGATTAACACAGCGGGGGTTCCTGAGTTTGGATGGGACTCGCAGCCCAGTAGAATTCACACAGCACGAGTCCCATTCAAATGCAGGGACCCCCGCTTTGTTAATCTGATGGGCCATTACAGCATCTATGGACTATGCTGAGGATTTTCCCCGACATGTTCATGGAATTCCTCAGAATCTGGGCCAAAATCGACAGTTGCATCTGTATGACGAGGAGAAATGGAGATTGATTCCCAAATGCCTTTAGAACACCTTCTAAACCCTATTTAGAAATTGTGGCCCTCTATTCGAGACGATTTGTGTTGGCAGACTGTGCAAACAAAACACTTCTTTAGTGCAGATATCTGCCAGCTCTGATGTGTCGGGAAACTCCTTTAACTGCATTGTAACACAGACTTACCCCTGTTAAGAAATGTGCCTCTAATCCAGCAGTGTGCTGGTTAATTGCACACCTGCAATCAACCAACCCCACCTGCCTAATCAGAACTCTGTCAGAAAAAGCCTGTTCTGAGACACAGGAAGAGGATTCCTGAGTCTCACAATTGGGGGCTGAACCTAGGAAGGACAGACTGATTTTTCCTTAGCCCACACTGGACTGACCAGAGGAACAGAAGTCTTGAGCTGCAGAAGGACTGGGCTGTATACTGACAAGTGGACCAGAACTCTATTCCTGGACAGACAGTGCCTAAGCACACAAAGGTGCTGGCCCAGGAGAGCAGAGAGGCTTCCCCTACAGCTACAAGAAACAGATAAGACTTTCTTATGGGACTGTTATATATCTGTATGTATGTTTATATATTTGGGGCTGGTAAATAGCTTAGCTAACCACCCAGTTAGAGAGGGCTGAACTACATGTGTAGATATTCTCCAAAGCGGAGTAGGTTTTTTGATTGGCTTATTTTCATATGTTTTGCTGTGTTAAAGGGACAGGCGCAATAAAGCCTAATTTTAGTTTCACTTTAAATGGTCTCCATTGCGTACCTCTGGGTGTAAAGGGGTGTACATAAATGAGAATAAAAATGACCGTATATCCCAGTCAGAAGCCTGCTGTAATCAGGGTGTGATGAGATATGTGCTAAATAACTATATAGTTAAAAAGCTTGACACACAGACCTGTATCACCATATACAATGTATATGGGGTCATATATTAGCACTAAGTAATCCCTCCTTATTGTAATGTTGGAGGGCTATTATCAAAGTTGAAAAGAAATATTCCCTCCTCCTTAATGCAGCTGAATTAGTTAAATCAATTGTCAGTCTGCTGCAGAAAAAAGTGATATCTAGTGGTAAAGTCTTCACTATTTGGAGGTGACTATGCTTAAACAGATCAGCCTAATGTACCCCTGGTTATTGTAGGATAGACACTTAAAAAGATCCTTGATTAATATCAGGATATATGAGATCAGTATTGCATAGGAACCACATACCGTTTGTGTGATCAGGCAGTGGTTACAAATGCATCTGATCAGTGTATCAGTTGCAGGCTCTGTAAGTTGTCCTGCTAGGTCGAGCTCCTCTCACTAGATTGGGTTTAAGTCTATGTGGTGTCCGGAACCACTAGCCACAATCGCAACATTAACTCATATAATTATATATTTAGTGCTGAGGTATATGCAGAGCTCGCCGTGACAAGAGCCACTGCTCAGCTACCAGCTGAGTCCTTTTTCTTTTGTGTGTTTGCTTCAGGATAGGAACAGATGAACCAAGCTTCTTAAGCTTCAGAAAAGCTGCCTGTGCTTCTGGAGACCAGTTCACATGATCCGCCTGTTTCTTGGTCATGGCCTTGATGAGTGTGACGATTTTATAAAAATTCCCGATTAAAGCATCTATAGTAATTCAAAAATCCGAGAAACCTCTGGATAGACTTTAATCCCTTGGGCAGGGGACAGTCCATCACAGCAGAAACCTTGGCAGAATCCATTTCTAGACCTCGAGCTGAGATGATATATGGAGTTCTGTGATTAGGGGAAGTGGATATCGTTTTTTGATGGTGATCCTGTTCAAAACCTTGTAATCAATACATGGCCTCAAGATTCCATCCTTCTTGGCTACAAAGAACAAGCCTGAACCAGCAGGTTAACTGGACTTGTGTATGAATCCATGCTTTAGATTCTCCTCTATGTATGTCCTCGTGGCCTTAGTTTCCGGCTCGGATAGAGGATATGTGCATCTGTGTGGAGGAATCTTGCCAGGGAGCACGTCGATAGCCCAATCAAAGGGACGGTGAGGTGGTAGCTCCTCCGCCTTTCATTTATCGAAGGCTCGACTGAGATCAGAGTATCAGGCTGGCAGACAAATCAATCCTTCTTGCTCTTCTAGGCAAAGAGTCTCCGCTAGATGATCTCCAGGCTACTATCCATCCTGAGGTCTAGTCAATCCGAGGATCATGAGCATATAGCCCGAGAACAACATCAATGGCTGGGGAATGGATAATGTCTAGCTGGAAGAATTCATGTTGCAGAACTCCGACCATGGCCTTGAGTTGAATTGTCTCATGTGAAATTATTCCAGATTTCAATAGACTGTCATAAATAGTTGAAATAGTAATTACTTCTTTGGGAGGGGAATACTGGCCCGACTGGCAAATGCCTGATCCATGAATATACCGGCAGCTCCCAAAACCACGAAGGCCTCAGTTGAGATAGAGTGGTACTGCCAACATAGACGGACGGAAATCATCAGCCCACTGGAAGGTGGGGAAGTGATTGTGCATATGCCCAACTTATTTGAATAAGACCATGCCATGTGGCCACAGTAGGGGCACAATCCTGTACAGGTGAATACTGCCCAACCAGATAGGCTCCCTCACTTCCTCCTCAGACTTACTCACAGGGTTCAACAGGACAGGTTGGAGCTGGCGACAGTGCTCTCGCTCCTGATGTCTATCTCTCATACGACGATCGAGGGAATTGCAAAGGGAGATCAGGTCCTCTAGATCAGCAGTTGATATCCCTGTAGGTTAGATCGTTCTTCATTCTCTCCCCTATTCCTTGATAGAAGGTAGACTTTAATGCTCCTTCGTTCCAATCTGTCTCTGTTGAGTCCTAAACTCTATGGCATATTGACCTATGGGGCGGGAGCTTTGCTGGATTTGCAGGAGTGCAGATGCCAAACGACAGGGAGTGTCAAAGATCATCCATGAGGTCTGCATGAAGGTGACAGAGTCATCCAGCAAGGGAGAAATTATTTCATAAAGGGGTGAAGCCTATGCCAGAGCCTCATCCGTAAGAGCGATGTGTGGAGAAGGATGAAGGTTGCATGTGAAACTGGACTTTGCACTTGTTCAGGAACCATATACAGGCCGAGGGAAGACCTCCATAATGGACTGGGGTAGGAATCCTGGGTTCCTTTAGGACCACATGCATGACTAAGGAGTGGACGTGGGAGGGTCCAGAACTGACCTAGATGCACTTAATTGACCGCAAAGCGTCTGTAGCATAGAGGTGATGGTATCCACCTTCTGGTTCAATGTAGCTGGGCGAGTGGTGTGGGCCCCCAGGAGCTGTGCCTTCCAAGTCACGTAATTCACTACTTCTGCGTGGTCCATTGCATGGTCTGTGTAATGTATAACATTGCTGTCTTCAGGGCCATGGTAGGGAGTGATACACCGACTTTGGCCTGGGATCAGAGGCCTAGACATTAACGGGTAGTGATGTCTGGTTCTGGGTCAAGGCAGGCAAGAGTGGTCAATTCTGGTTCCGGGGTTGAGGCAAGCAAGAATGGTTGGCCCATTTCCAGCGTCGAAGCAAACAGAGTACAAGGCAGAGATAGTCAGGTCACAGTTCCGAGGTTGAGGCACGCAAGTGCAAGGTAGAGATCGCAGACAAGAACAGCAAGGAAACACACCCAGTATAGCAATACTTTGCACGTGCACTAGCTGAAAGCAACTGGCTGCTATTTAAATCCCTGTAGCAGGTGCTGACAATCAGTCAGAGAGGCTGACTTCCTGGTTTGGTGGCCATCTTAGTTGGGGCGAGAGTGTCCTGATCTGTCAGCCATCTTGACTGCAGAGCGAATCCTCACAGATTGGCCAGTGAGATCTTTCCTCCTTGCTGAGATGTCTCGATCAGCATTGGCTCAATTTTTGAGGAAGAAAGGAGTGTCTTGGATCATTGTGAGGGTTAGCAATATGCCCAGTGTTCAATCATTGCTGACTTTGTGTCTGGAGGTGTCGCTCTACCTTCAAGCAGAGCTTGATAAATGGATGGAGCTCTGTTAGTGGATCCACTCTGGTCAACCCATCCGTGATCCATCCAGTCGGTCTGAAGCATCTTCACTTGTGCTTGGAATGTCTGAAGGACACTTACCAGTTTGGCGATGGCTTTATTTGCTCAGGGGGAATCCATGTTTTGCCCAGATCAATTTGTTATGCATGATGATTTTGTGCTCATGAACTGAATCTGGATCCTGATGGCTGTAGTAGGCAGGACTGAGCCCTTAGCTCTGAGCGTGGCCATAGACGGTATGTGTGTCAGAATAATTGAAGGGCAGGATAAGATAACACAGTTCAAAGGATGAGGCAGAAGCAAAGGTCAGAGCAGACCACAGGCAATAGGGTCATCAGGCAGACTAGGGTCATGGCAGGCGGAGAACAAAAGCGTAGTCAGGGAGGTTGGGGTCAGGGCAGGCAGATGGTGCGGTAGCAAAAAGGTCAGATGGATCACACAGCAATGCTGGATGCAATGCAGGGGCACATTGATCAGGAAACAGGAAGTTGCTGGTTTATGTAGGAAGTCAGGGGGTGCATCAATGAGTTTTATCTGTAAGATGTGTATGCGGAGCAGCAGAGCTCAGAAGCAAATTGAGGCAGTGGAGCTATCTAGAAGCTGATACAGCTCCCTGCCATAGCTACTGCCCTGCTTTGCAGAGGTCATGGGTTCAAGTCTTGCACTCCCTGATACACTGAACAGTTCTATACAATCTTGTATTTGGTTTCCGTCACTGACAACACAAAGTGCATGTGTAGAAGATGTTCTTCTGCTTTGTCTCTGTGCACATGTGCATACTCCAGATGTACAGACAAGTGACTTAACATGCTGTACCAACTACATGGCGGCCACCATTAACAATACAATGCATGCGCGCTACAGTTCACTCATAGTGCGTAGAATGATGAAAGAGAAGAATTGAAACAGTTGAGTCACACAGTGTTACACCATTAACGTGATATGCTAGCCGCTAGCGTACAATTTCCTGCATGTGTGAGATACACATGATGCTAAATCATTGCAGCTGCAGTAACATTGACTGCATAGTTACCTAGCATTCCTTTTTGTACTTTCTCACCATTCACTTCATGGGGGGGGGGGAGAGTGTGGGGGAGACGTGATGTCAGTGTTTTTATTCTCATTTATCTTGACAACGGTTCCAATTGAGGACCGAAACATTGGTTATTTTCAATAAAATGTCTTTTCACTTTGAACAAGTGCTGTGAGAGCTGGCCTTCCTCCTTCCTGCGCTTTGCTGTGCACCCAGGAGCTAATTACCTGATACCGTGAGTGCTCCAAAACACAACTCTCTCTTTCTAAATATATATAAGCCGGTTTGCAGGGGATAGTTAATTGAGCCAACAGTTTTCCCACATGGGCAGACATAAGTGCCATAAGTGTGGACTTATTGTGTACAGGAGTCTAAAGACAGAGACAGTACCTGCTGTATAGCTATAATTGGAAGGAATTTTAGGAAATCGCAATGTCTAAGAATCTGAGTCACATTTATTGGCAAGTTTCTTACTTTCCATCAATGCCACTGCAAGCAGAAATAGTCCGTAGACGCTGTAACTAACGCTCACAGACAAAGATTGAAGTCTTGACTGTGGCCTTGGTTGTCAAGCAGGGGAGACGTTTGTGTGTAGATCCCAACTGACCGACACCAGAATTCAGTGTCCGACTTTTGGAGCCGGCCGGGCAACCCTCCTCTCCAGGGCTTTTCCAGTTGTATCCCCCTGACAGATGCCTTAAAGACAAGGGCTTCCTCCTATTTGTTTATCAGATGGGGGAAGGGAACAAGACCTTGCTCTGCCCCCATCCCTCCAGTGAGCCCTCCCTTCACTCTCTCCCTTTGCCCCTTTAGCCTCTCATCCATTGCCCCTCTAGCCATTCTTCATCCATGCTCGTATCTTCTTGGCTCCCCTTTCATTTATTTACTTAGATTGTAAGCTCTTCGGGAGAAGGGACTCTCTTTCCTATTGTTACTTTCATGTCCGAAGCACTTATTTCCATTATGTGTTATATTATTATGTCACATGTATCACTGCTAGGAAGTGATATGTACCTGGATAGCACTATATTAATAAAAATATACATACTGTACATACATTTCCTTTCTTACCTCCTCTCTTCTCCAATGTCACTTATATGTAGCTTATCTTTCCTTTTCAACATCCTCTTTATCTTTTCATATAACCACACATACTCCAATTGATTCACTTACACACACACACACACGAACACACACACACACACACACACACACACACACACACACACACACACACACACACACACACACACACACACACACACACACACACACACACACACACACACACACACACACACACACACACACACACGAACACTAAGTACAATATATTCACTAATATATGCACCCCAGGGATGGTGAAACAAAGTTTTACCAATGCCAGGTGTTGTTGTTAAGTGAACAAAAGAATTATATTTGATAATTTAACTAGATACAGTTTCCTCAAAGGGTTTGAATGAGGAAAAGAATTATAGATGCTTCCAGAAGTAAATATTACTTCTTTGTTCCTTCCCCATGCTGTTTGCTCTCAGACTGTTATTATCTATGGTGCCGTGATGGGTAGATACTGTATATCCGGTGTATGTAAAATAGAAATAAATAATATAAGACTTAACATTATTCTGTAACATAAGCTAGAAGTAAACATAAATAATACATACCCTATAATTTAACTTCTAAGTTATCCTGGCAGTTTTAGGTCTAAAAGGGGTATTAATGCACGTTTGTATATGTAAATAATGAGTTGTATGACTCAACTTCTTGGATGGGATAAATTCCACTGAAATATTGGTGTTGGAGAAATATGTTCCCAGTTTCTGTCTTGGTTCTGACTGTTTATCCACAAATTAATATGAAGGTTTTACATGTATTAAAAGTTGTTTAAAGCTTAACATTGTGCAAATTACCCCAATCCCTGTGTAAATGTTCTTGGTGTTTCTGTATTTTATATATTTTAGTTAAGGCAATGTATATCTAACGTCAGTATTGGCTAATTAAGCTATGATATGTTGCCCTGTATTAACTTACAGTCTCATTTCCGATGTTCACGTACAGGGAGCGTTTGTAACTCGTGTTAGAATGGGGGTGGGGCTAAATCTTCAGTTGGTTAGGTTGTAACATTATTTGAAATGTCATTGCATTGCCACAACCCACCAGACATTAACCCCTTGTATACCTTTAGTAACACAAAGTGGGGGTCACATACACAAAGTATATTCCCTGGGGTGATAGATGAGTTGATGTGGCACCCCTCAATAATTCAATTGGTCAGCACATCGATGCGCATTGCTCATATGCCTAATTGACTATGCGAATTTGCTAAATCTCTAGATCTAATTAATGCTGAGTCTACAGATGGGAGAACCAGTCGTAATCCGTTCTGCGAATTTCTGTCACAGATTTTGCCAAAATCCATTCCACACCCTTGAATCCGAAGGTGGATTTGGCACTAAAAATGATTCCTCAGAATCTGCCATAAGATACGTTTCGCGCAGTGGCGGATTTTCCAATAGGCCGGGGGCGGCAAAAATGTCCACCCCTCTATACTTCTGCCGTGCTCTCGGGCCTATCGGGGCCGATGGGAAGTAAATTAGCCGCCTCCTTACCTGCCGCCCTCCTCATTCTTCTGAACTGAAGCGTCAAGTGACGTCACTTGGCGTCTCGTTGCCATGGCAGCGCAACATCGCAGCATGAAATTACGTCATGACATTGCATTTCCATTGCAAAACAACTCCACGCACCGTCACGTTGGTGACGTCCGCAGCATCATTTGACGATGCGGTTCAGATGGAGGAGGGTGGTGGCAGCAAGGAGAAGGCCGCAACAGCTGAGTGCCCAGGGTTTGGTTCGGCGCAGATTTAATCTGAAATCCACGTCTGGATTTTTTGAGTGAGAGAGCAAAGACCTGTTTTAGTAGAGTCTCAATTTGTTATGTATCCCCTCAAACGTCCTTCTAAATAACATACTGTAGGGAGAGCGTACTGTGCTCAATAAGGAACATTTTTTTAATACTTTCAGATTGATCTCTATATTCCAATATTAGTACCGTGAATAGTATTATACATATTTATTTTTAGCAGCTGGCACATATAAGAGGACTAATTAAGGCAGGAAGTGTAGGAATTACGTAAGGTCCGCACGTGGCTACGAGAATAAGGAGTTAGGTAGCCAGCTGGTGATCTTGTGTCATTGAGTGATTTATCTCATTGCAGAAGGCGGGAGGGACGATGTATTGCGAACGCCTCTGGCATTTATCGACGAAAATAGGAAAGCTAATCTACTAATCTTAGTGGAACATGTTTGCGACTCGTAGTCTTAAAGGTTTAACCTTGTGTACACCGGCTTTGTTTATTGAATTCATTCACTAATTTTCACTTTTGGAAAAATATTTACAAAACATGTTCTCCTGCTCCTTTTAAAGATGGCGACTATTGTCATTTTATAACAACTCTGTAGCAACGCACTAAATTATGGCAACTTCTGAATTTTTTGCTGCGTGTTTTCTGTTAGATCTGAGAAGTACTGGGCTAGAAATAATAGACAGGAACCAGAAAACAAGTGTGCGCGAGTCCTAGGTTGGGTTACAGTATCTCCCAGACTTCCTTGTAGCGTTTACAGTTCAGTTACTGTATATTAGAAGAAATAAATAAAACTGTAATTTAAACTTACCAGGAAGAATTAAAGGACTTGGAAAAGGGGATAGAGAGAGACTTATTTATTGAGGGACAAAATCCGCCCCTCCCCTTACCTAACACTGACTACTTGGGGTCACACTTGATTAATTTAATCCATGATTAATTGTCACACGATTAATATTTTAGAAATCCAGCACATGGGGACTACATTTATAAACCACGTGAATGGTAATTTGCAGTCAAAGCAAACGTTGATTTTTTTTTAATAGGAATCTGCTGAAAACCAACACATTTTTGTGACACTAAGGAAACCAAACTACTTTTGCAAATGGAAAAGGCAACAAAACTCAAAATGATGCATCATTTTAAATATCCCAACATTGGCGAGGAGTCATAAAACGCCGTTAACGCTGAGTTAATATGGCACCCGGCCCCAAAAATGTATCACTTCTAATAATCACAATTTTATGACCTGTCATCAAGATGGCAGTTAATAAGTCACTTGATGTGATGCAGGAGTTAACGAGTCTGTAAATAACGCATTAATTCCGGCATGGCGATCGCATTACTAATATTTCTGTCTTCTGTAATATCATTTATTACAGAACCATGTGGTAGATATTACATTAACCCCTTTGATGCCTGTGGCTACCATGGTATCCCACAGTTATCAAAGGGATTAATACACAAAAAATAACACTACCATGGTTACCATAGTGACTGGTAAAGTATTGTTTTAAGGTAGTATTGCCACTACCATCCCCGGGGGCCTTATAACCCTTACAAGAGCAACTAGCCCCATCACCTCCGCTCTGCCAACAAATCTACCCTCTTCGCCCTCCACCCCCTCTAAACTAATGGCCAATAGGGCTTTTGGCCATTAAAAAAAAATCAAAAACATACATTTATTAAAAAAAGAATACGTTACAAATAATTAAAAAAAATACATTAAAACATAAACCCTTTGATTGTGACTGTGGCTAGCCAGGCCCTCTTAATTGGGGCCTAGATAGCCCCATTGGCAATCAATGGTGACCTGTAATAAAAATGGAATTACTTATCACGCCCTGGATGAAGGTCATCCTCATCTTCAGGACAGAAGCCCCCCGGAACAAATCCAATAAAAGGCTGATGCCCAACCATTTAAAAAGCCATAAAACCAATCCAAGGGCCGTTGTCCTAAACAAAAAACACAAAATTAATGTCATATAAAATAATCCAAAGTCCGATCGCCTAAACAAAACTGTTTCTTCTTAAAAGCTGTCTTCTTTCTTCATCTGTATTCTTCATCACTGGATGTGGCCCTGTTGAAGATTTCCGGTTTTCTGCTAGGGCCCAGGCCTTTTATGGGGGCCTGGGCATCACTGGGACAATCAGATTGCTTAATATACCATGTGATTCCCACTTTAAGATGACATCATGCTGTGGTTCGGCAAAATCTGTGGTGTCATCTAAAAGAGGATTGTTTCTGGGGGGGGGGCTTCTGCCCTGAAGCTGAGGACGGCCTTCATCCAATGTGGAGGGTAAGTATCCCCATTTTAACTACAGGTCACCATTGATTGCAACTGTGGCTATCTAGGCCACCTCAAGGGGGGGGGGGTTTGGGGGTAGTTGCCCTGGGGAGGGTGGTTAGGATCTCTGGATTGTGGTGCTATGGGGTTAACCCCTTGTTTACCTTAGCAGTTAGTAAACTATTGCAATGCTTTAGTAGTCCCTAAGGTAGCCAAGTGTAGTAGTTAATGCAGTTTAACATTAATATAAACCCCTTTGTAACCCTTAGTGGTCAGCCAGTCATGGAAACCCATGACTAGCCGACCACTTGGGTTACTAGGGGGTTAATATGTACTGTAATGTGCTGTAATTCTTTTTTTAGCACCTAATGCAAGTTGGGTTAGGTTATCTTACCTATGTATATAATGGCCAAAAAATTGACCATGAACTAGGTAATAAAAAAATGGTGCTAATTCTGCCGGTAATCAGGTTCCGATGAAAATCGGAACATGATCATTGGCATGATAGTGGGAAAACTAACGGTATTACCAATTTTTGTGTCACAATAAACATAAAGGGGACCCGGTCTGTCCATTCCTTTATATTTCCACCCCTCATTCACCTCCCCCCTTCCTTTACTGCATTTTGTTGTTTTCTCCTCTCCATTTTTGTGTTGCCCCCCTGTGTGATCCACCCCTTCACCAATATATTTCTATTGACCGTGCTGCTTTGTCCTGCAGCCTACTCAAATGAGCTCAAGCTAAGTATGTATTGCTTTCACTTCCGGAAGCCTTTGCTACTATTATGAGCTCACTAATTGAACGTAACTACTTGGTATAGTGTCATTAGATTTATATTTTGAGTAAATATTCCATTTTTTATTTACCTTCTTGGCAGTGTCTCTTTCCGTGAGTGTGCTGGTTTCCTTTTATGTTAATTGGGTCACTGTTATCTAGGGCCTTAGGGGCCCTTGTGGGTTCCATGCACATCCTACTCTACTTCACAATTTTTCCATTGGAGTGCTGATTCTCTCCACTATTTTACTGCATTTTTTGTCGGGTTCTGATATTATTTACAGACCCATACATTTTGCTTTATTTTTGGCGATGCCGCAATGAGGACTTCTATGATAAAAATAACGCATTTTTTTAAAAAATGGGAATACCACATTGTTACACTAACGAACATTGATGACTCTAGGCCGTAGACTGAAGTAGTGAGATTAGCATTACATCTCAAAAAAACATGACCCAAGTGATTGAGGAACCAACTAGGAAATGGGGCAATAGTGGACTAGTTAATATCACACAATGTACCGTGGTAACCAATAATAACCAATAATCAAGTGATGGAATATTTGGGAAATAGTGAACATAAAATGGTCTCATGCTAAAGAATGTATCAAAAACAGTATTGTATGGGATCAATAAAGACTTCATTTTAGAACGGCTGATTTTAGTAAACAAAGGAGGAATATACACGGAACATATTTGGAGGACATTCTTGTTGGAAAAATACAGAAGGTAAATGGGCAATCTTTAAATGGATGTTGAATGGGTACAATTATCAATGTATGTATATCGTTACATAGTAGATGAGGTTGAAAAAAGATATACTGTATGTCCATCAAGTTCAACCTACTGTATGCTAAATTTAGACGACAGATACGTTATCCTATATTTGTACTTACATTATATTGATCTAGAGGAAGGCAAACAAAAACCCTGTGATATATCATCTAATTATATCTCATAAGGGGACAAATAAATTCCTTCCTGACTGCAAATAATGGCAATCAGATTACTCGCTGGATCAACATCCTTCCCATGTTTACTTATTTGGTATATCCCTGTATATCTTTACTTTCTAAAGCGATGTCCACCTTTTTTTTTTGAACAAATCTATTGTATCTGCCATCACAGTCTCCATGGGTAATAAATCCCACATTGTAACTGCACAAGCATTTCAATTTTTGAAGTCAGAAGAGACAGATGAGTCATTTCAGAATTGTAAGGAATTAACAAAGGTTACAAATAGAAAATCAGAAGAATTAGATTAGAAATGGATTGCAATGAAAAGTAAGGAAACTCCTAGGTTGTTTTTCAAGTGTATTTATAGCTAAAGGACTAGAAATGATTCTCTCTGTGACAGGCAAGAAACCTATTTGGGATAGAAAGCAGAGGTATTAAACAAATTATTTGCCAATGTGTATAGCAAAGAGGAGACAGTTGCCAGATATTACAGTTAAAGGAAAGCACAGCCATAATATTATTTGGCTACAATAGGAAGAAGTCCAGCTTTAAGAATTAGGGTAAATAAAGCACTTGGTCCCAATAGCATGTTCCGGAGCGTTTTTAAGAAGCTATGTTCAGTCATAGCCAGACCGTTATATTAATATTCAAGGGCTGCATTTCCACAGGCTCCGTACCACAAGATATACTGTAGTAGGCGTAAAGGGTAAAGGAGACTTTATTTTTAAAAACAAAAGTTACTGTAGATCCCAACCACAGAATTTCAGCCCTATAAACCTTGTATCAATAGCGGGGAAGCTACTTTAAATTGTATTTAGGGATGATATTCAGGTAAACCTTTAGAATAAAACAATTAATTAGTAAATGTTATCATGGATTTATGAGGGGTATGTGACAGGCTAGGCTATAGTCACCGTATTAGTTTCTATGAGGAAGTATGTATAAGGCAAGGTGGTTGATGCAATCAATTCAGATTTCGCAAAGGCTTTTGATGCAGTGCCATACAACATGTTAGTGTACTAAGGACATTGGTCTGGGTGACAATATTTGAGAATTGCTCAACACATAGGCAGCAGAGAGTCACCATCAATGGAACATATTCAGATGGGGCTAGCTGTGAAGTACATTAAGGTTTAGTACTTGTATCACTGCTACTAAACATGTTTATTAATGACTTTGAGCTAGTGTAAGAAATATCACCTCATGTTACATGTTCCATAAAGATACACATTACCCGCATATCCTCCTACGCAAATCTTGTGTGTTCTTGGAATGTTCCTTCATTGCATTCTGTCTTCCCTCTGGGCTTCTTCCTCCTCAGGGCTCCTGTGTTTCCTTATAGCTTGTTTCTCTGAAACTGTCTTCTTGGAGCTTCCCTACCATTACCAGACCCATCCCTAGGTGGTAAGCAGGTAACACACTGCCTAGGGGCGGCATGTCTCAAGGGACGGCAAGAGGGAAAGTGCACAGGTGCGCCGACGAGTATTCTAAAACTTGCCTTGGAAAATCTGGGGAAATCGCCAACAAGACCCAGGTACATGCTGGGTACATGCTGCAACATTTCAGTTACAATTCTGCAGACAGACTAATGGCCCATCGGATTAACAGCGGGGGTCCCTGGCTGTCCCATTCAAACTGAATGGGACTTCCAGGGGCTGTGTTAATCCAATGGGCCATTAGTCTGTCTGCAGAAATGTCACTGAAATGTTGCAGCCTGTACCCAGCATGTACCTGGGTATTGTTGGTGATAGCCCCAGATTTTCCAAGGCAAGTTTTAGAATACTCGTCAGCGCACCTGTAGCAGCACTCCTGCTTTCTTTTTTTTCTTTTTATAGTTGTGGGATTGAAGCAGGGGTTCATTTCAGGTCTGGGATCCCCTGCTTCCTGAGATATTTAGCTCCTTAAGGGTTGCCGGTATCTCCTGCTCAGGTTTAAATGTCTCGGTCACATAAGCCAATAGGAAGCTGTGATGTCAGCCCGTGTGTCTTTCTATTGTCCCATGTGACTGGGATATTTAAACCTGAGCACCCCCCCTTCCGATGTAACTATCTTGAGAAGCAGGGGTCCCCAGAGCTGAAATTAATGTAGTTCATCTCCAGAGACTCCCTGCTTCCAACTGGAGGGGGGGGGGGGGCGTTTTGGGGTCATTCTTAATAGTGCTTGCCTAAGGGGGCACATAACCTAGCTAAAATCCAGTCAGCCCCTCTGCACAACTCCTAGGTTTCCACCCTGTCTTTCCAATCTCTCTGCAATGGATTGCAGTATTCTCGTATTTCAGTGTACATATCCCTGCCCCATCCATACAGGCGATTTCATTCAGTGCATATAGCTATAGACGCGCACACTGGGCTGGGTGCAGACAAAAGAAAGCCCACATGTGCGTATTTACAGATGCATGTGCACACATTTCTATTGACTTTTCCACATTGGCAGCTTTTTCAGCAACTGGAGATGAAAGGACCATGAGATGCTCCAAGCTGGAAGTGCTGAGGGTAATGAGAAACACTGCACTTCAAACTCTCTCTCTCTCTGCTCCAGCATGTGCTAGGGAAAAAACCAATACTTTTTCATTTCTCTGTCTCTAAGACTGTGCTGTTGACAAAGAGGAACTGTGTAATAGGATTTAATTTTCATTTTGTATCCATTTTTCTTTCTTATTTCTTTAAGAGAAGAAATGTATCGTTTTTCTAATATGTTGCATGGATTGAGGACCATATGGTTTAATACCGTATATAGATGTAGACCATTTCATCTACTTTACTACTTCTTAGTAAATATGGAGAGCATATAAAGATAGCACTTATGAGTACATTCACGTCTCAGACAGGTCTGCAACCCTGCCTTTTCCCGTTATCCGTTAGCATACAACGCTTTTACTGCAGCTGGGGATTCTGGGTAATGACATGCAAATGATTACTCAGTGTGTATCTTTTGAAGTGGAACTTCTTTAGTGGCACCTATTCTGATGGGGCAAAACTGGAGAGATGGGGACGAAATATGAAACGGAAGTGACGTCACGGCTCCCCTCCCCCTCGCTTCCCCCACACGCCTGCTGTGACGCCGCTCCTAACGGGCGCCGCTCCCCTCACACGGCCGATCACATCGCCGCCGGGGCCACTCCTAAGGCCGCCGTTCCCCGCCTGCTGCTAACCCGCTGCCATGCCGCGCATGCGCAGTTGTGATGGCTAACCCCTCCCCTCAGCCCAGCCGCTCCAGCACATGCGTGCCGCCATTCCCCCCAGGGTGCATTGCTACAGCGGTTCCCCGGTGGGCTGGAGGCCGCTGACCCGGCTGCCGGAGGAAGCCAACACCAATGGCTGCGGGGTCTGCGTGCTGCGCAACTACCTCTTCATAGCGGGCAGCATCCGAGGCAGCGGGGACCGGGCCCAGCTCTCCAACCGGGTCTCCTGCTACAAACCGCTGACCGGCTCCTGGGACCAGGCCCGCTCTCTGTCCCAGCCGCGCTCCCAGGTCATTAGTAGCCCTGTACGGGCACTTGTACGCCATCGGGGGCGAGTGAACGTCCGCCATTGCCACCCCAGCTCCCGCTCTCATGCCGCGCATGCGCAGCAGTGATAGCGGCAGATGAGGCTGTTGGTGTTGGCTGTGCAAGGGAACGGAGAGTGGGGGGGGTTTGAACGTGCTGCGTCCCCCACAGCACCAACAGAGGGGGGGGGGGAGGAAGAGTGCCCCACGCGCATTACCGTGCCCTTCTGTAACCCCTTCGTACCTCCGCCGGGGAGCTGGCTGCAGCAGGACACGCAGCTCTACCGGGGGTAGAGAATGGGGGCTGCTCCACAGTCATGTACCTCCGGGGGGTGGGGTCAGGAGAGAGGGGGCAGGACACAGACAGAGAGACATACACACCACACAAACACTGACAGACATACACACACTGACTGACACACATACACACACACTGACTGACACAAACACATACACAAACTGCCTGACACATATACACACACACTGACTGACACACATACACACACACTGACTGATACAAACACATACACACACTGACTGACACACACACATACGCACACTGACTGACACACATACACACACACTGACTGACACACATACACACACACTGACTGACACACATACACACACACTGACTGACACACATACACACACACTGACTGACACACATACACACACACTGACTGACACAAACACACATACACACACTAACTGACACACACACATACACACACTGACTGACACACATACACACACACACTGACTGACACACATACACTAACTGACACACATACACACACACACTGACTGACACACACACATACACACACTGACTGACACACATACACACACACTAACTGACACACATACACACACACTGACTGACACACACACATACACACACTGACTGACACACACACATACACACGGACTGACACACATAGACACACACTGACTGACATACACATACACACTCACTGACTGATACACACACATACACAGACTGACACACACACAGACTGGCACAGACTGACACACACACACGCACAGACTGACACACGCACGCACGCACGCACAAACTGACACACAGACTGACACACGCAAGCACAGACTGACGCACGCACGCACAGACTGATACACGCTCACACAGACTGACAAACGCACTCACACTGACACACGCACACTCTGACACACGCACACTCTGACACACGCACGCACGCACAGACTGACACACGCACGACCAGACAGACGCACGCACAGACTGACGCACGCACGCACAGACTGGCACACGCACGCACAGACTGACACACGCACACTCTGACACACGCACGCATGCACAGAATGACACACGCATGCACAGACTGACACACGCACGCACGCCCAGACTGACGCACGCACGCACAGACTGATGCACGCATGCACAGACTGACACACGCACACACAGACTGGCAAAAGCACGCACAGACTGACACACACACACACTCTGACACACGCACACTCTGACACACGCACACACACTGACACACGCACGCACACTCTGACACACGCACACACTGACACACGCAAGCACGCACACCCCTACTGCTTCCAATAAACATGACCCCGCCAATCAAATTTACTCATGCTCTAAGCAGTAATATTATTATTGTTACTTTATATGTTGCTGACAACACACAAAGAAGTTTCACTTACTATGCGCGTGCACAGCACACAGTTTTTTTTTGCTTCATATCCATTTTAACATGGATCCCTATAAGCTTTTGCCTGCCGCATTACCCAGCTTATAGGGATCCATATTATTATGGATAGGAAGCAAAAAGTGGCATACGATCAGTGCTCATTTGCATGTAATTTCCCAGAATCCCTGGCTGCAGTAGAAGCACTGTATGCTAATGGGTAATGGAGGAAGGCAGGTTTGTGGATCTGCCTGAGACGTGAATGTGCTCACAAGTGGTATCTTTATTTGCTGCACACTGTACTTTGGAGAGATGTTGTCACTTATTTACTCACTATAACTTTCTTTGTGTCTGGTTGTCCCCACTCCCAGCTTCACATAGCACAGTCACTAAACCATCCTCACACTGATGAGACCTGAATGGTTGAAAAAGCTGTATGTGATGAGCTTTACTGGCAATGCACTTCTTTCTCAGACAAATGCTGACGGACAGCCCATGACGTATTTGAAAGTCTGATCATATCCCCTCTGCTTTCTCTCAAGCTGTATGCGCTCAGGTCTTTTAGTCTCTCTGCTCCGTTTTATTGCTTTTCTTTCCAACGCCTCAGTTTAGACGAACAAGTTGTTTATCACATCTGTTAGACGTACACAAGGGCTTATTTTTTATCTGTATGTGTGTCTATAATTAGATGTTCCACGTTAAACGATATGGATTTGCGAGGGTATGAGTACAGTATATACATTGCAAACAAGATGGAATTCCCATGGGTGTATTTGTATGTCTTCCACTGGCCCACAGATTCTGGGTAGTAATTTACAAATGAATACCAAGGCAGAGATCTCTGTTAAGGGACTCACTGTACAGTAACAAGATGTTAACGCTCCGTTATGGGTATTTTCAAAGCCTAATAACTAGAGACAGGCACATTTTTTCTTAGAATTTGAACCCGATTTGGCCTATTCCCTTCAGTTTCAACAAGTCAAATCCGACTTTTTTTCCTATCGCTGACAATCCGAGTGACTGATTACAAATCCATGGTTGGATTTTGAGAGGAGTAGTTCCATTTTCAACAATGTTTTTTTATCCAGTCACATATGTGTCAATAAATCTTTTTTTCACGGCTTTAAACCCAAACCTTGGTGAGTCCTTTGGCTGCGCACCAGTACCTCGCTCTTCTGTTGTTCCGTTTTGGTGGTGTCTCTGTGGGTGGGGGCGTGGGGGGGTGGGGGAGGTGCGGTGTTTGTATATCCCATCAGACCGCCTTCCAAATAAATGAGGGAGAGAGGCCTGTGATGTAACCTGGTCGTTATTGGCTATGCAAGGTATATTACATTTAAATAAGTCACATACCACACTTCCTAACATTATGGCCCATAAGAAATGTGCCGAGGGTTAAATGTGGACATAGGCCTGGATTCCTTTCTAGCCAAACAATGACATTGCGTTCTTCTCTTTGTATCATGCTGTGCTGTCCATGAGAAGTTCCAGAGCAGTTAAGGATAGAACTATACACCTATAGCACCTCTACATGTCTTACTTCTAATTCAGGTTACATATTTGTAATCTCTTAAATTGTATGATTATTTAATGATCATGGTTATTTGTGCATAGAACGATTTATGTTCTCTATTATAGGCTAAAGCAGTAACATTCCGGGCATTACTGAAATCCCTGCTCTCTGATTGGCTCCAATTCTGGGCATTATTCATTCAGTAATGACCGGAATTTTTGGCAACTTGCCAACTCACCTTTCAGAGATACAGGGAGAGCGCAGAATCTCTGTTCTTCTAACAGCACATGCAGGCTCTCTCTCACAGAACATGCAGGCTCTCTCTCACAGCAAATGCAGGCTCTCTCAGCACATGCAGGCTCTCTCTCACAGAACATGCAGGCTCTCTCTCATAGCACATGCAGGCTCTCTCTCACAGAACATGCAGGCTCTCTGTCACAGCACATGCAGGCTCTCTCTCACAGCACATGCAGGCTCTCTCTCTCAGCACATGCAGGCTCTCTCTCACAGAACATGCAGGCTTTCTCTCACAGCACATGCAGGCTCTCTCTCACAGAACATGCAGGCTTTCTCTCACAGCACATGCAGGCTCTCTCTCACAGCACATGCAGGCTCTCTCTCATAGCACATGCAGGCTCTCTCTCACAGCACATGCAAGCTCTCTCGCAGCACATGCAAGCTCTCTCTCACAGCACATGCAGGCTCTCTCGCAGCACATGCAGGCTCTCTCTCACAGCACATGCAGGCTCTCTCTCACAGCACATGCAGGCTCTCTGTCACAGCACATGCAGGCTCTCTCTCACAGCACATGCAAGCTCTCTCTCACAGCACATGCAGGCTCTCTCACAGCACATGCAGGCTCTCTCTCATAGCACATGCAGGCTCTCTCTCACAGCACATGCAAGCTCTCTCGCAGAACATGCAGGCTCTCTCGCAGCACATGCAGGCTCTCTCTCACAGCACATGCAGGCTCTCTCTCACAGCACATGCAGGCTCTCTGTCACAGCACATGCAGGCTCTCTGTCACAGCACATGCAGGCTCTCTCTCACAGCACATGCAGGCTCTCTCACAGCACATGCAGGCTCTCTCTCACAGCACATGCAGGCTCTCTCTCACAGCACATGCAGGCTCTCTCTCACAGCACATGCAGGCGCTCTCTCACAGCACATGCAGACTCTCTCTCACAGCACATGCAGGCGCTCTCTCACAGCACATGCAGGCTCTCTCTCACAGCACATGCAGGCTCTCTGTCACAGCATATGCAGGCTCTCTCTCACAGCACATGCAGGCTCTCTCTCACAGCACATGCAGGCGCTCTCTCACAGCACATGCAGGCTCTCTCTCACAGCACATGCAGGCTCTCTCTCACAGCACATGCAGGCTCTCTCTCACAGCACATGCAGGCTCACTCTCACAGCACATGCAGGCTCTCTCACAGCTGCTAGTGCTATCAGAAGCTGGCGGGTCCCAAATAGTAACTTTGTTACTTGCAACAAAGTAATATTTCTTCCACCACTTGTATAGCTTGTGCTAAGGTAATTTTTATCTGTTTTTTTTTAGTTTGTAGTTAAAATCACTGTCCCCAACTTCTCTTCCCATTCTCCCCTTCACCCACCTCTTCCCCCCACTTCTCCCCGTCATCCCTTCCCCCCTCAACACCTCCCCCTACCCTCACCCCCTCACCTCTCTCCCCCCCTCACCTCCCTTTCTCCCCCCTCACCTCTCTTTCTCTCCCCCTCACTTCTCTCTCCCCCTCACCTCTCTCTCTCCCCCTCACCCCTCTCTCTCCCCCTCACCTCTCTCTCCCCCTCACCTCTCTTTCTCCCCCCCTCACCTCTCTCCCCCTCACCTCTCTCTCTCACCCTCACCTCTCTCTCTCCCCCTCACCTCTCTCTCCCCCCTCACCTCTCTCCCCCCCTCACCTCTCTCCCCCCTCACCTCGCTCCCCCCTCACCTCGCTCCCCCCACCTCTCTCTCTCTTCTCCCCTCCTCCACCTCTTAACCCCCCCTCACCTATCTCTTCTCCCCCATCCTTGCCTCTCTCCTCCTCCCTCGCCCCCTCACCTCTCTCTTCTCCCACCCCTCATCTCTCTCTCTTCTCCCCACTCACCTCTCTCTCTTCTTCCTCCCCCTCTCCCCCCCTCTCCCCCCACCCCCACCTCTCCCCCCACCCCCACCTCTCCCCCCCACCTCTCTGCCCTCTCATTTGCTACTTTACTTCTTTTTCCTACACAGGCGCATCAGTGTAGTTCCGAGTTATATATCTTTACAACAGTGTCTATTATTTTATGAAAAAAGCCTACATTTAGTCTATAATAGTATTAATTCCCTCAGAACAGGGCATTATTGGCCAGTAATGCCCTGTTCTTCAGGGATTATTACTTAAATAGAGTGATCAATATTTACATATCTCAAAAATATCTAATAACATGTGATATTAATATGCCCGTGTCTAATTCCTGATAATTAATGTTCATATTGCAAGCATATGTATGCATCTTTTTGTCCCTAATATTATCTCTGTCTTTCAGTATATTCAATGTAACTATGGATTGGTTTAATGTGAATCCAATTTTGGGTAGAGATATACAAGTCAGGCGCTCTCAACATTTACCATATACTTATGCAGACAACGATTTTTTGATTAAATGCATCCCTTTTTAATATTTCTGTATTCATGATTTATTGACACTTTTAAAGTTAGGTTTAGCCTGGTCTTTATTTGTCTACGACATTTATTAAAGTATATTGTAGTGTAGTTTTATTATATGTAATTGGTAGGGCCTCGCATTCCCAACAATTCCCATAGCGATCAGTTGAATTGACTAGGCTATTTATAGGGAGGGGTAGAGGTGACGACAACCCTGAAGAAGCTGTTTTCGTGTCACACGCATAGGGTTTGTTCCCTGGACATTTAGGATACCCCTGAGCATACACAGCCGCTGGAACTTTTCAAGCAGCACACGCAACGCTTTCTCCGCTGATGTCATCTGGCAGAGACGACGAGGAGACTCGAGACTGCAGCGTGCAGCAACATCTCGCTACCTGTGTGTACCGAGCTGGGCGGTTTCCCTGAAAAGGCCTTTTTTATCTTCAAGATTGTAAATTACGCTCGAACACTGCGGATACACTTCTTTTAACAGTAATACCCTGTGCCCCGTTTCTTAATCTAGTTCTACATATACAATGAGTATCAGTGACCCACTCACCTGCATGCCCAACATGTGTGGATTGCCGTGCATAAAACTCAAGTGGAACATTTGTGAGTGCCACGTCCATACAGTACAACATCAGGCACCCCGATATTTTCTTGATATACTACACCAGGTTGTATTTTTTCCATAACTGTTTGCGCTTAGGGCAACTTCCGAACATTTCTTTTTCCCTTTGAGGATTCGGTGTGGGCGTCCCAGACTAAAAACAGCAACCGTTATTAGGGACAAACAGTCCAGTCATTTATATCAGTTTTTGTTATATTAACATTTGAATTAATTGTATTACATATATTTGCGCTATGCACTTGTATAGATAAGATTGTGGATTTATGAGCTATATACACACACACACACACACACACACACACACACGAACACGAACACGAACACGAACACACACACACACACACACACACACGAACACACACACACACACACACACACACACACGAACACACACACACACACACACACACACACACGAACACACACACACACACACACACACACACACGAACACACACACACACACACACACACACACACACACACACACACACGAACACACACACACACACACACACACACACACACACACACAAACACACCCACGAACACACACACACACACACACACACACATACACCAAGGCACAGGATAAGAGGCTAGTGGTATATAGAGAGAGTAAATACATCTCAGGTGATATGAAGTCCTGTAAAGAAACAATATAACCCTGAAGGAAAAGAGTAATGGGACCAAGCCCACCACTCACAACCTCATTGAGATAGTTCCAGGACCACTACTATAACACATGAAGCAATAGCGAGAATATACTCACAATTATGAGTTTATTTCAAGGTACCTTTTTAATATTATTGTGGTGTTATAGGAATTGTCTGTGTTTTATGTTTGTTAAAGTTTTTAGTATTGAAGTTTTTTTCCCTTTCTATAGAGTATGTATTTATGTTTTTTAGAATTTAAGTTTTTTTTTCTATAGCGTATGTATTTATGTTTGTTAAAGTTGCTTTGGTATTGAAGATTTTTATCTAGTTGAGGCCCACCCCCGGTTATTGGTCCCTGTGGGAAAGGATGACGCCTGGTGGGCGAGTCCTGCGCTCGCTTTCACATTGGGCCTTTGGCTCATCTAAGGGCAGAACGGGAGTTCCTGAAGTGACCCTCAGGGAACCAGTGTTGTGAGTATGCGCGGTCGATGTGACGTCAGACCGTTTTTGGCGCGAAACAGAACCCTTTCGAATGTGTATTTAAGGTATGTTGGTTTGTTTGATATATACACCGTGATAAAGTGCAACGCGCACGAAACGTGTAGGAGGGCTGTCTATTCCTCCATTTTTAATAGACTCAATAAAGAAATAATTTTTGATATCATCTTTGAACCCACTCTCTTTGCTGTGCACGGTATCTCCTATTTTTGTGCACCCTATATACTACCTTTATCTACACATACAGTATGTGGTGCCTTGTTTTCTGAACTGATATATATATATATGGCTTTATTTACGTTAAATAAATCATCACACGGTGTAATATGTCATGTGTTGTTGTTCATCTGAGGTTGTATTTACCTAATTTTAAGACCTGCTAAGGAACAGATGATTGTTATAATGTCCTGATATGTAAAACCATAGAATTCAAAGAGGGTGTACTTTCTTTTTCACATACTGTAACTGAATACACACATATACATGTACATATATATGTGTATATGGTCGGGGACGAATGGACGGTGCCGTTCTGTTGCTAACGAGGTGCTTTTGTTTGTGCGAGCTTTCGAGATGCACTGGCCTCTTCTTTTGGCGATGTAACACCACCGGATGAAGAGATCAGTGTATCTCGAAAGCTCGCACAAATAAAAGCATTTTGTTAGCCATAGAACGGTATTGTCTATTCATTTTTTATTTTATATATATTAATATTTTCTGCGCTGCACAAAACCATACATGATTGGAACATGGAACGTGAACGGTCTGAACGCAGGAAAATTGGACATTGTGAAAAGGGAAATTAATCTACTGAACATCGACATATTGGGCATCAGTAAAATACATTGGACTGGCAAGGGCTTCTTCAATTCCGGTGAGCACACGGTGTATTACTCTGGCAATGACACCACCAGATGGCAAGGAGTGGGCTTTATCATGAACAAGAAAATTGCCAAAGCCATCGAGTGTTATCAGACACTCAGCGACTGAATAATGGCCATCCGAATCAGAGGGAAACCTCTTGACATCACGGTTTTGGAAATATACTCCCCAACAGCAGACGCACCTGAAGAGGAAGTGGAAGATTTCTATGGTGAACTTCAGGATGCCCTAAGCCAAACACCCAATAAGGACATTATCTACATTATTGGTGATTTCAACTCCAAAGTGGGAACTATGGCAGAACCAGAAATCGTTGGAAGATTCCATTTAGGAGTGCGGAACGAGGCAGGAGACCGACTGGTTCAATTCTATCAAGAACATCGGCTAACGATCACCAACACTTGGTTCGAACAACCCAAACGGAAGCTGTACACCTGGACATCACCAAGTGGAGAACACAGAAACCAAATCGACTACATCCTGTTTCAGAAGAAGTGGCAGAGCTCGATCTTGGCTGTGAAGACATACCCTGGTGCTGATTGCGGATCCAATCACCAACTACTGGTAGCCACAGTCAAACTCAGACTCTGCAACAACAAACAAACAACAGCCACAAAGAAATTAGACACAGACAAGATCAGCCACGCAGTCGAAGTAAAGAACAGATTTGACCTCCTCGCTACAGAAGAAAGGCACCCAGACGAGCTGTGGGAAGAAGTGAAAGCATGCGTTATCAAAACAGCCTTAGAACATGTCCTATACAAGAAACCATCAAAATCAGCCCAGTGGATTTCCGATTTGACCATCAGCATCGCAGAAGAGAGTAGGAAGGCCAAAGCTTGGTGGGAAAATAGGCGGCAGAAACATCAACGACCTCCAATACGCCTACAATACCACCCTGCTGGCTAAAAACAAAGAGGATCTTGAACATCTGATCATGAAAATCAAAGAAGAAAGTGAGAGAAGAAAGGTTGGACTGTGCCTGAACATTAAGAAGACAAAGATCATGACAACAGCAAAAAATCCGAACGTTAATATCAAGATCAACAATGAAGAAATTGAAGTGGTTAAAGATTTCATCTTTCTTGGCTCCAAAATTGATTTTGATGGCGACTGCACCCCTGAGGACAAGAAATGGCTGACAGTTGGAAGAAATGCGATGGTCAGTATGAACAACATCTGGAAGATGAGTAAAGACATCAGCCTAGCAACCAAATGCAGATTGGTCAGTGCGATCGTTTTCCCAATAGCAACATACGGCTGCGAAACCTGGACTCTGAGAAAGGCAGACAGGCGAAAGATCGATGCATTTGAACTGTGGTGCGGGACACATCTGCTATGCATTCCATGGACAGCCAGAATAATGAACCAAGCAGTTCTGGAATGGCTCAAACTGAAAATCTCACTGGAGGCTAAGATAACAAAGCAAAAGCACTCCTACTTTGGTCACATCATGCGAAGCAAGTCGCTTGAGAAGGACGTCATGCTTGGAATGATCAGTGGCAAAAGAGGAAGAGACCGCCCAAGAACTCGCTGGCTAGATACCATCAAGAAAGATACTGGAATGAACATAGCAGAATTGAAAGAAGCCGTGAGCGATCGAAAGACATGGAGAACACTGATCCGTAGAGTGGCCGAGAGTCGTACTCGACTGAATGGATAAGAAGAAGATGTGTGTGTGTGTGTATATGTATGTATGTATGTATGTGTATGTTTATATATATATATATATATATATATATATATATATATATATATATATATAAATATATATTTATATATATATATATATATATATATATATATATATATATATATATATATATATATATATATATATAGTGAGGATCCGGCACTTGACCGCCTGTACCACTAAACTTTTGCATCAGTATATAGGGTGCAGACTGTCCAGGTGTCAGCAAGGCAGGACATAAGAAAACAGGACAGGCACTCCAAGATCCAACGGTGAAATGTATTCCTCTGCGTGTGCTCTTGTAGTTAATTCCATAATTGGGGACATTTAATGGGATCTGGTGATGCATGCAACATTTATAAGTAATTGTGCGCATAACAAAGTGCTCTATCCTTCTTAAAACAGCTTCGAATATAAGAAGCTTGTCAAACACGTGTCTTCATTATATGTTTAATGTGTGTATTACATGTGCATGGGTATAATAGGGACAGGGCATGGTGTATATATTTGTGTTAACTGAAGATGTCAAATGACACTGTGCATCCTTCGCCTGTTCAAAATAACAAATAGGCCAAAAATAACTGCAGACAGCAAAAACATTGCTTACCATCACCCAAACTATGATTAATTTAAATAAGGTTACATTTTAGAGCAGCTCCATTCCCTAGCACCGGTATATTTCTGGCTAATACAGCATAAACCTGTTCAAGGCCTTCAGAAATGTGGTAGCTTTAGTATTACCTGTTCAGAAACGTATTATATTACTCAATAAACTATCGTAACAGCTGTCTGTGAGTGGGTTTAATGGCTATGCTCTTCTTTAACTCAGGCTGTGCGGAAAAGCTGTGTAATGTGGCAGGCATAAGCTTAAAGAGCCCCATGTTAAAATGGATTTGAAGCAAAAGGTAACACTGTGCTCATTTGCACGTCATTTCCCAGAATCTCTAGCTGCAGTGGAAGCACTGAAGGCTAGGAGATAATGGTGCTACGCAGGGTTGCAGACCTGTCTGAGATGTGTGTATGTGCTCACACATGGTATTTTTATTTATTCAGTAAACTGTGAAATGCCGTAAAGTCATCTTCTTTTGTCTAGAACGGATCATAAATCTTCTAGAGCAGGGATTCTCAAATGTTTCCTTGTTGTGGACCACTTCAATATGAATTATTGTGTGGGGGGCACCATACTTACTTAGTTGTGTATAAATATTATACTGTAGGTCCATAGTTAATCATTAATATACTGTACTATATCAATGGTAAATAATGGACCTACCGTAGGACAAACAACCATCCTTTAGCACTAATCTGCTGGAAGCAATAGAAAAAGCACTGGCGGTCTGTATTGAATTTTGAAAGGTTTCAGCGATCACCAGTAGAGTCCCCTGGGGCCACCAGTGGACCAGGGACCGAGGGCAAACATATTTAATATGGGCCATAATAGGCATAGGCCATGTGCATGTCAGACCTCCCAACAGTTTGCAAGTGAAGATAGGCATGCTTTAGTTCCCCTCTCGTCCCACGGCTATTGCTTACATTATGGAGTTTACAAAATGCAAATGTCAGTAAATCTTTGAATGAATTTTTCCTGACTTTATACGCTCATTATGATGAAGATCCCCTCCTGCTAACATGTTTATGTAATATACAGTAGATCTACTGTATTTTCTTTTGTGGTATATTATCAGTCCTACAGCTGTTCTAGTTAGCTAAAGGCTTCAATCATTAACCAATGGTTGCAAATAATGGAGCAATTCAATCCTCAGCATTTAATCTGTCTTCATGCAAAACCTCCGCAAGTGATACCTTCTAAGTAGACATATCTGATGGTTATTATACAGTAGTATGTGTGTGCTTTAATTGTTAGGACAGATCATTTATACAGAATATGTGTATGTGAAATCACTGACCAGGATGATAATGGGGGCAGGTCATGTGGGTGTACTAACTATTCAGAAATCTTAAAAGGAACAGGGCAAGAGTTAGGGACAGGGCATTTTCATGCGTGTGTTTTAACTGTCCAGGAATATTGTCGGCACAGGGCATGTGTATGTGAGTGTATCAATAGATATATTAAGGGTGTGACATGTCTGCCGGTGTATTAGCTGTGAAGCAAGATAATAGGTGCGTGCGTGTATGTGTGTGCATTAACTGTCCAGAGAGATGAGAAGAAAAGGACGTGGTATTTCTAGGAGATCTGAGACCAGACCAAGTTGGATAATTGCTATTTTTCCGCTGGTAAGGTTGCTCTAAGCAACCAGGGAATAAACACAAACTCCTGGTTCGCACGCCATGTGCCACCTTTCTAATTAGAGAATTGTATTCTGACACAGGCAGCTTGAATAACTCTTAGCTGTTTGAGTGCCTGAGTGCTAAGTAATTATTGCTGGGTATAGAAGCTTTGAGCTGGTGCTATTAACACTTCACTGCCAAACAGAATGTCCGAACGTATTGGGGGATGTATTATTTCATATGATATTTCATTCATTTCATATTATATAATATGATATTTCATTAATTTAATATGATATAATACGATATTCCATTCATTTCATATGATATACAATAATATGATATTCCATTCATTTCATATGAGAGAGACTGTACATACAGTATTACTGCGCTCCTCCCTTTAGAAGTTTGCTGCTGGTAAAGGGATTGGCCTTCCATGTACTGTATGGAAATACATTTCTTTTGCTATTCATTTCATATGATATGATACACTAGCATTCCTCTAGCACTAGCATTAGCAGTGAGAAATCGTCTACTGTCATCCACATGCCAACAACTATCCCATTTGACCCCTCTGCCAGAGAGTTTAGCCAGTTACTTGTCCCTGTAGCAGTGAATGAATTAAGTGAATAACATCCTTTATCCCCGTGAAGCAATAGGTTTTACTCCTTTTTGATTTGTTGTAGGGTACGATATCTTTTAAGGGACAAACATTCAAATTCTTCATAGATGAAATTGTAGGGTACAAAGCTTTCGACGCCTCATAGGTTCCTCATCTAGAATTATGGGCCAGACTGCAGTCTGTACCGTCTTTACACACTCAGAATGTGTCAAATGTATTACTTTCGGTGTGGTGCATGGGACCAAGGAGTCCCTGAGGCCAACTAATAGTAAGTAGAATTGTGTGGGGTCCCAGTACCCAAAAAACCCACAGTAAGCAAATGGTATGAATTAAAAAAAGATGCTGTATTTTGGTTTTAAAGTATTTGCAAGTGATCAATTGATACAATTTAGAGGTAAAGACACAAGTGCGAGGGTGCTTTTAATGAGAAAATGATTCTCCAAGCAGACTAATCAATTCGCCTGGATTGCTATGCTAGAACAGCCATACGATTACCGGTTTTGCCTGATTATAAGTGTAGCCAGGACTGGTTTCTGGCTACCAGTCTGCCCCCTCCTGGCAGTAAACTCTGGTAAGGCTTCCAGGAGTTATCCTGGGTTTTCCCCACTCACAGTAGCTTCTCCATTGACAGGGGAGGTGGTGGAACTAGGCCTGTGTGTGTCCAATCAGGGACTCAGACCTAGGCACCTACTTCCCTTTTACTTAAGGAGCTGCACAGCTAAATTTAGTCAGTGCCTCTACCTCCTTGAGAGCGGCTGGTCTACCCATAACAATTGTGCAGGGCTCTGCCAATCTGTATTCCCTCCCCAGGGGAGTGGAAGGGAGACTATACCCCTTAGGCTACGCTTATAGTGCCGGCGACGCGACGGTCAGGCGACGGTCGCTGGAAAATCAAATAGAGATGATTTCCAGCGATCGCGACCAATCCGTCGTGCCGTGCTTACTATAAGCCTTACTCCACCAGGGAGTAAGGGAAGAGCAAGGACTGCTTCAGGTCCCCCTGGCCTGGAGTGGAAGTCCAGGGTACATCCTGAGGGTGAAGCCCCACGAAGTGAAGTATGCTGTGTATGTTGTTCCATTTGCCAGTGTACTTACTAAAGTGATCCTGTTGAAAGATATCGTCCTGCCTGAGACTACAACCTATCAGGGGGAGAGGAAGTAAGTTCTCCGGCAGGGATTGTCCCCACATCCCTGGGGCCTGCAAGAGATGGAGGCGCTGTCACCGTGAGAGAGAATCAGTTATTATCCCAGAAGCCTGCCCTGTTCTCCCCTACAACAACGCGGGAAGCTCAGATCTACTGTGAGCCAGCAGGTATGCACCACACCACACTGTGTAATGGCGAAATCTCCCAGAGAGGGGGGGAACACTGTTACTTAAGGCAAGGTTATTTTCAATAAAATTAAGTTGAAAAGTTCCTACTCACCTTATAATCAGGCCCCGCCCACTTTGCGAGCCAATCAGCAGTCAGATGTATGAGGTAAGAGGATAAAATGGAGGAAGCTCCACCTTAGGATCCTGAAGCAGCCATGTTGCTCGTGGCAGGAATCTCAGGAAGACACACAGAGAGACAGCGACAGAGACAGACACAGTGACAGACACAGGGAGAGAGACACACAGAGAGGGACAAAGAGAGAGACACAGAGAGAGAGAGACAGAGACACTGTGTGTGTGTGCGCGCGCGTGTGTGTGTGTGTAAACTTTTTTCTTTCCAGCTACTACTGAAATAGGGGGGGGGGGTCGCCTTATATTCAGGGTCACCCTATAATTGGGCAAATACGGTATATGCTGAGACCCCACACATTTCTACTGGCTCATAGGTTTGTTCTTCAGGTATAAGGTGGTGACCACTATATGCTTTAAAAAGCTCGGCACACTATACTTTCGTCTATGAAGAACCCTAATGTGGGGTCCTCTAAAAGATATCCCGACCGTCCGTCAAGGAATCTACATCAGGACCAATACAGCTACTCTTTTATAACACTGTCTAGTAAATGTGGGCCCTAACTTCTATAGAGTTTATCCATGCAATTCCTCCAAAAATGTCTACAAGAAAGTCAGAAGAAAGTAACGCGTTGCAATGTGGGACGATCAGGCTGGAAATAGGTTAAGAAATACTCTGCATTACAGATCAGCAAAGGAAGGGGCTATAGCAGGAATCGTCAAACAGATGTATCCGTGTTGGTTTCACATCTCCTTGCCCTTCATTCTAATGTATGACAGGACACGTTGACCTGAATAGTCTAGTTTATTTAACAAGAGAATTGAAAAGGTCACAGCAGTGTGGTGCTATTCACCTGCAATTTTTGTAAGATCAAAGACTGATTAAACATGGGGGTTATTCATCAAGGCAGAAAAGAGGCACTGCAAGGGGTCATGGTGAATGCATATGAGACGTATAGTTCTAGCCAAGGGAGTTACCCAAATGCTTGATTAAAAGGTGTGTTTTAAGATAGGCTTTAAAGGTGGAGAGAGAGAGTGCCAGTCAGATATTGAGGGGAAGGACATTCGAGGTGTGTGGGGCAGTGAGTGAGAAAGGTTTTTGGATGGGAGAGGGCTTTAAATACAAAAGGAGTAGACATAAGACATCCTTGAGCAGAACGCAACAGTTGGGAAGGAGTATAGTGAGAAATTAGGGCTGAGATGTAAGGAGGGGTAGAGGAGTGTATAGCCTTAAAATAGAGAAAGATAATTTTGTAAGTAATACAGGATTTAATAAGAAGCCATAAGAGCAATTTCAGCAGGAAAGAAGCTGAGACATACAGTATTTAGGAGAGACTAACATGATTCTAGCAGCAGTGTTTAGGATAGATTGTAGGGGAGACAGCTGAACAGTAGAAGGTTACAATAGTCAGGACGGGAGAGAATGTGGGCCTGTGTTAGAATTTTAGTAGTAGAGCGACAGAGGAAAGGGCGTGTCTTGGCAATGTTATGAAGGAAAAATCTACAGGTTTTAGCTACATTGTGAATGTGAGGGAGCGTTATTTCCCTTTTCCGCTCCTCTTTCTCTCCACTCAAGCTACAGACTTTTTTCAAGGTCTGGAAACGAGTAACGACAAATTATTGGACGATAACGCAACATTTTCCGACATTAACGTGACAGTAACGTGACATTTACCCTAAGTTTATGACTTTGAGATGTACCATATTTTCCCGATTGTAGGGCGTCCCTGAATATAAAGCGATCCCCTAATTTCAGGAGTAGCTGGAAAGAAAACAGCTTAGACATATATATTTAGGGTCTATTCCCTAAAGTCTCTCAACTGCAGAACTGTGGAAATCCAGTACAAAAATAGCCCCATATTTATCATAGAAAGTGAATCCTTGAAAGTAATGGGATTTTCCTGCTGGCAAATCTGGTGCAATTCTTTTGCACTGGTTTTTGACCAAGTTTTGCAGCTTGGAGATTTTAGAACATAACCCCCTGACTTCCTATCTCAGGACATTTTGGACTGATATTATTATACTCTAATGAATCAGCCGCATTTTGTTCAAAACATGTAAAAGTCTAACACTGTGGGTGGGAGGGGGCGTTTATCAAAGTCTTCCAGCTGCTAAACTGATAAAGGAATGTCGAACCAGAGTATCCCAGACAACATCGCGTAGGTTTCAATGTGAATGCTTTACCAAATAATTCTGGTGTCATTCTTTTGGCCCAGTTTTGCAGACAGAAGACTTTGATATGTAGTCCTCGGTATCACCACTACCATTACTGTTTGATTGGTAAAGGTGGGAAAGTCCAGGTGGGCATAATCCGAGCCTCCCCTGAACTCCCACGATCCAAATTCCTCAGAACCTTAGCTCAGACCTTTCTTTCCAAATCCGTGGGAGGGGGGAGAGGAGGATAACAAAGGTCTAAATATTAATGACGTAACCAAAATACATTATACCAAGCAACGGCGAACTTCATGGTTTCCTTCTGGGTGCCGCCATGTTCCGTGTCCGGCATCTCTCTGCTACACAACTGTCCCCTTCTGGGATGTCATTTAGGACTCTGCCTGTGACCATTTTATTACAGCAGGAGGGGGTTGTTTTAAAGATTGTGATTTTAATATTAAATATTACTTTACTGTTTACACAAAGTAATATAGAGAAGATTTTTTATTTATTTATGTATAAAATGTTTTACCAGGAAGTACTGTAATAGATTGAGATTTACCTCTCGTTTTCACGTATGTCCTGGGCACAGAGTTATGATGACCAATACTTCATGTTTGCATTAATTGAACATTATGTATAAAGACATTACATGAACAGTGTAACATATTTTACCATTTAAATATCCATATAAAGAAAGGCGCACAGCAAAAAGAGAGAGTGGGTCAAAGCTACTAAAAAATAACCTTTATTGGTCCATAAAAGAGAGAGGGAGGAATCCCACAATCTGATATACACGTGTGACATATGAGTGTTCCAGGGCCCATCAAAATGAGGTTCTGTGCAGGGATTATTTCCTTTGCCCAGTCCCTTCAGGGAATATAGGTCCCCATTAAGGAAACCATATCACAGGATCAGTGTCATCATTTACTTATTACCCCCTATGGTGTTGTGGATTTATTCTGGATCAATATAAGGTCATACCTAACGGACCTGGCATTGCAGCGCAGGTTCCACATTGAGAATTCAATATTTTACCTTTTAGGCTGAGTCCATAGGGACTCCAGCCGTGTGGAGGCACCTTAGTCCGCGAGCCGTCCGGGGGTGTTTCTGGGGGTGGTCCAGTGACGTCACGGAGCTGGTTCGCTCTCATTGGGCGATCCGCTCACGTGACCGGCCCTCCGCTCCCGTCAGCGCGCAAACTAAAAATGTCTTGTCTGCTACGCCTCCGCACGACTGCGGACGCGTGCCCGAGCCCCTGCTAAAGCCGCTCTCATTGCGGCTGCAGGGGCTCACTGACAAGCGTCAGCGCGCCTCAGCACGGGTCAGCGCCTAAGCGCTGACCCTGGACTCAGCCTTAGACGTATGAAGCAGTTACAGTCCAGATTAAAATGTGAGACCGCTTTAGTTGTAAAAGAACTTAGACTGGTGACTTTGAGAGTCTCAGGTAGAATCTGAGGTGAAAAAAACAGAACAGAAAAACCTTAATAACTTTAATACATCTACAACCAGTGGCGGATTTCCCATTAGGCCCGGGCCTACGGCGGCACAAATGCCGTACACATACTGTATGCTGTGTTCTCAGGTCCATCGGGCCTTATGGGAAGGCCCTTAGCTGTGCAGCCGTCTCCTTGCTGCCTCCCGCCTTCTGAATCGTGCGTCATCGTGATGTCACAGGGTGTCATGGTGCCATGTCAATGTGGTGTCGCGGCATCAAATGATGCCATGATGTTGCGTTACCACAGCAACACTCTGCCACGTGGGTAACGTCCACGATGTCATTTGACGCTGCGATTCCGAAGGAGAAGAAGAGCGGCAACAAGGTGCTAAGTGCCACGGTGCAGCCGCCACAGCGAAGTGCCACGGGGCAGCCGCCACAGCGAAGTGCCACGGGGAAGCCGCCACAGCGAAGTGCCACGGTACAGCCGCCACAGCGAAGTGCCACGGGGCAGCCGCCACAGCGAAGTGCCACGGTGCGGCGGATTTTAAAATGCAACAATAGTCTACAATATTCCCTATCTTGCATTTAAAAATCTAAATTATAGAAAGAAACAAGGAGTGAACTGCGCTCTATAAATTGTGAACAAAGTAGTGTATTCTTACAGTGATAAAGTGATTAAATATATATATACAGTAAACCTGTTACTTTGTGAAGGTGTGCAGCTGTATTCGTGGAATGGCTCCACAGACCAACCAGAAGAACAAATACAAAAGAAACAGCGCAAAAGACTTCATAGTGTAGTATGAATATAAAATTATATTGGTAAAACAGGTGAGTATTGCACGTACATCAGATAAAATAATTACTGGCAGTACATGTATATGGACATGTTACCAATCAGAACCACGGGTGGAACGGGCGATCATCAGGTGGATATTCTCTCCTTCCCCTCTCCTTTGGTGAATCAAGGCTGCTGTGGTGTATGGTGTTACCCCGACATCCAGTTTCAGCAGCCCGGTAGATTTCGTCTGCTGTGCGGCTGTTGATCCAGCGAGACAGGCTCTCACCCTGTATCTCTCGGCGTGTGACGTCAGACTCCGGCGCACGTCAATGACGTCATCTGGTAGCGTCTTCACGATCTCAGCCGGTCAGGGAGGCAGCGGGCGAGAACGGAGATTAATGAAGGGTGTATACAGGATACAAATGCACAGTGGTTAGTACTAGCTTCTCTAGCTTCTCTAGCTTCTCTAGTACTACCCACTGTGCATTTGTATCCTGTATACACCCTTCATTAATCTCCGTTCCCGCCCGCTGCCTCCCTGACCGGCTGAGATCGTGAAGACGCTACCAGATGACGTCATTGACGTGCGCCGGAGTGTGACGTCACACGCCGAGAGATACAGGGTGAGAGCCTGTCTCGCTGGATCAACAGCCGCACAGCAGACGAACTCCACCGGGCTGCTGAAACTGGATGCCGTGAGCCTGCCCCGCTGAAACAACAGCTGTGAAGTAGACGAATTCCACCGGACCACTGCAGCTGGATGTCGGGGTAACACCATACACCACAGCAGCCTTGATTCACCAAAGGAGAGGGGAAGGAGAGAATATCCACCTGATGATCGCCCGTTCCACCCGTGGTTCTGATTGGTAACATGTCCATATACATGTACTGCCAGTAATTATTTTATCTGATGTACGTGCAATACTCACCTGTTTTACCAATATAATTTTATATTCACACTACACTATGAGGTCTTTTGCGCTGTTTCTTTTGTATTTGAAAAATCTAAATTATAATCACTATTTCCTTCTTATTTTAAGCTGGCAGGGAGGTGCGAGGGGAAAAGATTGCGCTCCCCTTCCCTAACAGAACTTTATATGAGGTCATACATAATATAAGAGATGACGAATCATCCTTTAAAAAAATAAAATAAAATATATATATATTTGTAGATATATTTCTACATAGAAAAAAAACGGTGATTCTTTCAAAGCTTCTACAGTGATACCTTCCATGAGCAGTCTATTAAACTACTTCCTATTACCTTGGCAGTGATCTGGGCATATAGCGAACTGTTTGGGCGTATTGCCAAATTACATTGAAAATAAAAACCTTTTACTAGTTAACAATAACATTTTATTCTGTTTCTGTACATTATTTATCTAAACAAAAAAAAAATAATTCTTATAATTTTTATAAAATATACTGGTACTCCAGATATATTTTTCTTAATCTTATTAACCGTATTCAATGTTAAATCAATCAATGCTATAGAGTGGTATGATATTTCACTCAATAGCCATGGAACAGTTTTACCTCTAATATTAACCAAATAATTAAATATACGTAATCACAACCAAAAAACAAAACAGCTTAACATGTATAACTCGGTTGAGAATGTGGGCAAAGAGCTCCCGACATCTCGCACAAAAACAAAGCAGAAACATAATGACCATAAAATGTCAATTTTTTTTAAATATTTGACTTTGAACAAGTCTTAGTACTTTGTAATACATTTAAAAAAACCAATGCATTCTTTAATTTCTCTTGAATTTTATGAGGTTTACCTGGGTTTTTTCTTTTTTTTTTACATCTTGCCCAAAATGTTGTACATATTCTATTCCGACTATCCTGACCTATAATTAATCGCATTTCTTGCTCGGATTAAAACCATTCTGGTCAGAAATTGACATTCATTTTTCTCTTTATGGGTGCCAAATTTATTTTCATCAATTTCTTTAAATACATCCATAACCTGCTTCCATAGGGAACCCCATATTTCTACACCCCCTAGATCTGTGGGTGTTATCAGAGGATCTTTACATTTATTAGCCTGTTTCTGGTTCAAATCTATATTAGATTACACAGTAACCCAAAAGAATTTGCTGCTTTTGGTACTTTACCCAAGCTTTTCCTCTAGGTAAAATCATCCATGTATTGATCAATCCTCTGTCTAGTGCCTGTTAAAATAGGTAGAACCCCTCCTCAGAACAATTTATTCAGAAACTTTTTGGGAATTCTGGACTTAGGAGTGCGTGCCACAGGTCTTATCGTCTTGGTGATGCCCATATATCGTCTTGACACTGCCCAAGAGCATCTCTCGTGTCTCTTAACAAATCAAATGAACCTGGGAACGTCTTATCACCGCTGTTTCTTTTCTTCTGGCTCTTTCTTTGCTGTTAGTTCTTTTGATCTTTCTTTGCTTTTCAACCGCGATGCTGTTCACGTCTTTTTCAATACCTTATTTTAATGCTGAATTTCGGTAGCTGTGATGTCTTAGAAGTGTCAAGTAACATGGGGCTCTAGGAATCGTTAGGTATGCGTGTGCTGCTTTTTTTCTGTCTGAAATGCAACATCTCCCCTGCTCAAATCACTATCCTGGCTTCCTATCAAATTCCGCATTTCGCACTCAATTCTCCTCCTCACTTTTAAAGCTTTACACTCTTCTGCCCCTCCTTACATCTCAGTCCTAATTTCTCGCTATGCACCATCCCGACTCTTGCGTTCCGCTCAAGGGTGTCTTCTCTCTACCAACTTTGTATCAAAAGCCCTCTCCCACCTTAAACCTTTCCCACTGACTGCCCCACACCTCTGGAATGCCCTTCCTCTCAATATCAGACTAGCACCCTCTCTATCCACTTTTAAAACCCACCTTAAGACACACCTGCTTAACGAAGCATATGAGTAGCACCACAACTAATACTATACACATAATACATAAAGCTTGGCCCCTGCAGATGCACTTACCAGAACTCCCTCCTACTGTCTCTGTACATTCTTCCTACCTACCAATTAGATTGTAAGCTCTTCGGAGCAGGGACTCCTCCTCCCAAATGTTACTTTTATGTCTGAAGCACTTATTCCCATGATCTGTTATTTGTATTATTTGTTATTTATATGATTGTCACGTGTATGACTACTGTAAAGCGCTATGTACATTAATGGCGCTATTTAAATAAAGACATACGTACATATTTATGAAGCGTAAGTCTACTGATTAGAGATTGACGAATTTTGGGGGCAGATTTGGATCTGCAGCGAAACAACCGATTCCTTTGGCCCGCGTATTTCCGTGGATTAATCTCAGAAAGGGTGATTGGCGTTTTGCGAATTTATTATTATTACCAATACACTCCGCAAACCATTGGCGAATTCTTAATTGCTCAATCCGCGGAGTGGATTCCACAAATCCGGCCACGGATTGTATCCAATGGTGGATTTTGATAAATCCGCGTGGAATAAAACCGACCAAATCCGTCCGTGGATTTTACACTGCGAAACGGATTTTGGAGGGGAAATGCGAGACAATCCGTGAAACGGATTTGGGTGGATTCGCCCATCTCTACTACTGATGTAGAATTTTGTTAGTGTTCAGCATTAAAAAAAGACTTACGCCACATTTAAGGTGACCGAGAAAACCAACGCAGAAAATTAATGCAAGCCGCACATTTTGTATACATAGCTCTGCGCCCAGATGGAAATGTAACTCCGCCCATATGGAAATGTAACTCCTCCCACTTGCTCCATAAAGCCTCCTCCCGTCACAGGCAGACATACCCGGAAATGTCTCCGCTAAGATTAATACACAGGCGCAGACTGGCGCAGGTCGTTTTCAGTGCAAGTTGCAACCAAATAACTACTTTGCGCCAACATTTTGCGTTTTGCCAACTACAGCCCAATGTGTCTTCCTGTCATCTACGGAGAGCGGAAAGTAGTGTGATATTACAGTGATGTCTTTGGTACCTGAAGCTTCGTGTACCATAAACCCCGTAATCAAAGAGGCAACATGGCTAAAATGGTCTTTAACTG